>NW_026067979.1:280531-461778 GCF_014885135.2 Alexandromys fortis | reverse complement strand
CTAAGGAAGTTGAGCATGACCTTAGGTGTCCTTTGGCCATTTGAACTTCTTCTGTTGAGAGATCTCTGTTCAGCTCAGTGCCCCATTTTATAATTGGGTTGATTAGCCTTTTACGGTCTAGTTTCTTGAGTTCTTTATATATTTTGGAGATCAGACCTTTGTCAGTTGCGGGGTTGGTGAAGATTTTCTCCCAGTCAGTGGGTTGCCTTGTATACAATATTCTGTCTGTGTGTATGCCTGAAGGCCAGAAGAGGGCACCAGAGAGATGGGGTCTCTTTGTAGTCTTGGCTGTCCTAGAACTCACTGTATAGACTAGGCTGGCTTTGAACTCATGGAGATTAACCTGCCTCTGCCTCCTACGTGCTGGGATTATTAAATTAAAGCCATAAACCACTACCACGCTTGGCTTCTTGCAAAAGCTTCCAACATGATAAGCAGATAGTGCTTTTCCCCATCCAGCTTATCAATAGATTTTACATGTCACATGTAATGTCTCTTCACATTTGTTTGGGCATTTGACCATATTCAGCTTCAGAAATTCTAAGAGTGCATGTTTTGTAATGTTCTTTCTGGTCCTTCATTTCCTAAGGGCTGCACTGTTTGTTTCTGTGAAACCACCGCTGTGCCTTTAGGCTGTACTCAGGAGGAGAAAAAGTATCGAAACACACGGAACTCTAAAAAGGACTCTACCTCCTTAGGCCATCTAATTTTTCTGGGCCTTCAGTTCCTGTGCCTCATGTCTTGGAAACATAACATTTAGAGTCTTTAGAGAAGTTGGATAAGAGCTGTTGGTTTCTGAGCCTGCCCCCACTGCTGAGTTCATCAGAGTTGCTGATAGGTGCACGGAATAGGTGAGCTTCCAGGGCCATGGTTCCCGATGACCCTTCCATCTAGAAGTTGCTGTTAGGCCTTTTCTGCTCGCCCCATCTTCAGTCTTCACCTCCCTGGGCTCCAGGCTCATGTGTCTACGTGGTCGTCAAATGGGAATCCCAAACTTAGTTCCCTGCCAGCCTTACATATGCTTTTCCAAGACTTTTCCCAACTCGGCATCCCCACTACTCACTGGCCAGTCTGGGGTTTTTGAACCTGAGCCCTTCTCCTATCCCAAATTTCTTCGGAGCACGGCTGTCCTTTTCTGACTACTACTGTCCAAGGTCAGAGGGGCCTTCCTGGCTTTCCCTGTCCAGTGTCCCTCCTCTCCTCTTCATGCAATTTTTCTTAGGTGTTTCCAGGTTAGCCCACTCGGGCCTGGAAGATGTAAGCTGGGAAGTGGAAAACCTAGGCGCCCTTGCTCACCAGGTGCCTCCAGCCCTCACCTCAGAGACCTCACAGGGCATGCACGTAGCCCGTCACTGGCCACCCAGCAGCCCCTGCCATATCCACCATATGCTTCTGTCCCGGGAGGTTTTCTGAGCACCCGCCCTCAAGCAGGTGACTAGATGTTCTTCCTTCATCTTCTCAGGCAAATGTGTGTGGAAGACTAGAGGAAAGCCAAGAGAGAGAAGGCTGGGTGGGGGTAGGCAACCATGGGGGATGCATGTCTCCTGAGAAGATGAAACTTTAATCTTCTTTGGAACTCTTCTTTGGGGACAGTGTTCCTCAGTATTCTCTGCCACCCATGTAGCTGAGAACCTTCTCCTTTCTTCTCCCTTGAGCACCTCAACCTCCGCAGTACTGAAAATCAGTCTTAAACCCATTACTAAGGAGTGTGTAATCCTAGCAGGAGAACACAGTGGTGCTGAGTATTGGAATCGACACAGCATTAACTGCCTTCCAAACATATTTATATTCATAAACAAGTGCCTTAATCAGAGAGCCTCTCTGCGCAATCAGCAGCCTTTTCCATGCTTTCTTAATGTGCAAATTTTGTTTCTTAAAGTTTCTAACAAAGTTGGCAATAATGTAAAGGTTTTTTTTTCCCCCAAAATGCTTTCTTCTAAGATTGTAAAACCTCTTCAGTTCTCTTTCTCTACACTTCCCACTTCTGCCTGGCCAACCCCCACCACCCATCTATCTTTCAAGGCTGATTACCATCGAGACAAAATGAAGATATTTCAAAGAGTCGCTTGTGCCCCTGTACTTGCCGTTGTGTACCTTGTACATGACTATCACATTATTGTAACTACGGAGCCTAAGAAATTGGACTTTGCCTGGGAATTTTATGCTAGAAGGAAAAGGCTGGGAGCTTGATGCCAGTTGGAGGGGCAGCTTGTCTCCTGAAGAGATGTCATACAGTTCCAAGAGCTTGTCAGGTCTCTCCAGGGGACACTGGAGCCCAGGGATGACAGGGGATTGAAGAATAACATGGATTGCTTAGCTATCGTGATGGATAATCTTAGTTACCAACTCCATCTGGAATCAACTAAAACCCAAGCTGCTGGGCACACCTGTGAGGGATTTGCTTAAGTCAGGGTATTTGAATCTGGAATTTGAAACCTGGACCACGTTTTCTGGTGGGAGGCCACAGATGGAAGAAGGAAGAGTTGATTTTCGCCTTCGCTCTTGCTGGTGGGCTCATCTTACCCTGCTTCTGTGGCTACTATTAAAATGACTTCTTCAGGGTTCCAATGTAGACTGAAAAGTAGCAATTCGGGCTGCAGAGGTGGCTCAAATGTTAAGAGCACTGGCTGCTCTTGCAGAGGTCCTGAGTTCAATTCCCAGCAACCACATGGTGGCTCAGAGCCATCTCATAATGAGATCTGATGCCTTCCTCTGGCATGCAGGCATACATGGAGGCAGAATGTTGAATACATAATAAATAAATAAATCTTTAAAAGAAAGAAAAGTAGCAGCTCTCCAGTAATCCTCATGGATTCCAGTGGCAGACTGGGATTGCAGAGACGTGCCTCGTGTACTGAGCAACTCCCCAGTTGTTGGCCTTTCTGTAGCCAATGGTTTGTTTGGATGCTCAGGGACTTGGAAGAGCATGATTGGAAAACAGGTGAGAAAGACATCCGGGGAGGAAGTATGTGCATAGATCTCTCCAAATGGGCAAAGGATGTGAGGATACTTGTGTCCCGTGTGGATGCTCATCCAAACGTGACTTCAGAGGAGGAGTTCAGTGATCAGGTAGATAGGGTTATCATTCTGTGGGCAGTCAGCCTCCTTCCCCAGCCATCCCTGTCACTGTCTATTGGGCTCCTGAACAAAGTGACCATGGTGGCAGAGATGGAGGCTACGCGTGGACTGTCACTCACCAAAGCTGACCTGGCTAACGCTGCTGCTGAGTTCCTGATCTGCCAGCAGCAGAGACCAACACTGAGCCCCTGATAAGGCACCATTCCCGGGGGTGACCTGGTGACCTGGTTGACTCCATTGGTCCACTTCCTTGGTGGAAAGGACACTTTGTCCTTTCTGAAGAAGATACTTCTTCTGGTTATGAATTTGCTTTCCTAAATGAATGTAATGCTTCTGCCAACACCATCCGTGGTCTTACAGAACATCTACATACAATCCATGCAGCGTTACTTCTGCAGAGAAGGGCAATAGTGGGCCAGTGCTCATAGAGCCTAGGGTCTCACCATGTTTCCCGCTATTCTGGATTGACAGAACAGGGGGATGGCCTTCTGAAGTATTGGGGAGGGTTCCTCAGGAGGCTGTATGCCGTCTACACTTTGAACCAGCCTCTACGTATGATACAGCTTCTACAGCTGGGATCCATGTATCCAGGAATCAAGTGGTGGGGAAGGGAATAGTTCAATGACCCACTAGGACAATTCTGTCTCCTTTTCACGTGAACTTAAGTTCTGTTGATAAAGAAGTTTGGTTTCCATATGGGGAGTGCTGCAGCCAGGAGACACAGCAAATATTCTATTGAGCAGGAGCCACTGACTAATAGAAACCCCAGTGCCAGTCAAAGGATACCACCCCTTGAGTTGTAGGTCAGGGGGACCCGAGAGACTCCCAAACATACCTGCATCCAGTGACCCTGGTGTTAAACTGGTGTTGAAGCGATGGTCTGGATTGTTCAGATGCTTTCTGTTGGTGATGATGGTTTCTGAGAGGCGTTGGAAATGACATCGACTGATGATAAAGTTCGAAGCCTGGAACATTTATTCTCAGACTCACCTCCTAATATGTGGTTCAGGAGATGGAAAGGGCTGAGTGCACTCAGTGGGGGTGACTGTCAGGGCCAGAGATGTCCCAGGAAGAGAGACCAGTAGGGGTCACTGGCACCTGCCTTGTTGGAAAACTACACTGCAGCCATACTTGGCTGCTTTAAAGACTTGGCTGCTACAAAGCACAATGAGTTTGTTTCATTTCTGCCATCTAATTTCAACCTTAAGGCAACATAAGAAGTTTTAAACGTTCTGGTTATTTAAATCTTTAAACTGTAAATAAAGCCATGGTTCTCTTGCGTATTGGCTGGGATGCCCGGGGACAGGTTCCTTCTAGAGTGAGTTCAAACCCCGCTGAAGCCTTGTGCCCATGACCAAGGCAGAATGAAAGGAAATGGTGCTCTGTGTGACCCCATTCTGGAAGGAACACTGCTAATTTTAAGCGTTAGGGAATGTGGTGGAACCTCCTTTCAGGGACCAATCTCTACCGTGACGTAGGTTGCTTGTGGAAGGCAGAGCAAGGGAATGCCTGCTGTTTGCACACTCAGTACTGTCACACTTATCTCTCTGATAATGAATATGCATGACCTGAAAAATGTGAAGGAAGTCAGTGCACCAAATCAATGCACAGAGGTTAGCGAGGCCTTCAGAGGTCTGCTTCCAGGGCTGCTCTGAGGGGTGGGGTCAGGGCCTGGAGTCTAAATCAGACTCTACTACTGTGACCTTGAGGGGCTCACTCCACGTGTGGAATCCACCGCCGACCTGGGCTGTGTGTAGTGCGTCTATCCAGGATATGCCCAGGCCTTGCATATGCGCACAGGCCATGTCTGCGCACCACATGCCTGCACACAGTATTCCTGCGGAAGGCTAGTCTGCCTGTGTGTAGTTAGTCTGCACCCAGTGCCCTGCACACAGGGTACTGGCACTCTGTTAGGGAATATGAAGCTGCCCACCCACCCTGAAAAATACAGGACACATGATGAGCCTTAAGGAGGCTGGTAGGTACATACCCCATGGAGGCTGCTGTTTGGGCAACAAGGCAGGCATCAGGCAGGTGCTCCAGGTGTTTTTATTTCCTGATGTCATGGGCTCTCAAGTTAAAAGCAAGATTTCCCCCAAGGTAAGCCGGGCGGGCGGTGGTGGTGCACGCCTTTAATCCCAGCACTCGGGAGGCAGAGACAGGCGGATCTCTGTGAGTTCGAGACCAGCCTGGTCTACAGAGCTAGTTCCAGGACAGGCTCCAAAGCTGCAGAGAAACTTTGTCTCGAAAAAAAAAAAAAAAAAAAAAAGATTCCCCCAAAGGTGGGGATGGAGGGAAGGCATCACACTTTCCTGTTTGCACCTTTCTGTCCCTTCCCAGGGAGACCGTACCGGGTGGGACTCATCCCACCAAAGCTGTCCCACAATGTAACCACCCTGTCACCAGCCAGAGCTGCCAGTCATGCTGCTTTGTGACCATGTCACCAGCATAATCAGCGAGATTAGGTGGCCACAAAGAGACCCGTGAATGAGGTGGTAATTGCACTAAATGGACAAGAGAGTTAAAGGACTTTCCTTTTTCTCCAGGGCCATGAAAGAAGTGACAGCTAATATTTTAGGGCTGCAACAAGATAATTGTGGTAGGAGATCTTTGTATGTTCTCGGGGGGAAAAAATGCTGTGTGCTCATGATAAATATTCAAAGGCTCATTTTGTATCATGAATACCAGATAACTATTTCTAGTGAGACCATTTGCATTGGCCTTTTTGAGACATTCCAGCCCCAGCCTGTGGCTGTCAGAATGACCCCCACCATACGATCCCTTAAGGCCAGTGTGCTAACCTAAACCACTCTGAACCACATCAGGAGGCTGCTCCAGGCCCTTGCAGGACACCCTGCTTTCAACAAGAGCAGCCAACCAGCCAAAGCCCCAGGTATGTGTCCCTTGCCTCCACCTTTCACCCTACAAAAGTCACACGCTTGGGGGGGCGGGGTTTGGTGGTGGTGGAGGGGGAGGGGTCTTCAAGAAAGAGAAAGTGAAGGCGTAAACTAACACAAAAACAGCCTGCAGCCAGCCGCCGCCAGTCAGCCCACTAAACCCAGTTTTTAGTAAGTGTAAAATCACTCCCAGAAAAATGTTCCTGCTTTCAGAACTAAAATCTCGCCCTGCTCCCATCGAAGGAGAAAAGATCCAGTTGTGCTTTCTGTATCTGGGTCAGTGGTCTGTCTTCAGCTGTGAGTGACACACATCTACCCAGATGGTCCTGACTGTGACAGAGGCCATTCCTGCCACTCCGGGTGCCACAGGAGAAACCAGATCCACATGGCAGCAAGGGCCACTCTTAGGCCTCTCGCTTGATTTTGTGGATTTCCGTGAATATCCTAATTGGAGCCTTTGGACACACTGACAGCTGACACACCCAGCACCTTGCTCTGCCATCACAGCCCTCTGTCCCTCGAGGCTCTTTCTTCCTTTTGCTTAGGAGCTGGAAACCTAAAGTTTCTGGTGTCTGAACTCATGCAAATGTCAAAGCCACACACAGACTCAATGAGCCCGGGAGCCGGCTGCACAAACCCCTGGGAGTTTTATAGGCTTTTATTCTCTGCAGGTTTTACAGACAAAACCCCACAGGGGTCCCATTTAGGGCTTTGTGGTGGTGCTCAGACAGGAGGGGCAGTTTTTCCTGTGGAAAGGCCCTCCTGTGTGAACTGAGGGGATCCTGCTTGCTGTCCCTTCTTGGAGTAGCAGAGCCGGAGCAGATGGCCATGCCCTGGGTTCCTGTCCAGTCTCCCAGGGTTTACCAATCCAGCTGAAGTGGCCCTGACTTCCTGACATAATTGTACTGGGACTCTTCAGACCACAAAATATACCCGGGCCCTGCTTCAGTGAAACACCACGCATGAGCCATAGAAAAGCAGAAGAAAACCTCAGACTAACCCTCCAGCTCTCAGCACGAATGGCTCGGTTTCTACGACAGGCCCAGTTCCCAACCCATCATGAGAGAGGCTGGAAGGTGATTTAGCTTGGGGCCATACTGCATCGATCCCATGACACACCTCGGCACCTTGCCTTCTCCATAATGCCAGAGTACATCAGACTCAGGCACAAGGAGGGAAGACAAGCCGAGGCCGGAGAGCTAATGCTCAAGGAGACAGTTTCCAAGGCAGTGAGAGGACAGAGGTCATGTGTGTCTGCGTTTGCTTTTCTGTTTCTGGGATAAAACCCTTTGACCAAAAACAGGGAGGAAAGAGCATATTTGGCTTAGTGATTACAAATCAGCACTGGGGGAAAGCAAGGCAGGAGCTGATACAGAGGGTACAAAAGCACCCTATAGTAGGAGGCCACTTCTTTGTTCTTGGCTGCTCAGCCCCGAAATAACCACATAGAAACTGTATTAATTAAATCACTGCTTAGCCTATTAGCTTAGGCTTCTTATTAGGTAGCTCTTACATCTTTATTTAACCCATTTCTATTAATCTGTGTATCACCACGTGGCTGTGGTTTACATCTGGCATCTGTCTCTGGCGGGGCTACATAGTATCTCTTGACTCCGCCTTCTTTCTCCCAGCATTCAGTTTAGTTTTCCCTGCTTAGCTCTGCTTTGCCCTGCTATAGGTTCAAAGAAGGCATGATCAGAGAGAGCCTTGAGCTCATTTGGGGTGGGGTTTTTATCATAGCAGAGGTAGGGGTGAGAGATTTCTAAGGTTTAGGACCCCCGATTGGTTGACATTGGTCTAGGAATGTCCTTGTGAAAAGGGATGGGTGCTTGCTGGGCTAAGGGATGTCAGGTGATCCTATCTACAATGATTGGAACAGTAGGTACTTTCCCCTTGGGTAGTCTATTCCTGGGTAGTACCTGGGTGGTCTCTGTTAAGCCTGTCATGACTGGGCCCTACATTCTCCTCTTCATAAGTACTGATGACAGGATCCAATCATGGGTCCTGCTTACCCAGGGATTTAAGGGGATGGTATTGACACCTAAGAACCATTGGCTAACAATTTTTTCTAGGGTAGTGACCATCTTCTGCTACCAGGCTCTGTAGCTCTGATCTTTGAGTACAACCAAATTAAAATGTCCTCTTTGGTTCTGTAGTTCTGCATAAAGAAAGAAAGAGAGTATCTTATCTTATTGTAGAACTATTTTAGTTAATAAATCTACTAATTGACAACTCTATTTTCCTGGTATGTCAATGGGCATTATAGGTAGCCATTTTGTCCCCCATGCCAGGGAGTTCTCCACTGCCTCAGCTTTTCAGCCTATTTTAGGCAGGGAACATGGAATGATGTGTTCTTTTCTGTAACTACTTTGAGCTGATATTGGGGTGTTATTATCAGGGCCCAAGAAGGCTGAAAGGCTAGTCAAAGGAAAGGAGGGAATTCGTGTAATGGGGCATTTATCAGAAGCATCTAGTTCACTGACTATGCTAAGAGGCAGGGATAATTTACATGGGTCCACATCAGCTTTTAGCAAGCCCAGGATTCTCAGTCATTCAGAACAGGTTGTAGCCAGCAGCTTAGATGTATCTTCAGCCAAGTAGAAACCTGTTGAGGCAAGTTTAAACTAGGGACAGGAATTAAAATTTATAAACTTAGAGGAAAATATTACGTTTGAAACTTTCAGGCACATAGTTTTAGTAAGAGGGAAGGGAAGGAGTCCCAAGATAAGTAGAGAGAAAAATATCATCCTTAGGAATATATAGGTTGGGGAAACTTAGGCCATACTTATCTGGACTCTTTTTGACCTGTAAGAAGTGAATCCAGGTTTTTCTTGAAGCCTATATAAATTTTTATTTTACAAAAGGACATAAAAGGGGCTGGAGAGATGGCTCAGTGGTTGGGAGCATTACCTGCTCTTCCGGAGGTCCTGGGTTCAATTCCCGGCAGCCACGTGGTGGCTCACAACCATCCGTGATGGGGTCTGGTGCCCTCTTCTGGCCTGCAGGCGTACGCACAGATAGAACACTGTATACATAATAAATTAAAAAAAAGGACATAAAAGTTTTGATATATCAGTCTTACCAATCTGTATTGAAATCCATATTGTAGAAAAAGCAGGTAATGGCTATCTGTAAAGCTGCAGAAGTCTTAGCAAAAACCACAGATTTGGGTTAGATGCTTGCACATTTTTCTTCTTTCCTGAGAGCCAGGTATAGACTAGACAGAGATATCTTTGGTCTGATGAGAAGCACCTTTAAGTTTATATTTAGATGGAAACCAAAATAAATCTAAAATCTTAAGCTTGTGACTGAGCAATGAGTAGTCACTGCTCTACCAACTTATCAGAACTCTATTAAATGCTAAATCTATTAAATGAACTTTTTTTATACCGTAGAAAGGGAAAATTATCTGAAACATTTTTATATCTTAAATTATTTATTTATATTTTTATAACTTGCATTTATATCTCAAATCATTTTCTGAGACCCTTACAGCTTATAAATTTTTATATCCTCACATATATCCTTTATTTTTAGACCCATAGCAAGGTTTGGTTTTCATATATAAAGTGAGCTAACAAGCTGGTTGCCTGCTGCTAAGCTGACCAAGTTATAACTAGTCCAGCCATCAATAGCATCCGAGATCCAAGAAGGATAAAATTATACCTGAGTGTAGAGCAGGCAGCTTCCAAATCTATTAAAAATGACAGGAACCAGTTCATACCCAGTTAGCCATACGCAGGTCTGCATAGCATTGGAGGCAGACGTATCAAAACAGCAGTTTTCTGTCATGGCTGGGCCTACACTAGCAACAGTCATGAAAATGTTTCATAGATATAACCACCATCCCGTCTGATGAAGGGAATGCCTCAGTTGAGATTCTCTCTCCCTGGGCGACTCTGGTTTGTATCAAGTAGCCAAAAACTAACCAGTGCCGTGTGGAAGGCAGAGAGAGAGAGTGCTCCTTTGTGAACCTGTCTAGTTTTATGAATGTGAACCTGTTCACTCCTTTCCTGAATTGGAAAGCTAATCCTCACTTCTTCCTCACCCCACCCTCATTTAATCCTTGAACTCTGAAAAGGAATAAGAAGATTTTCCCCATTTCTGGGTTGCCTTTTAGCAAAGAGCACAGCATTTTGAGCTTCCTGCAGTTGCTGTACCGGTAAGGCAAGGCATGACCAAGATACAAAAATGTTTTGTCAAGCTTGGCTAGTCTGGGATGCTGCAGAGGCTGTGCTAGCCCTGGGGCACTCTGTGTTTGGAACTCTGCCACCATGCTGGTTGTCAATCTGGTCTGAAGCAGAGGCTCCGTGAGGAGGGAAAAGGGGGGAGAAGGAAGAACCATGCACTTGGACTCCAGCTTCCTGACGGTGTGGTGCCTGGTGCTGGTGGCCGATTTGTCCCTGAGGTTCCAGGCTCTGTGAACCTCCAAGGGCATAGAGTAACCCTTATGAAATCATTATTTCATAAGGGGCTGCCATGAAATCTGCGCATAGATTTCAAGGTCTCAGAAGCATGTGATTTGAGGAACAAGATCGCTGTTTCTCAGCCTTAGCAGTTAGACCAACTCACACATTGCTCCATCAGAGGCACACACACACACACACACACACACACACACACAGAGAGACAAATGCAAACTTAATTTTTTTGTTTTCATTCTGCTTTTGCATTTAAAAGTAGCTATTCTTAGCACAATGTATTTAGGAATAACTTTTAAAGGCAGCGAGGTTAAAATAATTACCAAGACTTGAAACTGAGCAGAATCTGGAGGGGGCCAGTGATTTATTTTATTCATTATGTGTCTTCGGGGCCATCTGTGCACCAGATACTAAGTAATTTCCTCACGTTGATGTCATTATTTGTCACAGCTGAACATGATGCCTCAGACGTGAAGGCATAGTCTAAGACAATGGTATTCCCGCCGTCCTATTCCTTCCCTTCTTGCCCAGACTTCTGACTAGCGTTTACCTAAGACTGAATCACAACCACTGGGCTAAGGATTGTTGCTTGAATTTGGTCTAGCTCTGTGTTTGTCTCCCCCCAGAGTTCATGAGATTCTGTCTAGACAGATGGCTCAGGGGTTAAGAGTGCTTGCTGCTCTTGAGGACCTCAGTTCAATTCCTAGCACGCCTGTCAGGCAGCTCACACCTGACGGTAACTTCAGCTTTAGGAGAAACTGATGTCCTCTTCTGACCTTCTCAGTACTTACTTACACCTCTCTCTCTCTCTCTCTCTCTCTCTCTCTCTCTCTCTCTCTCTCTCTCTCTCTCTCTCTCTCTCNCTCTCTCTCTCTCTCTCTCTCTCTCTCTCTCTCTCTCTCTCTCTCTCTCTCTCTCTCTCTCACACACACACACACACACACACACACACACACAGTCATGTATTGCAAACTCTTATTGGTCTTAGTAAAAACTCAGAGTCAGATATAGGTTAATACTGAAAGATAAGAGAAGTAGAGCAGCCAGCCACTACTTCTTGTCTCTACGGAATCCTCAGATCAAAGGGGCGATCCTATACCTACAAATACCTACAAGTCCTCAGGCTGAATGTGCTGAGCTCCTGTCTCCTCCTGCCTTACCCAGCCTTATTTCTTCCTGTCTCCATCTCCCTAGTGCTGGAATTCAAGGCATGTGTCTCTTGTGTGCTGGGATCAAAGGTGTGAGCCACCACCTGACTCTGATTCTCTTTTAGATTGGATCGATTTTGTGTAGCCCAGGGTGGCCTTGAATTTAGAGAGCCAGCCGTCTCTGCCTCCTGAGTGCTGGGATTAAAGATGTGTGGCATTGTAGTGCCTGCACTATGGGATGGTACGTGAGCCAGGAACTATGCTGGAGATTTAAACACACACACACACACACACACACACACACACACACACACGCGCGGGGCGGGGGGACGGACGGACACGGGTCATCCTTGAGACAAGAATACCAAGAATGCCCACTTTATTGTACTCAGGGGCAGCTTATACAGGGCTCTGGCCACGCCCCAGCTCTCGGGATCTTTCAGCTGCAGACTCATCAGAACCCACTCCCCTGCCATGAGGGTCTCGTGCTCAGAGCAGCTGCAGGCTGCTCAGAGCAGAGGAAAACAAGTTGTTTACAGGAAATTCAGGGTCTGGTGGTCCACGGTCCCTAACATGCCACCACTGCCTGGCCTCTATGGCTAACTAGTGACTTAGCTCTGCGGTCTGATCTTCAGGCAAGCTTTAGTTGTTGGATCACAAACAAAATACCAACACACACACACACACACACACACACTTTAAAAAGTTTGTGAGATTATTTAATGATAAATGTTGGCAAGGACGTGGGGATGTGGGGCAAAGTGAACCTATTTACTGCTGGTGGGAATGCAGACTGGACAATTGCCGTGGAAATCTATGTGGAGGATCCTCAGGAAACTCAGGATGGTACCGCCATATGACCCACCTACAGCACTTCTAGGCATAGCTGCCTAAGACCAATGTACACCACTCGTAGGCATATGTTCAGAAGATTCTCAGTCTTACTGCTTGTTCATCCATGCTCCTTGAAGTCACAATAGAGAGAACATGGAATCAGCCTAGATGTCCATCAACTGATACTAAAAAGTCCCACAAATATACAACAGAATTTATTTTATTAAGCTATAAAGCAAAATGAAATTTTCAGGAAAATTGATGGAACTGGAAAAAATTGTACAAAGTGAGAAATTCAGGTCTAGGAAGAAAACATATTCCCTTCTTCCTTCCTTTCCTTCCTTCCTTCCTTCCTTCCTTCCTTCCTTCTTCCTTCTTCCCTCCCTCCCTCCCTTCCTCCCTCCCTCCCTCCCTCCCTCCCTCCCTCCCTCCCTCCCTCCTTTCCTCTTTTCCTCCCTTCCTTTTTTAAATTTTTGATTCAGGGTTTCTCTGTGTCGCCCTGACTGTCCTGGAACTCACTCTGTAGACCAGGCTGGCCTCAAACTCATAGAGATCTGCCCACCTCTGACTCCCAAGCGCTGGGATTAAAGGTGTTTGCCATCACTGCCCAGCTTATATGTTCTTTCTTATATGTGGATCCTTGCTTCAAATTCATAGATTTCTATATTTAAATTGGAGTGAGAGGAGAAACCTGATTTTGTGTGTGAACTTGACACAAACTAGAGTCATCAGAGAGAAAGGAGCCTCAGTTGAGGAAATGCCTCCATGAGATCCAGCTGTAAGGCATTTTCTCAATTAGTGATCAGTGGGGGAAGGCCCAGGCCATGGTGGATAGTGCCATCCCTGAACTGGTGGTCCTGTGTGCTGTAAGAAAGCAGGCTGAGCAAGCCAGGGGAAGCAAGTCAGTAAGCAGCTCCTCCATGGCCTCTGCATCAGCTCCTGCTTCCAGATACTGACTTCCTTTCGGGATGAACAACAGTGTGAAATGTGAGCTGAATAAATCCTTTCCTCCCTAACTTGCCCTTGGCTATGGTGTTTCTGTCACAGGAAATAAGAAAGGAATCATGGAGAAAAAGGAAGAATGATTCTGGAGAATGATTCTCATGTCGGAGTATTACGAGGTAGACCTCCTTATTAAGATTAAGTCGTGAGGCTTCTGGTACCCTAATGGGGGTAGACACTCATGAAAGAGGCTGTGGGAGTGTCCTAGGCCCTCCTGTCACGTGGAGATACAGCAAGATGGTGGTGGGAAGGAATCTCCAGGTACTGTACTCACTGGCACCTTGGTATTAGGAGTCTATCAGCCTCTAGAACTGTGGCCAATGAATTTCTGTGGTTATAAATCACCCAATGGAAGGGACTTTAAACAAACGCTTTGTGTGTGCTTGATTACAGAGGAGAGGAGAAACAAACATGAGTTGCTCAGATGGCAGAACATGTTACAGCTCAGCTTTAGAAACTGTGCCAAATAATTCCCGACGCTTTGAGAACATGTGTCCTTTATGTTGTTAAGTAGATGCATCTGTATGGAAAGGCTGCCCTTCCTCTGCAGCAGGCTCTGGGTGGAGCTGATTCTATGCCTGTAATGGACACCTGGGAGGCCAAGCTTTAAACAGGGCAGGTGGCCCAGGAGTAGCCTTTGCCCTTCCTAACCAGCATTCCACCTCCCTTCTTGTGTGTGCGTACATGTGTATGTGTGTGCTTGTGCACGCGTGTGTCTTTTCTTCCAGAAACAGACTAGGTAAAGGCCAGAAAAGGGCTTGAACCTGACCCATTACAGGCCTTACTTCCTGCCTTGGTGGTTACATCATGTAGGTGTGGGATATCCCCTGGGTTAGAGTTCTCCCCCCAGGTTAGAGTTCTCCCACAACCTTTTAGCCAGGCCTCTTAAGAAAAAAATGGCCAGACAGTGATAGTGCACACCTTTTACCCCAGCACTTGGGAGGCAGAGGCAAGGGGATCTCTGTGAGTTTGAGGCCAGCCTGGTTTACAAAGTAAGTTCCGGGACAGCCAGAGCTGTTATACAGAGAAATCCTGTCTCAGAAAAGTAGTCGTTCATTGGATATGCCAGTCTGTCTGTAGGGAGGAGACAGTGAAGCCTTGCGAGTTACTGGGTAGCTGTCTTAGGTAGGGTTCCCATTGCTGTGAAGAGACACCATGACCATGACAACTCTCATAAAGGAAAACATTTAATTGAGGTAGCAGCTTACAGCTTCAGAGGTTTAGTCCATTATCATTGTGACGGGGAGCATGGCGCTATGCAGGCAGACTTGGTACTGGCTACATCTTGATCTGCAGGCAGTAGGAAGTGGACTGTGACACTGGAAGTAGCTTGAGCATAGGAGACCTCAAAGCCCACCCCTGCAGTGACCTACTTCCTCCAAGGCTAAACCTACTCCAATAAAGCCACACCTCCTAATAGTGCCTCTCCTTTTGGGGACCATTTTCTTTCAAACCACCATGCTGGTCAACCTAACCCACTTGGAGAATTCCAGGCCAGAGACATTGTCTCAGAAAGCAAAATAAAGCAAAAACAGAGCAACAACAACAAAAAGGTAAGCAGCATCTGAGAAACACCTGAGACTGACCTCTTGCACACACACACACACACATGCACACAAGCATGGGCACCCATACACCAATCACAAGAAAACCTCAGCTTTAGAATGACTTGAAATCTCAGTCAGCTCCGAGAAATTCCCTTCCAGTCTCTGTTTAAGGAGCACCTTACCATCCTTAAAACTAAATGCTTTCTTTAAATAATTAATTAAATAATTAATCGATTATTATTGTGTGAGGGGGCAAACACTATGTGGAGGTTGGAGGACAACTTTGTGGGGTTGGTTCTCTCCTACCTTTTTATGGGTTCTGGAAAAGAACTTAGATCACTGGTCCTGTGTGCAGTTACCCACTGAGCCATCTGTAAGCAGAAGAATCCTAAAAGTAGACTTTGGGCTTTTAGTAATTGATCTGAGACTGAGGTTGACTGCTGAGGTGAACCAAGGCAATGTTTATCTGCATAAACAAAGCTGCCACGTCCAGGAAGGTGAGCCACCTCATGTTTGTAAAGAGTAGTGCCCACTCATGACATCGTGTCAACGTTGAGGGGCCACAGGATAAGGAGGTGGGTGGACAACGAGAAGTGTTCAGAGGACGGCAAGGATGACTAGAGACGGAAGTTCCAGTGCGTGGACAGCGGCTTTCGAAGCTGTGACTGACTGGCTTGGAAAAGCAGGCAGCTGCCTTCAAGTCAGGACCCATATGGCAGAAGAGTGTAGCTTCTTTGCACGCGCTAGACAACAAACCGGGGTCCTAGGAACCACACCAAAGCCCAGGTCCTGAGGAATGCCTGAACAAACGTCCCAAACTCAATACAGCCCCCTAGTGGCCAGGGCTGCTCTTGGAAGTTGCCTGAGGAAGGTGAAAACCCAATGGGTAAGAATGTAGTTACCGTTTCTGAGACTGCCCTTACGGACAACTCCTTGGAAATGCCAGGATTTATGAAAATGCAGAGCAATGTAGCTGTGCTTTAACCGAGATGCGCTGTCAGCTGAGAACAAGTTGCCCACCTAACAATTTGGGGCTGATCAGGAGTTGCTTTTGCGTCTAAATGCTTTTATTTCTCCTTCAGTGGTCAAATGAATTAAAGGGTTTTGTTCAGACTCTAGTTGCTATAAGCCTCATGTAGAGGTAATGGACCTAGATCTACATGTTTCTGACTCCCTGTTTTCTCCTCTTTATGGCAGGGTCTGTTAGGGTTTGTATCTGGCCTGTCTCTTGGTGGCCTGTGTGCTAAGGGCCTGGCCCTCAGGTCATTAGCATTGCCAGGTGATGGAAGTTGTAAAATGGGTAAGAAATGTGTGTATATGTGTGTATGAGTATGTGTGTGTGTATGTATGTGTGCATGTGTGTGTATGTGCCTGTATGTGTGTATGACAGTGTATGTGTGTGTATGTATGTACATGTGCGTGTGTGTATGAGTGTGTGTATGTGTGTGCATGTGTGTATGAGTAAGTGTGTATGTTTGTGTGTGTATGTATGTGAGTATGTGTGTGCATGTGCGTATATGTGTGTATATGTGTGCATGTGTGTATGAGTATGTGTGTGTTTGTATGTGTGTGTATGTATGTGCGCATGTGTGTGTGTGTGCACGCACACGTGCTCTCACTGAGGTTTGCCTGCCAGGGGGACTGTGCAATGCTAATGTCTTTCAGGCTCTCTTTGCTTCCCGGCTGTCATGACATGAACAATGTGGTCTGCCATACAGTCCTGTCACAGTGCAACAGGCCTAGAAACACTAATTTAGGGTCTTCTGTAAAATTGGGGATCGAGATAAGTCTTTCTTCTTGATAACTTTGATTATCTCAGGGATTTTCTTACAGTGCTAGAAAGCTCGGTGACATGAAGTCTTAGATAGGATGGGGAGACCTTTAAGGTATTGTTTTCCACATCCACAGTCTATTTCTCAGTATAAACGAATCAATCTCCTCCCATCAGCAGAAGAATGCTGGGGCTCTGGGGATCAATAGCAATTGATTTAGGAGCCAGTTGAATGTCTTTATAGCTGACATCTTGTAGGCTGCATATTTAGGGCTTCACCTTCTCTTCCTTTGGGGGAATGATTGAGAGGAGGGAGGATGAGAAGCGCTCGACATTAAGTAGGCAGAACAAAAACATTTGTCTGGACCATACTTTTATATTCTAATGGATTATATGTTGGTCTTTATTGCTGAGTAACAAACTGCCACCAACTCGGTGACCTAGAGCACGTTACCCATGGATGAGCTCAGGGCTCTGTAGAAGTCTGGGCCTGGCTAGACTATCCGCTCAGGTACTCACCTTAGGCAGCAATCAGACTATCTGCTGGGGTCAGGTCTTCCTGGAGCCACAGATGTCGAGGCTCACGTGGTTGACGTTCCTTTAAGCCATGAGTATGTGGTCTGTGTTTGCTCGCTGACACTTGGGTTTCCTCTGAGATCCCACAGGCTGCCCTCCATCCTCAAAGGCTGCACGAAAGAGCTCCCTGGCTTCTAATCACTGCAAGGCTGTCACTCTCTGGCCTCCTGTTCTGCTACCAGCCAGAGATATAAAGGCACCGAAGAGGAATTCAGGTGCCTTAAAGTCACGTGCAGTAATGTGGTGACCAAGCTGTGCTCTCCTTCCGTGTGCCAGCTCCACTTGCCCATAAAGGGGTATGTAGGTGCAGGACCAGGGCCACTCAGGGTTAACTCGGAGTTCCGCTGCCACACTGACTTATCCTTATTCTTGTGGTTTCTTTTTCCTTGTCTTCATCCAAACAGACAACTTGTTTTGTACTCTGATACTTTAGATGCAGGGCTTCTGGAGTGGGAGAAGAAAACAGCCGGAGAGCCTTTCTCCCTGGCTTTTGACCTGCAAAATCCTGCAGGAGCATTGGAGGAAACCTGGAAGAGGTAAAGCTGGAGGTATTTTTTATTTTTAAATGATCATCACAGCAAAAGAACTGAGATGGGAAGGTGTTTTCTGCCTACAGAGCTTGTCTGGGTTGTTCTTCCTGGAAGAACTCCCTGATTGGTGGCAGATCCCTGAAAAGGGAGTGAGTAAACAGAATCATAGGCGCCCCTTCAAACATTCCCATGTTGCATCTCAACTGACCACACGGGTAGTGACAGAAGTTCCCACAGCAGAAATGATGGCGGACCGCTCCTAGCACTCCCAAGTGCTCTAGAATATTGCCAAGTCTTAGGGAGAGGGTGTGTTGGCTGCTTTTTCTATTGCTGTGATAAAACACCATGACCGAAGCAACCTATAGTTAAATAAAGCAACCTACAGCTTTATTCGGACTTCTGGATCCAGAGGGATGGGTGCTCATCATGGTGGGGAAGCTGGGAGCAAGGTGTAGGCGTGATAGCGCAAGCAGAAAGCCGAGGGCTCACGTCTGGAACTGTGAGCGTGAAACACAGTGTGCGGAACTAGAAATGGTGCAGGTCTTTAAACTCCGGGAGTCCGCCTCCAGTGACATACTTCCTCCAGCCAAATCACACCTCCTAAGTCGCCCCAAACAGCGCTACCAATCAAATGCCTGAGACTATGGGAGACGTTCTCATTCAAACCACCACCATCAAGTGCATCCTTGCAGACCAGACTTGAGTTTCTCACCAGCTCTGCAGAAGGGAAGCTGGGTGTCAAAAGTCATGCTCATTACAAAAGATAATGGTTATGGTGCATCTAGTTTTTGCACTAGGGTTTATATTCCATAAATGAAAAGGGCGGTGTGGCATCCCAGGAAAAATCCTCTAATCACAGGGAGTGGCAGAAAACAGGAATTGCCTATGAGCCTTTCTCTCTGGATCCAGATGTTCAAGACCCTAGGACTCTAGAACAGTTAGGTAAAGATTCAAAAGATAGGTAGATGGTAGATAGATAGATGGTACATAGATAGATGGGTGGATGGTTGGTAGATAGATAGATGGTAGGTAATAGATAGATGGTAGATAGATGGATGGATGGTAGGTAGGTAGATAGATTGTAGATAGATGGATGGTTGATAGATGATAGAAGATAGATAGATGGTAGGCAGATGGTAGATAGATTGATGGTAGGTAATAGATAGATGGTAGATAGATGGATGAATGGTAGGTAGGTAGATAGATTGTAGATAGATGGATGGTAGATAGATGATAGAAGATAGATAGATGGTAGGCAGATGGTAGATAGATGGATGGTAGGTAATAGATAGATGGTAGATAGATGGATGAATGGTAGGTAGGTAGATAGATTGTAGATAGATGGATGGTAGATAGATGATAGAAGATAGATAGATGGTAGGCAGATGGTAGATAGATGGATGGTAGGTATATAGACTGTTGTAAGCATAATTCATTTAAAGGCTGTACTGATACAAACATATGTCAGTGTTCTGTTTGTGAATATGCATCTCTGCAAACTTTTGGAATTTTAAATTTTAAAATTGAAATGGAATTTTAATTCCCAGTGTGACAATGTTAGGAGGAGGGGCCATTGCAGAAGTGGTCAGGCCTTGAGGACTCTGCTCTCATACATGGTATGACGGTCCTTATAGCGGGCTGGGCGAAGGGAGGCCTTGCCTTTTCCGCTCCATGAAGACACAGAAAGTACCATGTGTGATAAACAGGCTATCAGTAGACGTTGCATCTGCTGGTGCGGTGATCTTGAACTTCCAAGCCTCCAGAACTGCTAGAAATACATTCTTTTTTTTTTTTTTCAGCTTATAAGCTATATAATCTCTGGCATTTTGATATAATAGTATTAATGAAATATGATCCCCAGCCTATACATACACATGTGCAACACTGACATATTTCTTTATGGTGGACACTTTATACTTTTTATCCTCCCCCTCCCCAAGACAGGGTTTCTCTGTAGCTTTGGAGCCTGTCCTGGAGCTAGCTCTTGTAGACCAGGCTGGCCTCGAACTCACAGAGATCCGCCTGCCTCTGCCTCCCGAGTGCTGGGGTTAAAGGCGTGCGCTGCCGCCACCACCACCAGGCTGACACTTTATATGTTTTACTTCACATATTTATCCTAATTGCCATTTTAACTGATGGACAACTTATAACTCAAGATTAAATTAAACAAAACTTGTGGTTCTTGAGTTTTGTGTTGTGAAGCAAATTTTATTACAACACACATATGTTACCTTCCCCTCCCAATTTTAAGTATACAACTACTGGAGTTTTAGATACGCATATACCCTTGTGCATCGTGTACATGCAGTGCCGGAGGAGGCCAGAAGGGTGCACTGGATCCTCCCTGTAACAGAGTTGCAGACGCTTGTGAGCCACCTTGTGGTTGCTGAGAACTGAACCCCCCCCCCCCCCCCCCCTCCTCTGTAAGGGCAGCAAGTGCTCTTAACCATTGAGCCATCTCTGTAGACCCCAGTGTTCTAATTTCTGTCACCAACAATTAGCTTCTTACACTTTGTCACAGTGTATAAATAAGAGGAAACCGCAGTTCTATGTTTCTGGCCTGTCTTGTGTGAGTCAAACAAACATTTATGATATTCATCCGTGCTGTGTCTGTCAGTGGCTCTAAATTAAGCCGCACTTCATCTTTGATGATATGAACGCACCTAGACCTCTATCCTTCATGCACTCGGGGCAGTGGGGCTGTTTCCAGTTTTTCCTTTTGCATTTTAGACGGGTAGAAAGTTTCTTGCTCTTGTCTTTTCTTGGTCCTCTGAACTCACGTCTCTTGTCCTGCCCTGGAAGAGGAACTGCCAGGCACACAAATTCTGATGGACCCCAACCAACTTAACATTTAAGAGACGTCAGTTTTTGAAATTTTATCTATTTCAGTGGAAATTTTATTCATGAGTTCCATAAAAGTTGGGGCGTGTTTCCACGTGCTTATTGGCCACTTAGAATTCTTCATTGTTAAGCAACTGTTCAAGTAGCTCACCATTTTCGATGGGCCATCCTCTCATCGGGAGAACTATGCCGAGAGAGGCAGACTCTATCCAGTCTTCAGCCAAGACAGGAGCGAGGCACACAGCGGCATTATTCCGTCAGGGTTTACCAGAAAAGCTGGACCTTTGTGCAGGACGGGGACTGGGTTTGCTGAGGGAGGTACGAGCTGGTGGCTGGGATGAGAAACTGTGAAGTTGGTTGGGGCAGGGCTGCAATGTGGAGCCATAAGGACAGACAAACCTGGCCTGCCTTTTGTCTGTTCAACTCCAGTGATGCCGAAGATACAAAGAAAGGCTGAGAACCTTTATGATAGCACTCCCTACACCCAAATAGCACTTGGTGACACCGAGGACGAGTACCTGGTGGAGACCCCCGGATGTCAAGTCAAGGGGGAGAGAAGGGGCTTCACAAAGAACCACACTGTACTGTTCCTTCCAAATATCGCACAACTTTCTCTCCTGGTCACCCTGACTGACCTTAGAGCTCACTAGAAAGGTGTTCCAAGAACACAGGTCCCACATGGCTAGGCCAACACCAAAGGAGGCAGCTGTGGCCCTGGCGGACGGAGAAGATGCGTAGCTCTGAGGAGGACCTCACAAATTCTCAGTACTGGAATGTTCATTTGTAAGTGGCAAATCACTTAGGAACATTTTCATTCCTTTGCTAATGTTGCCTAGATGCCATACACAAGTGGGTTTATGGTTGTGGAATATTATTTTAAGATGTGCTGTATTAATTTATGCTTTGGAACATTTGTTTAATGATGCAAAGATGTGTTGCATTCTTTTATGCTTCTGGCTAGAAACAAGCCAAGCAAACGCCGGACATTCATAAGGAAGAATAAGACTCCGTGTGTGTATTTATTTGGGAGCTGGGTGGCGGACCCTCCAAGATCCAAAAGTAAAACAACACACACACACCACACACACACACACACACACACACACACACACACACTCAAAACGAACCCGACAACAGGCTTAGATGGATCATCTTTGAGGCAACGGTTTATTTTTTCCCCTTCTCTTTCCTTCTGTGTGTCTCCAAACAAAGCAAAACAAAACAACAATAACAAAAACTGTGTAGGTTTTATCCCAACTAATTCTGAAGACAGAGGATCTTGTAGGTGTGTGTAGCCTGGAGCACAGAGGCAGACATATGCCGGAGTGGTATGTGTGTGCAGATGGCCAGTATATAGCATCCCAAGAAGGACCATCTCCAGTTTCTAGTTTGCTCTCTGAGGCCTGGCCATCCTGGCCGCAAGGTGAAACCCTGATACTGAGACACAAGGGACAGGCCATGCTCTCCTGGACCTGCTCATCCATAGGTTCTGGTTCTGAGTGTGTAGACTCACTTCTCCAGGACTGAAGTTACCCACAATGCAGCTCTGTCTATCGCCTTTTCTCTGGTTTAAAAGGCACAACGAGTAGTCTGGGTTATTTTGGACAGCTTAAGTTTCATTTAAATGTTATGCATGAGAGCTGAATAACAGAGTCATATTCTCACTCACATTCATCTTCTGGTCACTTGGGGCCCTTAGATCTTTTTTTTAATCAATTGTTCATCTTTTTTCTATTTTTATCTCTTTTTAAAAAAGATTTATTTATTAATTATGTATACAGTTTTCCCTGCATGTATGCTGCAGGCCAGAAGAGGGCACCACATCTTATTACAGATTAATGTGACTGCAACCTCTTCAGACTAGTCTATTTAGGATCCCTCCTGGATCAGACCTGGCCCACTAGCGACGAGTCATTTTCTTTTCTTTTTCCTTTTTTTAAAAAGATTTATTTATTATGTATACAACATTCCTTCCGTGTATTCTTGCATGCCAGAAGAGGGCACCAGATCTTATTATAGATGGCTGTGAGCCACCATGTGGTTGCTGGGAATTGGACTCAGGACCTCTGGAAGAACAGTCAGTGCTCTTAACCTCTGAGCCATCTCTCCAGCTCTATTTTTATCTCTTTAGATGATGGGATAGTAACCTTTTATGGACTAGATATGGGCAGGGCTAATCAACACAAGATGAACTGCAATGGATTGACAACGAGAAAGATGTCCCCCCTCCTTCACTTCCTTCTCCTGGAAAAAAAACCATTTCATTTTATTTCTATTCATCTTTCAATATTTTATAGATATCATCTTTCAATATTGTTTACTTGTCTTTCCCATTGCTAGGCTCCGTCCATTGTCCCAAATCTTTTGAAGTCCTTAGTATTTTGTTCTGTGACTAGGAATATTCGTTCTCCTCAGACAGCAGAACAAGGCTCCCTGCTTTCCTAAGTTCCCGCCTGAGCTCTGGGGAGTGGACCGTGCATGACTGAGATGCTCACTGAAACTAACCCAACCATAATGAATTTTACCTACAGCTAACCATCTCAGTACTTCCAGTTTTCCCATGACTGTAACGTGCTGTACACACATGTAAGAATGTGAGCAGCAACAGCTGAAACGGAAAACAAAAAAGTTTGGCCGAACAGCTGGGTTCCAAGCCCCTTCTCCCCTATAGTGCGCCTGTATTATCTGGGACCCGAGCATTCCTACCTGGGAGCCAGCACAGTGCTGGACATTGTAAGCCGTATGTCTGTCTCAGCTGTGCGTGGACTGAGAGGAACAGAACTGGATGTGACAGTTGCTGTAGGTAGGTGGCGGTATGGTACGGGAATTCAACACCCAGTGTTGGATGTTGCCGGTTAGCAACGCTAAACCTTTATCTTTGTGGTTGGGGGTACATCATCAAATGTTTCACGGCCTCAACTTCGTCATTTGTAAAGTGGAGAAAAGCTAGTTCGCTGTCACTGTGGGGATTAAATAAAAGCAACCTGTGAGAAACGCTTCACACACAATTCTCCATTGTGGTAGCCATTACTAGATCACATACAAACTCTGTTGGATAGCTATGATGGCTGAGCAGAACTGAAGTCATAAGAAAAACTGAACGAATATTCCACGAATGGAAAAGTCACTGATACATTAACTGCAGATTTCAAAACAGTCATTTCTCTGGCATCCTTGAAGTCTGAGGTGGGAGTGGGGGAAGAGTTGGAAACGGTTACTCCTTTAAATTTCCGTCTCTGTTAGACCAACCTGAAACCTGGGTTCACGTGTCTTAACGGTCTGCAGGGAGGAGAATTTTGGCAGAGAGGAACTCTCTAATTGTGTTGACTGCAATTAAATCGGCGGCGGCAGCGATCACTCTCCATCAAACATGGCTGGGTAGACCAGTGTCTGTGCTGGTACTTCTGGAGAACCGATGATCTATTGTCTGCACGCCAGTGGAGGTCCTGTCCCAGTTTTCGTAGGACTTGGAGGTCTTTCTTCAAGGGCAAAAGGGTCATAGCTCCTAGAGGAAGGATCCACCCAGCTGCCCAGTCCAGACGCTTTAGGGCATGATACCAGGGAGTCCGGAGGATTCGCTCCAGCCCGGAAGAGGGGACTCCCAGACGCTTAACCATTCCCACTAACTGTCCTGTAGTCCTACTGTGTGCCCAAGAGAGCCTTGGATCAAGTTCCGCTGTGGGTGGGCATCTACAACCCAAGAGGCAGTAGGTGCCCCCCCCTTCCCAAACCGCCCGTGGCCTACACTCAGCGAGCGCTCCCCTCTCACCCCAGTTCCAGGCTCTTTACCGGGCTCAGGATCCCGGGTGTGCGTTGATCGCCCCCAGAGCTCCGGTCCTGCAGCCTGGGGGGCACCGGGTGTGCACCTGGGCGGGGCCGCATCCCCGGCGGCGCCCCCCGCCCCCGCCGTCTGGCCGCGCGCCGGGTCCCCGCCGCAGAGTCGGGGGAGGAGCGGCCGAGGCTGAGTTGAGACAGACCCGGCCTCGGCGCGGTGGCGGTGGCGGTGGCGGGACCCGGTCCCCAGCCCGACAGCACCGGCGCTCTCCCTTCCTGCCTTCCTCCCTCCCGTCAGCCGGCGGGGATCCCCAGCGAGCCGGGGAGGAGCCGCGGCGGCCGCCAGACAGGCTGCAAGTCCTGAGAAGGCGAAAGGGGGGCGGGGAGCTCCGGGAGCCCGGTGGCAGGTCCCTCTTAAAGAGCCACGCCGCGCCGTGTCGCGCCACCCGGAGCGCTGCCCCTCCCCCGCAGCCCGCAGGGCCGGTGGCCGAACTGCACGGTGGGCGGTCCCGCTCGCCCACCTAGGGGCTGCTGCAGGTGAGTGCCGCCCGCCGCGGTCTCTGCGTCTGGCCGGAGTTCACCTCTGAGCAGAGCCGGGAGGAGGGGGCGGGCAAAGGACCGGGATGCCCGCCAGCCAGCGCCGGCGACCGCTGCCCTGCCAGCCCCGGCGTCCCCGAGACCCGCTCACCAGGTCTGCCAGGCAGTGCCGCGGGTGGGCGCGGAGGGCGGCCGGGGACGCTTGGCCATCCTCGGAGCGCTCGGCTGGCAGAGTCTTGCCGACCGGGACCCGGTGTTGTAGAGTGTCCCGCTGAAGCTGCTTCATCCAGCAGTGCCCAGCGGTCCGGGTGGGCGCGGGGGTGCGTGCCCCAGGCGGCGACGCTCCTAGGCCTGTGTGCGAACTGCTGCAGTCGTGGGGGGCTGGAGGTCAGCAGCGAGAAGGCGGCGCGGGAGCCTCCCCCTGCACCTTGCGCCCCGGCTCTAGGGCTCCAGGCTTCCCAGCCTTCAGACTGTCTCCCCGGGTCCCCCCCCCCCCCTCCCGCGCTCTTTGACGTCGGCCGCGGGCTGCCCGGGGCTCCTGGCATTGGTTGGCAAAGTCGATTGTCTGGGGCGGCTGCTGTTACACTTAGGCTGGGTCTCCGGGCCGGGAGGAAGCAGGCGTGTGTTGAATTTCTCTTTGACCCTCACGGTGGAATAAACAGGAAGCGAAGAGCACCCAGCCGGGCTCTGCACTTGTCTTTGTTGTGGGCTCTGCGCTCCACAGGCTGGAGGAGGCTTCCCGGGACCCCTGCCCGCGTGCCGTCTGGGCACGGCTGGGGGCGCGCCCTGTGAGTACGCTGCTGGGAGACAGTAGGCTCTCTGTGCGTTAACTCGCTGTGGTGCCACAGAGAGCATTTGCTTGCTTGTTTTTAAACTTTTGTCTGCCTTTCTTTCTTTCTTTCTTTCTTTCTTTCTTTCTTTCTTTCTTTCTTTCTTTCTTTCTTTCTTTTTTAATTGGAGGGTTCTCGGTGTGCAGAGGTTTCAGGACTACAGGGGTAAATGGTGGGTGGGCGTCATTCCAAGAGCCCACACCAGGCGTGTCTGTTCCGGGTTACCTGGAGAGTCATTGCATTGGCCAGTCAGGACAGCAAGAAACTCGTTAAAACAAGTGGGGCTTCCTAGTTTCTGCCCCAGCACAGGAGCGATTGCTGAGTGTCAGTGGCCACATCAGTCAGCGGAGTGGTCTGTTTTTCCACTAAGACTTTTAATGAGCTAGAACGGATTATTTTGATTGGCTTTTTCCCCCTCTGTGTCTGTTTTCTTTGTTTTTTTTTTCCTCCTTCTTTTCTAATTATTTTGCCATCTTGCCATCCCTGAAACTCCTCACTAAAAGTTAGAATTAATTATGACTGTGATATTTATTGGTGACCTTCTGTGTGTTCACACTGGGGTGTGACGTTCAAGAACTGTGTTAGAGGTGGACCGGGATAGAGATGGTGAGTCCTGCTAGACCTTCAGAGTAGAGTGCTGGAGTGGGGAGGTAATGTTCCCCCACAGCTGGCTTTCCTAGGATGCTGAGGTCCTGGCTTTCAGTCCCAGCACCAGGTACAAAAAGCAGGGGCCTATGCTGGGTTAGCATTGCCAAGCTCACTTACCATGGCTCTTTCTATTAATTGTTTCGGGTGTCCCCATACTTTATCCTCCTATCTCTAGTTAACCTGGGCCTTCAGGATTGTGTGTTGGTTTTCATGGGAGGGTCTATGAAGAATACACACGCCAAGCCAGGCCCGCGTTTTGTATGAGAGAAGCTACAGTCTTCGAGTGTAAATTCGGCTCACTGGCATCGTGACTCTGCCTTTGCACATTGCTTTTGGAATATAGAATATATGTTCTGTGAAGGAACGATGTCAAATTTGAATCATGACATGGACAATGAATGGGTCTGAATATTATCCACATGTATTTATTGACATTTAATATTTGTTTTCTGCCATCCCTGTGGAAGTTTAATTCTTTAAGACACAACTTTACTATGAATGTAGAACACAGTTAAGAATTGGAGCCGGGACTACTGTAATGGAATTGTAGCTACCATTCCCCTTGTCTAAACAACAACAACAACAACTCCTACAACAACAAAGCCCTCTAGTGTCTTAGCGTTCTGCTCTTACCCCTGGAAGAGTTCACTGCCCATGTCTCTGGTTCCAGTTCCTGTAAGTTTGTATTTGTGTTGGAGCAGACTCTAGCCAGCAGGTAGTAGTTACGGCTGGCTATCTTTGAGTCCTTTTGGGTGCTTGCTTTTCATGACCATGATCCCTCGGTGGCGCCCAGCCAGTGCCAGGTGCCTCTTGAGTGATTCCGTGGCCATCTGTTGGCATATGATGTGAGGCTCCACAGTCCTTTCCCCGCCGTTCACCGTTAGAATATAGACATCCATAGGCAAATATTTGTTTTCCCCCAACTGCTAACTGTTCTAAGAATAGTTTTCTTGCCTGGCGTGTTGAGAGCAAGGACCTGTCTGCAGAGGTGTTTACAGCTTGGGTCTGTGCTGTATAGTCTTGCTTGACTTAGCAGCCTGGCAGAGCAGCCCTGTAGCTCATGGGTCACTGTCTGTTTTTTTTATCCGGGTTGCTGGAGGGGTGGATTCCTCACCTGGCAGGGAAGCAAAGAGAGGGAAGGATGACTTTTGCTCCCTGTGGGTAGTTTCTGGCTGGCTGCTAAGTAAAGACCCCCAAACTCTGGATCCCTGTGCATGTACCCCACATTGTCAGTCACTTTATAGTGGTATGTAGGATTGTCCTATGTCATCATATAAAGCCCAAACCGGGAGGATTCTGAGCAGGAATACCTGAAAGTGTGTAGATTGGGTAAATCTTTATAGAACCCCTGGTCATGTCTCTTTTTTTCTTTCTACTGTATCTGGGCTTGTGGAGTCTCCAGCATACATTTCTCCTTTGGGGTCAGAGTTGAAAGCGACAGCGGGGAAGTAATAGGAGTGTAGCATTTTAACCTAAAAAATGTTGGCGTTACTCAACATGATTCGCATGGACATGGGTAGTAGCTGTTAGAAGTGGCCAACTGTGGTGTTCTTATGTTTCCCTTACCTCCTCTCTGTCCCGCCATCTGTCTTTGGCTCACTTGTTCTCTGTGTCCTTAGTCCTTTTTGGTAGAAAAGCCTCTCAGAAGCCATTATTTCTCTGGTGTCAAAGTTACTTTCTGCCAGCATGGGCTGCGTTAAATGGGAATTACATCTTGACCTATATTATGAGTATACACGGGAAGTGAATTGTGAGTTTTAAAATAAGAAAACTGGGCCTGGGGAGATGGCTCAGTCGGTCAGATGTTTGGCACGTAAGCACCAGGACTGGAGTTAAGATCCCTGGTGCCCATGTAGACACCAGTGCTGAGCTTCAGAGATGAGCGGATACTTGGAGCTTGCTAACCAGCCAGTCTAGATGATTTGGCGAGCTCCAGGTTCAGTGAAAGGACCCTGACTCAAAAAGTACAGTTGGAGAGAGATTGAAAAAAGACCCGATGTTGACCTCTGGCTCGCACATGCGTGTGCACACACATAAACACATACACATGCATGCCCTTACCCCACAAAATAGGAACAGGAATTCTGCATATTATTTGAATTTTATAACCCCAAGACCTGCCACTTTTGGGGGAGATTGTGTGTGTGTGTGTATGTGTGTGTGTGTATGCACACATGCGTGTGTGCATGTGGCTCATGTGTACACGTACGCCATTGCTTGTGTTCATGTTTGGCAACAAAAGGAAATAGCAAGCACCTGTACTGTTCATGGCTATGGATTCTGTTGGGTTCAAATTTCCAATTAATACTGGTTTTCCTCTGTTGCAGGAAGGCTTGAGAATAATGTCTGTTTCGATACATATCCATTTGATTTAAATATGAATTGCTTTTCTTTGAATTCCTCCTAAAAGTGGTGCTTTGGCCTTTTTAAGCTGTTTCTCTCCACCAAGCTTGTTTTCCAGTTAGGTCTTGGAAATTATGAAGAACGTAGCTGTAATTTCTCTCTTGATTGGCAGCTGAGAGCTTTCCTGGACAAAAATAAGGCTCTACTGTGCCAAATGGTTGACTTTTCTAGAATAAAAACTCTGAAGGGTATGCAAAAAGTCTTCTGGTTAATATATTGGCATTCCCAGAACCCACTAAAACCCTGACAGCCTGCCAGCTTCCACTTAACGAGGACGCAGAATGTCTGGCTCAAATTCCCATGAGTGGAGCGAGGTGGGGGCTGGATGTCCACACCCTTTATTAATTTTTAATGACGATATTTTTGTTTTGCAGATTTTTCTTCAGTAACCCCGGCACCCTCACAGCTGACCCCATACTGCCCCCCTCCTGACCCCATTCATTTGTTTACTTGGTATTGGGAAACCAGTGAGGCGGTGGAGATCACTGACAGGTCACTTCTGACTGGGTGGGTTCTTTGGTGGCTGATTTTCTTTCTTGTTCTCCCTTAGTTTTTGAAAAAGGAAGAGAGCGATGGGACAGAAAAGATAACAACTTATTTTTTTTTTTAAATGATGCTTTGTTGTCTGTTGGGGAAAGAGAAGCATTTATGAAACTTTTAAGTTTGTCAGACAGTTTATATGACAGTGCAAGTTGGTGCTTGCCAAGCTCCAGACAGATTGTTAATGTTCCATGACAGGGGTAAATAAATTACTGCTGTCTGCACCACGCTTGCCCTGCAAACCCACTGTGCAGCCCAGCTGGCTATGTGCTGCTCCCGAGGCCTGGTGGAAGGTGCCGCTGCCCAGAAGGCCTTGCCTGCTGCCAGGAGTGCTGGAACTTGGTCGAGAGGTGGAGAGGGTGTGTGCCTCTCACCCCTTCGGGGTTGTTCAGCAGAATCTGCTTAACAAATCTCTGCCCCTCCTTACTATGTTTTTTACTAGGCTGTCCGTCTCTATCTCCATCTTGGTCTATAGCCGTGTTCTTCTTCCCAGGAAGGTGAAGCACGCATCGCTGCTCAGAGCCCGAGGTCTTCCACAGCCATGTTTCCAAGCTGTTTACAGTTGTGTTCTTTATGCAGGTACAGACACCAAGAACAAATTGCCTGCTGTCGATGGGTGTAGCTGTCCGGGAGGGGGTTGGGTGGCACTCCTTGGGCATAATGTACTTTTATCATGGCCGTTCGGCGACTCAGCTGGCAGAGTGACAGGTGTAATGAACTTAATGGTCTCGCTCTAGTTGTTAGTGGACACACTGCTCAGATTACAAAGCCACCTCCTATGTGGAGTCCCAGCCAAGTGATTTGCAATTCTGCTTGCAGATAGGACTCCAGGCCTGCCTTATTAAGTGACATTAAGGTCAGGAATTGGGTGGCTGTGAGAAACATGTGTGTGCCCTTAGTCACCCTGCTTCTGACTGCCCTGGAGCGTCTCTTCAAAGCCTTACTTTGAAGAGGAAACAACCCATCCCATCCACTCTGGCTGGCCCTTCCTTCTCACAGGGTGTGGTGGGGACCCTTTGGTGTGTGTGGACTTCCTGCCCTTGGGGTTTGCAGAATGCAGACTTCCTGCCAAACTGCTGGTTCCTGTGTGCTTGCGGGCCACTTCTCTCCAGATATAGGCAGTTACTGGGGAGGCATAACTGAGCTTTGTTCCTATTGTGTGTGGACCCAGGGTCTGGCACCCTGTGCGCTGAGTTGGCGTGGCAATTTCTGTAGTAGAATCTCACTGTCTAAGGTCAGAGGGCTGCTTTCTGAAAGGCTCCTTGAACCTGGGCGAACCTGTACGGCCCCTGGCACACAGTCAGAGCACAGTGGCAGAAATGCCACTTATGGGCATGTGTTCTCTGCTGGATGCTCTTCTTAGAGTTGCACATGTATTGGCTAATGTGATCTTCACAGAAGCTCTGTGACACACACAGCTGACATTCACGTTGCACAGACCCAAGTCAAGAAGTTATCCAAAGTCATACAAAATGGTAAACAAACAAAAAAAAAATGGAGTCCTGAACAGCTCGGGCCATCTGGCTAAGAGATGTGTGGCTTTTATACTTTGGAAAATGGCTACACAGACAGGCTACACGTTCTTCTTCAGAGGCCAAATGAGTTTGAGAAGAAATGGGTGTTGTAAACAGAGACTGCACGTTTGTTTCCCAGCCACCCAGACATGAATAATCACATAGAAACTTTATTAATTACAACACTGTTTGACCCATGGCTCAGGTATATTCCTAGCTAGCTTTTATATCTTTTTAATATTGATTTTATTGAGCTCTACATTTTTCTTTGCTCCCTTCCCTTCCTCTCCACTCCCCTCCCCACCCTCTCCCAAGGTCCCCATGCTCCCAATTTACTCAGGAGATCTTGTCTTTTTCTACTTCCCATGTAGATTAGATCTATGTATGTCTCTCTTTGGGTCATCATTGTTGTCTAGGTTCTCTGGAATTGTGATTTGTACGCTGGTTTTCTTTGCTTTATGTTTAAAAACCACTTATGAGTAAGAAAATATGATAATTATCTTTCTGGGTCTGAGTTACCTCACTAAGTATGATGTTTTCTAGCTCCATCCATTTGCCTGTAAACTTCAAGATGTCATTATTTTTTTCTGTTGTGTAGTACTCCATTGTATAAATGTACCACATTTTCCTTATCCATTCTTTGGTCAAGGGGCATTTAAGTTGTTTGCAGGTTCTGGCTGTGACAAACAATGCTGTTATGAACATAGTTGGACACATGTCCTTGTAGCATGATTGAGCATTCTTTGTATATATACCCAAAAGTGGCATTGCTGGGTCTTGAGAAAGGTTGTTTCCTAATTTTCTAAGAAACCACCATACTGATAACCAAAGGGGTTATACCAGCTTGCATTCCCACCAGCAATGCAGGAGTGTTCCCTTTTCCCCACAACCTCTCCAGCATAAGTTGTCATCAGTGTTTTTGATCTTGGGCATTCTTACAGATGTAAGATGGAATCTCAGAGTCGTTTTGATTTGCATTTCTCTGATGACTAAAGATGTTGCTAGCTCTTATATCTTTTTTTTTTCCCCAAGACAGGGTTTCTCTGTAGCTTTGTACCTGTCCCGGAACTAGCTCTTGTAGACCAGGCTGGCCTCAAACTCCCAGAGATCTGCCTGCCTCTGCCTCCCGAGTACTGGGATTAAAGGCGTGCGCCACCACCGCCCGGCTAGCTCTTATATCTTAAATCAACCCATTTCTATTAATCAACCACAAGGCTGTTGCTTACCAGTAAGGTTCTGGCATCTATCTCCTTTGGCAGCTACATGGCTTCTCTCTGACTCTGCCTTCTTTCTCCCTGCATTCAGTTTAGTTTTCCCACCTACCTATATTCTGCCCTGCCCTAGGCCAATGGTAATAAAACATGTTCACAGTATACAGAGGGGAATCCCACGTCAGGGTGCCATTTCTCTACTTGTCTCTGTGTAGGCCTCAGTAGGATTCTAGCCAGCAAGCAAGCTCAGGGTCCCCATCTGCCTCCCCACTTGGTGTTTCCTCACCGCTCTCCCTGTTCTGATTCCACTCTCTGCTCTCTGGTCTGTGGTGAGAGTCTCAGTTCTGAGAACTGGACCACCAGCATCTTTGTGTTTGTTGGATTACACCTTCAATTCCTTGTGAACACTTGTGCATCTTGGGACCCACACAGAGTCCATGTAGGTTTGGGATTATAGGAAGAGGTAAGATCTGAGAGATACGTAGAAAATTGGGCCCTTGCTCTATTTGGAGACCTTCTCATGGCCATAGGACAGCAAAGGACAGCTTCTAAGCTCAATATCTAGCAGATACTTCTTTGGGGCTATTGTCTGGGTTGTGTGCCATATCCTATACAAATATGGAGTACACCACTCATTACAGGGCATGTTGGAGCTTTTGTTGGGTTGGTCCACAGGCTGGTCTGGAAGGTTCTGTTTGGGGGAGATGAGGTCTCTCAATGACTATTCTGGTCTAGGTTCTGTCTTTCTTGTATCTGCAACACTGTGAGTACCCAGCACTTGGGCCTGTCCAAGCATTGCTGTATCTGTTAATAGCTGGGCGGAAATAAGATTTTTTCCCTTCTATTCATTTACTACTGAAAATAGGAAATACAGAAAGAAAGAAGGAAAAGAAAATTTATCGAAATTGCCCATGACTCTATCATCTCTAGAGTTGATCAGTATAAGCAGTTTAGTTGATTCTGTTCAGTTTATTGACTGGGTATAAACTTATATATAGAATCTTATCAATTGGTTATAAGATCACATACACAATTTATATATCCTTTTCTTTTGAAACATTGTATTCAACCATGATTATTTTAATGTGGTTTAAATATTGTTCCAAAATATTTCTTATGATGAGTATATACTATTCACCTTTAGGAATCTTTTAGAAAAATATTTTTAATGGTATATGTGTATCTGTTTGTGGGTATGTTCCCATATGTGCAGGTGCCCTTGAAGTCCAGAAGAAAGTGACAGTTGATTCCTTGAGTTGGAGTTACAGGAGGTTGTGAGCCAACCTCCTTGGGCTCTAGAAACTGAACCTGGGTCCTTTGCAGGGCAATACTTGCAGTTAAATGCCGAGCGATTAAGTGGTTGCTTCTCCGTGCTACACGTTTGTGTCCTCCACTGAGGCATGTCATGTTCTCTGTACTCGTACATTTCAACGAAGGTCTCAACCCTTCCAGACCTGTATGCTACCCAACAAAGCCTTGCCTCCCACACTGCTCGCTCCTAAATCTTGAGAGAAATGAAAATAATTTTAGTGGGGTCTGCTTAATAAAAGTCAATCTTTTATAGATGAGCTCTAGACTCAGACTGTTTGAAGCAGTTGGAGGATGCAGGAAGAGGGGGTCACTCTTCCAGGGCTGGTTGTAATTAGTGTACTGTAGTTATCTTCATAGGCACCTTCATTCCTGGGGTGGGGGGGACTTGTGTACAGTGCAAGGCGTTCATCTGTTCTGTGGTCTGTGTTGGGGGCATGACTCAGTACACAGTACCTGGCAGACAATAGGCAGGGTCTGTGGGATTGTGCAAGCAGTTCTGAGTGAAGCCTTCATAGGAGTGTTCAACAGGGGTACAGGCATGGAAAGGACAGATTGCAGTGCGGCTAGGGTGGCCGTCTCTTCCTGGAGTCATTCTGCACCATCTGCTTGAGCTTTCAATCTCAGGGCAGGTTCTTCCGTGTGTCTGGAGGCACAGTGAGTGCCATATCCTTCCCGAGGTATATATACCGGCTCTCATGGGGAGTGGGCAGTGTGCATAGTACCAAGATCTTAGCGATGGAGTCTTATCGCTAATGGGGTGATGGCCATTCCAGAGACCTGGCTAGTACAGTCCCTTGGCATGTTCTGGAGCCCATTGTGGTGCCGTGTCTTCAAATGGGACCACTTTTTGGTAGATGTGGTTGCCGTGAAGCTGTGTGCTGGGTAGGTATTAGAACATTTACTCAGTATCCAAGTGTCTGAAGATTACATGAGGTGTAACCTTCCTTTGTGTATGGCTGCCTGGAGTTGCTTTTTATTTGTTTGTTCTTAGTTTCTGGCTCACTCTTGCACAGAGATTGGCTGCCTGGGTGCCTTTTGGATATGTTGGGATGTCCAAAGTGGGGTTGACTCTCAGTTGGCTTGGCTGGATGTTTGCTTTTCTGCAACTTTGGCTATTAAAATTGTTGCCCCACCCTAATCATGCTTAGCTTTCGTCTTATTGGTGTTTGGATTATGGCATAATCTTTTTTTTAAGTGGTGTGGTTCTGTGTTTCAAATATTTTTCATCTGAAAAGAATTTTAAAAAAGTATGTATACAGAGAAGTCGACCAATGGAATCGAATAGAAGACCCTGACTTTAACCCACAAACCTATGAGCACCTGATTTTCGATAAAGGAGCTAAAACTATACAATGGAAAAAAGAGAGCATCTTCAACAAACTATGCTGGCAAAACTGGATGTCAATCTGTAGAAGAATGAAAATAGATCCATATCTATCACCATGCACAAAACTCAAGTCCAAGTTTTGATTAAAGACCTCAATATCAGTCCGAACACACTGAACCTGATAGAAGAGAAAGTGGGAAGTACTCTATAACACGTGGGCATAGGAGACCACTTCCTACGTATAACCCCAGCGGCACAGACAGTAAGGGCCTCATTGAATAAATGGGACCTCCTGAGACTGAGAAGCTTCTGTAAAGCAAAGGACACTTGCTAAGACAGAAAGGCAACCCACTGACTGGGAGAAAATCTTCACCAACCCCGCAACTGACAAAGGTCTGATTTCCAAAATATAAAGAACTCAAGAAACTAGACCGTAAAAGGCTAATCAACCCAATTATAAAATGGGGCACGGAGCTGAACAGAGATCTCTCAACAGAAGAAGTTCAAATGGCCAAAAGACACTTAAGGTCATGCTCAACTTCCTTAGCGATCAGGGAAATGCAAATCAAGACAACTTTAAGATACCATCTTACACCTGTCAGAATGGCTAAAATCAAAAACACCAATGATAGCCTTTGCTGGAGAGGTTGTGGAGAAAGGGGTACACTCATCCATTGCTGGTGGGAATGCAAACTTGTGCAACCACTCTGGAAAGCAGTGTGGAGGTTTCTCAGGAAATTCGGGATCAACCTACCCATGGACCCAGCAATACCACTCTTGGGAATATACCCAAGAGAGGCCTTATCATACAACAAAAGTATATGCTCTACTATGTTCATAGCAGCATTGTTTGTAATAGCCAGAACCTGGAAACAACCTAGATGCCCTTCAATTGAAGAATGGATGAAGAAAGTATGGAATATATACATATTAGAGTACTACTCAGCAGTAAAAAACAAGGACTTCTTGAAGTTTGCAGGCAAATGGATGGAAATAGAAAACACTATCCTGAGTGAGGTAAGCCAGACCCAAAAAGAGGAACATGGGATGTACTCATTCATATTTGGTTTCTAGCCATAAATAAAGAACATTGAGCCTATAATTCGGGTTCTTAGAGAGGCTAAATAAGAAGGAGAACCCAAAGAAAAACATATAGGCATCCTCCTGAATATTAACCTTCATCAGGCGATGAAAGGAGACAGAGACAGAGACCCACATTGGAGCACAGGACTGAAATCTCAAGGTCCAAATCAGGAGCAGAAGGAGAGAGAGCACGAGCAAGGAACTCAGGACCGCGAGGGGTGTACCCACACACTGAGACAATGGGGATGTCCTATCGGGAACTCACCAAGGCCAGCTGGCCTGGGTCTGAAAAAGCCTGGTATAAAACTGGACTTGCTGAACATAGCGGACAATGAGGATTACTGAGACCTCAAGAACTACTGCACATATTGGCTTTGTGGGAGCCTAGGCAGTTTGGATGCTCACCTTACTAGACCTTGGACTTCCCACAGGGCAGGGAACCCTGATTGCTCTTTGGGCTGACGAGGGAGGGGGACTTGGTTGGAGGAGGGGGAGGGAAAGGGGAGGCAGCGGTGGGGAAGAGACAGAAATCTTTAATTAAAAAAAAGTATGTATACAGTGTGCTGGCTAGTTTTATGCCAACATGATACAGGCTAGAGTCATTTGAAAGGAGGGAACCTCAACTAAAAGAAATGTCCCCAAAGATCTGGCTATAGGGTATTTTCTTAATTAGTGATTGATGGGGGAGAGCCCACCCCATTGTGGATGGTACCATCCCTGGGCTGGTGGTCCTGGCTTCTATCAGAAAACATTTTGAACAAACCATGATGAACAGGCCAGTAAGCAGAACCCCTCTGTGACCTCTGCATCAACTCCTGTCTCCAGGTTCCTGCCCTATTTGAGTTCCTGTCTTGACTTCCTTCAGTGATGGACTATTGATGTGGAAGTATAAGCCAAAACAAACACTTTACTGTAGGAGGAGGCCACTTGTTTGTTTCCTGGCTGCCCAGAAACTGAAATAACCACACAGATACTGTATTAATTAAATCACTGCTTAGCCCATTAGCTCTAGCTTCTTATTGGCTAACTCTTACATATTAATTTAACCCATCTCCATTAATCTGTGTATCACCACGTGGCTGTGGCTTACCGGCTAAAGTTTCGGCATCTGTCTCTGGCAGGGCTACACGGCTTCTCTGACTCTGCCTCCTTTTTCTCATCATTCAGTTTAGTTTTCCCTGCTTACCTCTATTCCTTGTGCAGGCCCAAGACAGTTTCTTTATTAACCAATGGTATTCACAGCATACCCTCATCACTCTACAGCTTGGCTTTTGGTTGTGGTGTTTTATCGTAGCAATAGTAACCCTAACTACGACATACAGTTATAATTAGCTTTGCATAGTACATCAGTTCAAGAAAATCATGTGTTTGTTTGTTTGTTTTTTTTTTTTTTTTGAGCCAGGGTTTCTCTGTTACCTTTGTTGTCATAGCACTCACTCTGTAACCAGGCTGGCCTCAGACTCACAGAGATCCATCTGCTTCTGCCTCCTGAGTGCATTAAAGGCAATGCCACCACACTCGGCTGTACCAAGTTTTTAAAATCTGGGCGCACTTAGTTAACTAAGAGTCCTGTCCTGATGGAGAAGGCTGTTCCTGCCTGGTCCACTGAGGAAGCTGAGCTGGTGCAGGGATTTGAGCATAAGCCTTGGGGTAACTGCCCACAGTATCCGTGGAAGGACTGAGCAGGCCTGTGGCTCCAGGATCCCCATAGGGCTTATCACTGGAGGTCGCTGTCACCTGTTTCTCCTCTAGCCATCCCTCTTGTCTCCCTGGACTGCTTGGAGACTTTGTCAACCCAGAACGTTTCTAGACGCCATCCCTCACTCTCCTGATCTCCAGTGTAACTAGTTGCCCCTTTCTTACATTTGGGGAGGACAAAATGAGATAAGGGTGTGTGCAACCATTTGGGAGGGGTCCATTACCACACACCCTGCTTCCTAAATGGACACTATTAAGCCAAATATGAAGTGTGTGTGTAGTGCCTGCCCGGAACTGGAATGTGGTAAGAGGCCCAGTTCATGCTCTTTGGGGACTTAGAGACTCTGAGAAAAATGGAATATGATATAAGAAGCAACTGGCAAATAAGGGCTCTTCCATGAGCAGACTTATAATCCAGTCTCATTTCAGAAAAGCCTCCCACATGGCGGAGGGAGAGGCCGCTAGGCCCAAAGGGTGGCTAGTGCAGGGGCTTCCTCAGCCCACCTTTCGCTCACTCTCTTTCCTCCTAGAACTCATGTGCTGTCCAAGCCCTAGGTTCTGAGAGTGCAAATACCGGAAACATGCAGGTCTGTCCCCCACTGTCGGAAGACAGGGGTGCACAGCGTAGTGACAGCCCCACTGGAGGAGGGAGGGGAGGCTTTCTGCGGTCTTTGGAGAATGAAGGGAGATTTTTAGGAGGGACTAAAGGTTTGTGTTCGGATTGTGTCCCCCACCTCCACTTCCCACCGCCCTGTTCACACCTGTTGTCCCCAGTGCGGCAGTAGGAAGAGTCTGAGCTCTCAGGAGGCCAGTAAGCCAACACTGGGGGCCTGGAGTAGGATAGAGGTGAACTCACAGCCATGTGGCTACAGGTAGGGGAGGCTGATGTGTCTGACTGTGTCACAGACACATGGCAGCGCTCACGGCTCCTGCAACTTCAGAGTCTAAGTTTAAATTATTTCTGGTAGTGTTTCATTTCTTAGAGTTTCTGGAAAACAAACTCGTGCTCTCTAGTAAGCACTACGCTTCCTACACCCCCCAGCTCCTGTGTCTGTAGCTTTTATGTGCCAACACTGCTTGTTTTACCACGTGAACACTTACGGGCCCCTTTCCCAAGTTTTGTTCGGAGGGTCGCAAGGGGCCGGGAGCTTAGGTGATGTGAAAGACTAATGCATTGCTGACCCAGAGAAACTGTCCTCAAAATATTGGGATTATTTACTCAGGTTTGGAGCATGGGCACTGCTTTAGTTCCTAAGAATGGGGCCTTTTCATCCTCCTGAATATCAACCTTCATCAGGCGATGAAAGGAGACAGAGACAGAGACCCACATTGGAGCACCGGACTGAAATCTCAAGGTCCAAATCAGGAGCAGAAGGAGAGAGAGCACGAGCAAGGAACTCAGGACAGCGAGGGGTGCACCCACACACTGAGACAATGGGGATGTCCTATCGGGAACTCACCAAGGCCAGCTGGCCTGGGTCTGAAAAAGCCTGGGTTAAACCGGTCTTGCTGAACATAGCGGACAATGAGGACTACTGAGACCCCAAGAACAATGGCAATGGGTTTTTGATCCTACTGCACGTATTGGCTTTGTGGGAGCCTAGGCAGTTTGGATGCTCACCTTACTAGACCTGGATGGAGGTGGGTGGTCCTTGAACTTCCCACAGGGCAGGGAACCCTGATTGCTCTTTGGGCTGACGAGGGAGGGGGACTTGATTGGGGAAGGGGGAGGGAAAGGGGAGGTGGCGGTGGGGAAGAGACAGAAATCTTTAATTAATTAATAAAGAAATAAATAAATTAAAAAAAAGAATGGGGCCTTTAGTTTAGTAAGTTAGTTCCCTGTGTTTGACGTGCACAGAGTGCAGGGAGCAAAAAAACATTTCTTTAACTGGCTTCACGGAATGTGCATCATGGGTAAGACACAAGGGTCTTAAATTTCAGACCCTTTGTGGGTACTCGTGCTCAAGACAGTGAAACTGTGGTGGGACGCAGCCCAGAATTGGGACAAATTGTTGAAGGAACAAAGTCTCCCTGGGATAGACTGGGCACGAGGGGTCCTGACAGGTTTTGTAGTTGAAGGATGGGCCAGTTCTCAAAGGCGAAAACAGGGTGAGGAATTTTGTTGGAAGACTGTAAACAAGGACAAGGGCACACGTTTGGTTAGCATCAGCCATGGCTGGCATTCTATGATCATTGTCTTGTGTCATGGCGCTGTACTGTGGATGCCCGCCCCCCTTGCCCATTGAGAAAGACAAAACAAGCCTGTCGTATGCTCACTGTACTGGCCAGCTTTCTGTTGCTGTGACAAAGATCTGCCTTCACTGGCCCATAGGCAGAAAAGAGTCATTTTGTCTCATGGCTTTAGACCTTCCTGGTCTCTTTGGTTGGGGGTCTGTGGACAGGCAGTGCATCATGGCAGGGGTTGGGGGAGGATGGGAGGAGTCATGTGGTAGAACAAAATGGTTCATGTCCTGACCAGAACGTGAAAGCAAAGAGGATGTTGTCCTACTATGGCTTTCGAAGGCAAACCCTCAAGGACCTAGAGACATCCCACCTGCGGAGGGATATCACATTTCCCTAGACTGCCACCCTGACACCCAAGCTTTTGGGAGGGAGCTTCAGCACAGTCATTATAGCCCCTTTGGCCTATTGTCATCGCTGATTGTTCACACTGCGGGTTGGGGCTTGACCATTGTTGTTTAGTAATTCCTATTTGTTCGCAGTTCGATAAATGATTAAATCTCATACCCACCCAGTCCCCACAGGAAGTCAGATCCATCACTTTCATGTGGGAAAAAAATGATGCTTTCTGTTTGCAAAACACTTCTAACTTTTTAAAGGTTTCCACAGACGACATCTAATTTCATGTTCCTTGGCTTTATGGAGTGATTAATTAGTGAATGTACATTGAAGTGTAATTAATAAATTTGTTACTTCTATAATCAGTGTGCCTTTTAGCTGAGAGTAGAATTCAACTTGTTTTTTTTTTTTTAATTTTAATGTGCAAAGCCAAATTGGAAGGCAATCTCCTGTTCCTGTCCAAGCCCCACAGCAGGCTGTTTCCTGAGGGCCATAGAGTCTGAGGAATCACAGTTGGTGGCGGGGCGGGCACATGGTAGCTGCAATTTTGAGAGGTTAGGATAAAACACTAGAAATTGAATTCGCAAGTATATGTAGTTAAACCCACAAGAGTAAAGGGGTCAGACTGTGAAGCCCTCCCCAGGGGGGTGGTGGAGAACAGAGGCACCCTGCTGCAAGTGTGAGTTGGGGGCACATAGCAAGCGCTCATGTCCTTCCACAACAAACAAGTGTTTTCTCGGGGAATCCGTGGCTCTTCAAGGGCCTCAGAGAAGCACTGCAGGTTCTGACCAACTTGAAGACTCATCCTACTGCTGGCGCGATGTCCAGCCCCTTCCTGGGTCTGTGTTCCACTCACGGGAACTTCCGTCCACAGCCTAACCTCTTCCCCTTGGCCCCCAACATAGTTTTGGCTTCTGTCTTGGTACAGGGTGTTCAGCTGGGGATCCAAGCTGACTTCAGCTCTGTTTCTTCCCTTTTGGCCCGAACTGCTTTTGTGCCTTGTCCCGGTTGCCTGTGGTGTGGTCCCGGCTGCCGAGCCAGTCCTGGCAGAGCTGGCTGATCCATCCTTGTTCCTGGTCATCTTTACCGTTGTGTGTGGTGACTCTTCTCTTTCTCTGCCGAGTGTCCCGAGCCCCTTCTTGTGTTCCCGGTGTAAGCCTTTCACACTGATGCTCACGCTTGCTTCCACAGTTTTCTGCCTTCTCCCTGGAAGCCCCAGGAAATGTTGCATCTGGTGCATGAGCGCCTGCAGCTGCACAAAGCTGCTGCTAAAGACAAGTGCTGGGACATCTACAGCAGCCTCCACCTTGTCTCTGAAGCCGATAATAAGGACCGAGGGCTGGCATGTCTGCTGGTTTTCCTCGGGTCAGTCCCTCTTAGTTTCCCAGGAGAACAGCAGTGACAGGCGCTTGCTCCTCTTAACAGTGCTTGAGGTCACCGGTCAATAGTTTAGGTGGCAAATGAAGTGTTTTCTGATCTCTGGTAATTAGCTTGTGTGATCAATACTTGCTGAATAACTTCTGCAGAGGACTTTCCTTGTCGTTACGCACAGCAAGTTGGTGGCGGGCTTGCAATAAGATGGCAGGGTCCCTGATGAAGGGGTCTGCCCTGCAGGAAAATTGTAGATGAAACACACTCTTTGCACTTGCTTAGAAACTAGGCATGGGCTGCCTCAATAGATAAACTCATTATTTTGTCTGTTACTCAAATATACTGTCTGCCATCAGAAGACAGCGGTAACTGTGATCCATGAAGCTTACTTTCTCCTCTACTGTTGCTAGGCTATGGTAAGACATCAAGGAGGGGGCATTTCTTCCTGTTCCTGGAGGTGCTACAGAGGGTTATCTTGACAAGGCTGGGAAAAGAATTTAAGAACTATTCTTGAAAGCAGGCTGGAGAATTTAGCACACCCTCGCTTGAAGCAGATTCCTTCTAGGACCTGGTTGTTACTTTCGGTGTCATTTAAGATAACATTGTCTAGGCAAGACTATCTTTGGGTATTGGCTGTGAACCCTGCCAGCGAGGCAAAGTTGGTGTCAGCCAGGAGGGAACCAGGGCCCTGCCTCATTTGTGTGTGGAGAGATTTCTAGACGGAAGCAGAATCCTTTCGCTGGAGTGGTTATGTTTTTACATAAGGGAGCTTGCCCTGCTTTTCAGGCTCAGAGCTCTTACCCCAAGATGCCTACTGGGCAGTTTCATTTCCAAGCGTCTCAGTCAGAGTGTAGAAAAATGAACCGGGGTGGGGGTGTGGCTCGGTGGTAAAGCCTTTGCGAATAATTATCAAGGCCATAGGTCTGGTCCCCAGCACCGTAAAAGGAAGGAAGAAAGGAAGAAAGGAAGAAAAGAGGGAAGGAGGGAGGGAGGAAAAGAATGGAAGGAAAAATTTAAAAAATACTCTCACTTCAAACTATATGGAGGTACCTCTTGCTCTCTCTCCTGTCCATCATTGTCCCCTTCAGGCCCTGTATGTTCACTAATGTCCCCTTGGTCCTCTCCTTAATGTCCTTTAGTCTTTTACTGTCTCATTTTGATTGCTGGCAATTCCACCTGCCCAGTGATTCAGGCCTCACTTCTGGCATCTTTAATCCATCACATAGTCCAGCCTTTGAGCAAATCTTGTTGTTTATCTGTAAATGTATCACAGATCACACCACCCTTTAGGGTGCTCCCTGTGTGTGCTCCACCCGGGAGTCTGACTCCTCCCTTCAAAGCTACTCACAAGGAGTTCCTATCCCAGGCCTCTGTGATCTCCCTGCCGGAAACGTGAGTGTTCCCGGCCTGATTAAGGCCTTTGCTCAGGTATCCTGCCTTGGTCAGGTGGCCTTCCCACTGCGCTTTTTCCTGTCTGTGGAGCTGGAAGGTATCCCTTCCGAGAAAGCACTTGAGAGCAGACAGATCACTGCCCTGTCCACTGTCCAGCAGCAATGCGGTTTTGCTAGTTACATGGACAAGTGGGCATGGGAGCTAGGGGGCCTTGTTTGGCAGGGGCCCAGAGGAGTTTGGCTTGGTGAGACTCTGGGGCTGAGACAGAGCAGCAGTTCATGGGCTTCTGTCTGTGTGTTGATGCCTAGGTGGCTGTCAGGGGTGGGTGCAAGGCCATCTCACCTCTGTTCCTGTGGGTTAGGTCAACCCTCAGTGCAAACAGTAAGTTCTGATGGAGCGGGTAAAGTACAGGAACAGGCTTGGGGGTCATGTCACTCAACGCTCTCATCCCCCTTCCCAGGGCTAAGTTTCTACTTACCTACACTATTCTCCCCCTAGGATTGGAACTGAACTTAGGACTTCATCCGTGTTAGGCAAGCCTTCTTCCTCTGAGCTCCACTCCTGATCTCTACATCAAATTCTTGTTTTATTCTTTCCCCCACAGAATAGCTGCCTTCTACAACTCAGGAGAAGCAATTGTTTTCTACACCATCTCTAGCTTTCCTTTTTAACTCTTTCAGTCTTAAATCCCTAGCTGCATAAGTTACGGGTGCATTAAATATTGCTATATGTTTAGAGCAAATTCATCGAGCTGTAACCTAGAATTAGATTTATGAATGTTCTAGAAATCATCTTATGAAGGTGTGTGTTTTTTCTCTATATTCTCTGTTGCCAGGAAAAGCTCAAAGTGGAGACGGTTAAGGTCTAGGAATCTCTGTTGCTCTCTTTCCAAAGCAGACTAAACATTTGACTGTTTCCTGGAAATCTGACGCACTTCCAAAGTCGGACTGTGCTTTTATTCTGGTATTGCAGGTGAATTTCTAAGTTCAATTATTTTGCTATGTCTTGGGTTTAAAATCGACACAGTGAAAATCGGTTCCCTCGTGGAACAAGGGGACGAGGGCCTGAGGGGGACGAGTCCCAAAGAGCAGCAGTTCCTCTCCACTGGTGTTTTCAGCCTGCGTGTAGTTGTCCACAGCACCAACCATGTTTACCTTGAGAAAAGTGCGATTCCTTCCTCTGTTCACTCGGCACACACGGGCAGTCTTGCCTGGAGCAGGGAAGGCGTGAGCAAAGGCTGAACAGCCGCTCTTACCTTTCCTGAGAATCTGGTTTGAATCGTACCTCCTCACCCCCAATCCACAGACCCCCCCCCAAAGACAGACCGAAAGGTAATATACAGAAACATTAAAAATAGATGCCTTGAAGTATGGTGCTAAGGGTAACCCAAAAAAATTTTTCTTTTTTAAAAATATGATCTTGTGTTTCTGTTTTTATAATGAGAACATTCCCAGTAACGGGTGTGGAACTGAAAGCCAGTTTCTGAAAAATTGTGGAAAACAGTTAGATGTGTATCTTTTTAAGTATTTTGGAGGCAGGGATGAAGTTGCTATGGGGACAGAAAGTTACTTTTTGCAGAATGATTCCATCTGTCCCTGTCTTGCTCCTGGAGCCAAGCCGGGCGGTCCTCTGTGGGACAGAGTTTGTTATTAGATGGGCAAACAGTTGCACGTCAAATTACTGTTCCATCCTTCCCCTGAGATCAACATCTAGTGATGGGGAGAGGTCCCCAGTCTCTTTTCTGAGCTGACGCTTCACATGCCACGGTCACCTGTGTGGTTTGGTAGGCAGGCCTGCAGTCTGGAAGGCTCTGCCTCTGCCGTTGGAAGCGCTGCTTGCCCAGGATGGTCCGCGGAGTCCTGCTCCCTCAGCTGGAAAGTGGGGGTGGAGTGGGGGTGGGTGATGACCTTTGCATGCCTCGTAGCATGACCGTGACCACGAGGCAGAGGACGAGGACCAAGTGTTCCCCTCATCCAGTGGTGCTGTGCCGACCTCCTTCTGTGCTCAGACTGCGGGGCTCCAGGAAGTGCTCAGAAACGGGCTGTCTGCACACGAGGCTGCTGTTCACCTGCTCCATATCAAGGGAGGCTACCACAGAGAGTGGACGTGTGGACAGTGACTGCCAGCGTCTGTCTCTTATCACCTTGGGGGCAGAGGTGATGTGTTTGCTTCTGTCTCTAAGGCCAGATGGAACCCTGGTTAACAGGAAAAGCAGTTGGAAGATGTCCAAGGACCGTGGGGTCTTGTTTCTTGCTCTATGTCCATGTAGCGTGAACAACTCAAGGTCCAGTTCTCAGTGGACACTATTACATTATTAACCTGTGCTGAACACAGTGGTCACATAAGCCCGCTAGTCTCAATTTCCCCATTGAGAACCCCCTTCATGCTTCCATTGCTATCTAGCTCTTTCCATGCATTATTTAATTTGATTCATTTAATTAATTTATTGGATTAGGAAGTGTCATGAAGTTGTTTTGCTTATTTCTCAAATAGAGAAATAAGGTCTAGAGAATTTTCTCAATTGGTTGGTTGGTGAAGATCTCGTTTGTACAATAAGAGGCTGGGCAGAGCGTGGTGGCTCCTTGGGCTCCTCCTTGAGTTAAGTGATTATGTCTTCAAGGATCCTATTCTGTGAGGCTGATTGTGAAGGAAACCGTGTAATAAGCACGGTTCTCATACCATCCCTGCTTGCCACGGGCTTGCTCTGAGGAGTTACCCAACACTCCAGGAGCTGCTGGGCGCTGTGGATTCTAACAGCGTGGTTCAGATGGCCCGCCCTTGTCCAGGTGAGGACAGCAGGTCAGACCTGAAGCGAGACAGAGTTCTCTGACTGGATAGAAGTTGTCTGTCATGAAAGGAGGCAGAAGAAATTCTCAAAAATGTCACTGTTGGATTTGTGCCCTTTATGAGTTATCTCTTGTTGGCATTTCCTTACTTAGCTCAACGGGAAGAGTATTGGACCTTTCCCATGCTGTGCAGGTTTCTTTCCCCTTGGACACGAAGTGCTTAGGGATGGAACGAAAGTAAAACAACTGCCTATTGTAAGCTGACTTATTTTTTTCTTCCCAGAAACAAGGGTGAATAAGTGAGAAGATGCGTAGATGTGGAACCAGGTACATCCCAGCTCTGAGAAGCAGAGTCTGAGGGAAGAGAGTTTAGCCCCTACCTGTCTGGCCTCACACTTGAGAGTCCACACAGTGGTGCCCCGGGAGGGCCTGCACGCCGCAGCCGCACCACGGATGGTGGCTGCCCTGGTGTTTTAGCTGTGCAAATACACGTTGATAAACCTGAGCCCCGGGCAGGTCTTAGGCACACTGTGACCGGTACTCGCAGGCCTTAGCCTCTGCGTTGGCTGTGAGGGGTTGCGGAGTTTCTCATCAGAACCTTGGCAAGAAGACGGCTGCTGGCATCTGTGCTGGGGCATTTAAGTTCCGGACCGGGTCAGGCCCTGGCCGCTGGTGGCGTGAGCTCAGAGAACTGGAAATGGTCACCTAGTGAGTTTAGCCTCCTGAGTGCAGGGATCTGAAGGAAGAGCATCGAAGGGGCCACTTGGAAGTTTAAACATTCTCCATTTCCATCTAAGCCCTTATAGGGATTTCATTAGCTCTCAATGAGTTTGCCCTTTAAATTCTAATTAGCTAGGGAATGAGCTGGTACGAGTTCTGATTCATCAGAATGAGTTACAGGTATTGATGATTAGTGTCTTCAAGCAAATGGAAGTCCTGGTTCCCAGCCTGGAGAGACTTCCAGTGGTCTAGGGAAGGTTCTGTCCTTTTCCACACTTCATTCTCTACCTTTTTGAAGCCCTCGCTGGGCACTGCAGGGTCTGGGGACAGGATAAAGATGCCCTAACTGTCTTAGGTGGTCCTGGGGGGACAGAGTTTAGTGGTTGCTAGCAGGTCTTCGTCCCTGCACACCACGGAGACCACCCTGTGCTGTGCTTCCTGCATGGGGACTATATCTGTGACATCACACCATGGAGCCAGAGGAAGTGTGTGTGTACCCATCTCACCAGGGCCAACTTCAGCAGGCTCCTGGGACCGGGACCCCCTGGCAATGTGCTGATCTACACAATCCATCCCATGCCAGTCATCAGGGACCTGACTCCCACTCAGCTCATGAAGCAGATTCACAAGTATATAAATATTTCTTGGATTGTGCTTTGTTTTGGAATGGACTTTAGGCAAATTCATTGCTTTATGACTAGAAATTTGGAAAAGCCAACTGTCAATTCATGCCATTTATGGACAAACTTGACTGGGGGCGTTTTGCGAAGGGTCGTAGGTTCACTTACAGGTGGAACAGTCTGGATGCCCTCTGTCCCACTAAATGTTCAGCCTATTGGCTAAGTAGCTGCTGCCACCTTTCTACTGTCCCCCTTGTGTGGCCATCACTGCTCTAGGTCTTTCCTGGGACTCTTGTGGCCTTTCTCTGGGTTCTGTCTACTGCGAGGTGCTGTTCCCACCACTAGGTATTCTAAGAGAGTACTGGCTTCTGTTTTCTCTGACTGTGCTCATAGTGTGTGCATGCACGCGTTCATGTGCCCATGTGTGTTGAATATGTGCACAGACGCATGTGTGGCTGTACATGTATGCATGTCTCCATGTGCCATTACTTTCTTTCTTTAGAGGATAGCTTACTTAATTTTTAAAATTAAGTTCTTTGAGAACTGTATATACATACATACATATATACACACATATATGTATATATCTATATCTCTCTATATATTTTATCATATTCTTTATATTCCTCCAACTCCAAGATGCTTTTCCTCTCTATCCAATTTCATATTCTCTTTGTTAAAAAAAAAAAAGACAAACCTGTACTAAAACCAACCAACCAACTAAAAAAATCCCACAAAAAGTATGGCGTCGGATTTGTTGGCCAGCTGCTCTTGAGCACGGGGTCTGGAATAGGGTTGGTACACATAAACTCAGTGTCACTCCTTTGAAGAAAACCGATTTTCCCTCTCCCAGCAGCTGTCAATTAATAGCTTCCCGTGAGGGGCGGGTCTTTGTGCCCACTTCCTCTCCTCTGTATTGTAATTTTCTCTGGCTTCACCTTGCTCAGGTCTTGTGCAGGGGTTACCACAGCTGTTGAGGGGTCACAGGCACACGTCTGCCCAGTTGTGTCTGGAAAGAACGATTTCCTTGAAGTCACCCACCACCTCCCTCCTCAGATCCCCTAAAGAGAGAGGTGTGATAGCGACATACCACTCAGGGCTGAGTTCTTCAGTCTCTCGCTCTCTGCACGTTGGCGCCATTGCTTTCTGACTGTGATTCTGCCTGTCTCCCCCGTCAGCCACAAGGACTGAGCAATCAGCAGTTACGCTGTCAGCGTTCATATTGCTAGCGCCTGACTCGGTACCTGCTGCATGGCGGGTAATTGCTGAGTGTGTGGATAAGTGGGCTCACAACAGCAGCGCTCAGGGGATAATGGCACGCTGTGTTCTAGTCTCATGCTTGTCTAGGAAAGAACTGACTGAGTTTCATGCTGTTTGTGTCTGCTGGTACCTCAAAGGATGCTCGTTTAAAAAAAAAACCCGAAGATGCTCCAAACTCAGCCCTGATCCGGATGCTTGCTATCTGCTTCCCTGCCATCGTCTGTGTCTACCCAAAAATTCAGTGTCCTCCCAGGGTGACCTCCTGCACGCTTTAGCAATTCTGAAATTCATCATTACTTTGAAGAAAAACAAAAACAAAAGCAAAAAAACCCCCCGTGTTTGCACTTGGAGACTTGAGATGGGGCACAGATCCCGCCTGGAGGTAGATAGCAAAACCTGGGCTGAGTATATTGGAACCCAGGGCCTATCTTTGGGACGGAGGGAGCTGCGGGACAGGGACAGTGGGTCAAGGCCTTCATGCTGAAATCCGCTGCTTATGGCCAAGGTGAACAGCTTCATCATTTCCCCCTCCTGGCAGGGTTCTAGTGACACAACAGGGGTGCCCCGTCTAACCACAGCACTTTAGGGTGTCCTTTCAGTAGTAAGGTCCTGCCGCCCTGGTACCTGCTCCCACCTTCCCTCATGGCTGAACATTCTGGATGCCACTTTCATAAGGACCTTGGGGACGAGCAGTTGGTACCCTCCAGCCTGAGTCAGATGACTGCTGTAGTGTCGGGGCCACTTACATGCTAACTCACATGCTTCAGGGTCACCACTGGGTGGGTTTCTTTGTCACCAATTTCAGTCTGTTTGCTTCTTTGTGCAATTCACGAAAACTACCGAAGTCCGCATATCAGTGCAATAGTAAAATACTTCAGGGCAAATGGGAAAAAAATGAGCTGAACAGGTGTTTTGGTTTGATGAGATATGTCCCTTACAGGCTCATGTATTTGAACAAGAGATTCCTGGTTGGTGGTGTGGTTTCGGAAGATTATAGAACCTTTAGGGGGAAGGACCTGTTGGAGGAATTGCATCACTGGAGGTGGGCTTTGACAATTTATAGCCTGGTCAACACTCCCTGTTTTCTCTTTCTGGTGTGTGTGTGTGTGTGTGTGTGTGTGTGTGTGTGTGTGTGAAAGTGTCTCTCATACTCCTGCTGCCAGGCCTTCCCTTGCCATGATGGACTGTATGCTCCCTGGAACCCTTTTTCTCCTGGAAAGTGCCTTTGCCGGGTGTTCTGTTCCCGCAGCAGGAAAGTAACCGTGACAATGCGGCTTGGTGACACGAAGGAAGTTCTTTGGATGCGCTGACCTAGAACCATTTGTTGTTACGTGTCCAGGGAAGTCCACCAGAGCAATTCCACTTTGCATTTGCACTTCTCCCTAGTAGGAAACTTCAGGCCACGGCCATGCCAGCCACCCTACTGCTGGCTTTTCTGCCTTTTCTTCTCGGATTGGTAAAGGGACTTGGTTCCAGGAGCTTGCAAACAGGCTTTTAATCCTTAGGGACATTTTGATTTTAGGCCTGGAGTTGCATTCAGGTAACTAGTAGCATCTAATTAGGGTAGGGCAGACGAGCTTTATACATTTTGTCCTGGTAGAGAAGAACTACCTGTAGATACTTACTAGCGGTTTTCATTACAGGGGTGACTTTTTAGATTATTATGGAGATGGATAAACCTTTACTCTTTAACGTGGTGTGGACTCTGCATAGTGTATATAGAAAAAGAAACAAGAAACACTGACAAAGTTGTAGTTCTTTACTCACTGTCTACCAAAAGTCATTTCCAAGCAGTTATTAAAATCTTCTGCAGCAGCTTTGGCCTCCCACACAGCTCTGACCCCGGTCGCTCCAGCCTGGTTTATTTCAGCTGTTAAGCAATTAGCACCAAGGTTGGATCTAAGCAATCTCCCTGCCTTGCTGATCGGGTGTTTTCGGTGCATCTGAGATCTAATACCTTTGTTGCTTTTCTTCATCCTGCACTCCTGGGCTGTCCTTCACTATGAAAGCACAGGGAAGGTTTGTGTCTGTCCCCCTCTCCAGCACCTCTTCCCTACTGTTCTTGTTTCCTCAGTGGAGAGCACTTGTGTCATTGGGGTGTCAGGGTAGGGCCCCAAGAAACAAGAGGTGGGGAATTGAGCGTTCTTGCCCACTCCCACTTCTGGCTCTTAACCTTGGGCACATAAATAACTTCAGTGAGGTGGACGTAATAACATATCTCTAACTGTGGCAAGGAATGATGAGACAAAATATTGGGACAGCATTTAAAGATTTATGTCAGCGTGTGGCCGTCCCTAGCCACCCTTCCCCCCTGCCTATGTATTCAGTCATTTATCTTTCAACCTATCACTTAATTTCCAAACTTAAATTAATGTTAAGATAAAGGTCCTTGTTTGTGCTGTTTTGTTTTTTTCTCTTACCGGCCTATAATTTTCTTTGTGCTTTGTAATTGCTAATTGACCTTTGAAATCTTTGAGCATATTTATTGATCCACATGGGTTGATGTGGTGGTTAATATTATACTCATTTACATTTACATCCGCGAGTGTGGTCACCAGAGGCTTAGGTGTCTCCTCCTCCCTCCCCTATCATGCATAGATGGACAGACAGACAGACAGACAGACAGACAGACAGACAGACAGACACACACACACACACACTCTTCTACCTCTAGCATGTCTTCTGAATGTTTCTATGTGGAGTTTGAGCTTTTGGCAGAGTTTATGAACTGACAGACCGTATGACTGAACACATGGTTGGGATTTCTGTCTTCAAGGACAGACAGAATTGCTTATTTGAAAGTGCAATTTAATAAATAGTGAGGAAAAACTTGCATCATATACCTCATTAGCCACTTGGCTAGGCCTGTTAGGGGAAGCAGACAAGCTCCCATGAACATGCGAATGACCTGTCTGTGGTCCCTGTAGCTTAGTTGGGCTATGTCTTTTCACACACACACACACACACACACACACACACACACACACACACACACACACACACACATACACACGGGATTCTGAGAAGGCAGAGGGACTGATTCTGGTATCCCGAGTCTCCTTTTGGAGAAGTGGAGGAGTCACTTCTCTCTCTGGGAGCTGTGAGTCAATGCAGGAGGGCAAACGGAGAAGCATCCTGGGAGTGACTGTGTGTGCATTGTGGAGTGAGTAGGGGTGGCTCTGAGTCTAAAGGAGCTCGAATAGGGGCCGCCTGGCTCGTGCGGGTGTCCCCAGGACTTCCTACAAGTCCTACCATCCACGAGAACTTATTCATTACAGAAATAAAGGAAGATAACACAGGCAGGGAGGGGAGGCTTTCTTCACACATTGGGTGTAAGTTATGCCAATGTTGGGGGTCGCCAGTGGGTTTTGCTGAGTTTCTTACAGCATAAAACCCTACTCCAACTAATTAATATTCACACAGACTTTGCAGATGCTTTCTGTAATGTTTATTATTGCCACACTCACTTTTCACATGTGAATCTGGGACTCAGTGAGATTAAATCATGGGACCCGACTCAACCCAGCTTCAGTGAACTGGGGCTTCCTTCCAGCTTGTGTGTGTGTGTTTGTGTGTGTGTGTATTTACGTGTGTGTGTGTGAGTGTGCATTCTTGCTTGTGTAGGTGAATGTGTAGACCAGAGGTTGCCCTCCAGTGCTGAGGTTACAGATCTGTCCTACCACATCTGAATTTTGAAGGGAAACGATGGTGTCGGGGGCTCTGAACACAGGTCCTTCTGCATGCAGAACAGATAAATACTTTACCTACTGTGCGATCTCCCCAACTCCCAGCCCACATCTTTGACCTTCTTTCTCTGCCTACCTTGCTGTGGCTGAGGGGTCCCTAGGGAATCTGGACAGCAGTTTTCAATGGAGGAGCAATAGGTAGCATAGGTCATTTCCAACTTCAAGGGGAGTAAAGAGAAGTGATAATTTTGAGGTCACCCTGTACAGGATTATGGGAAACCAATGTGTAAAATGCTCAGCCTGTATCTCGTGGACTAGGAATCAGGGCTCAAAGAGCTCTTAATTCCTCTTTTCTGTTGAGTTGGTGTCTCCCAGGGATTACGAGGCAGGCTCTGATAGATGCATGAGCAGATACTCAAGGGCAAATTAAAAACACATTGTTAAAAAGGGATTCAATGTGTGAACAAAGATTGGCATGGAGGTTGGGTCCCTGTGTTTTCAGAGACTAATTAAAGTGAATGAACAATGATAAATTCAGGTAACCCATATTACCAGAAATCTCTACTGAGCATTTACGGTGGAGCTGATGGCAGCCTGCAGAGGTCTGGACAGTCTACACCCATCGGCTTTTGGCTATGCTAAGACCACCCTGCTCTAAGGTCCCTGGTAGCTAGGGATACACATAACAATACATTCCAGCATTCTCAATCTGGGGACTCAACAAGGTACAGGATGCCACTTCTGGAGGCTAGCGTCAGCTTTCTGTAAGAGCTCGACTGGAGCTGAGGCGAAGGACTGCCCATGGGTGCTTGCCCTTATCAGTGAGATGCTGCATGTGTTTATTTCATATAGTTAACTGCACTCAAAGGACAGACCCCATGGCCCCGCTGGGTGTCTGGCTAGATGTGTATGAGCTACAGTAGACACCAGAGTGAAGGAAATAGGATCTGCGGCAGAGGATTCCGATTCTGTCCATGACTTGGAAATTGGCCTGTGTGGGGGTGTCTGTAGAGCAGGCCTGGTCCCCGTCTGTCTTAGCCCTTTGTGACACTGAGGTGGGTAGGGTGAAACCCCAATGATTAGGCCATGTTTCCTACTAGCCTATGTAGACCCGGGAAGCTCTGCAGCTAAGTTCATAGTTAAGCAGATACAGATGCATCTTTCATTGTGATGGAGCATTGCTCGTTAGCATCACAGCACACAGTCATGGATCAATATTCCTTGTCACCATGGGAGATACGTGCTGTGTCTGGCTAGCCTTGGAAAAGACAAAGTACAGTTAATCCCCTTAGCATCACCGTGAAGTTCAAAGACTGTAAGTTGAACCATTGTTAGTCAGGGCTTATCTGTCTTCTTAGATGCATACCAAGACAAGTTTTTCTTTTCTTTTCTTTTTTTTTTTGTTAAATAAGGCTAGATTAATTTTGTTGCTGGTAGTCTATAACTTTAAATTTTTTTGTATTTGGAAAACTGCAGCGCACAACGCCTGTCTGCGCTCTATGTGCTACCATACAGTTCATGAGCTTCCGAGCTTCGGGCAAGGGGCTGGAGGTTGAAACACACAAACACACGCACACACAGACACGGACCTCTAGTCACTGGTAAGAAGTCCCTTATTCAATAGCACCATGGAGGCTCATACACCCAACAGTCAGGTGGGCCAACAGGTGAAAACCTTATCCTCTGATCCTCAAGGGCAAGGCAACCCGTGCTCGTGAAGCAGAGCTGGTAAACAACTTTAACACAGCTTTCAGTAACTCAGATCAGAGGGAAAGTAAAGATCGCTAGCAGAGAAGAGCAGCTGGAGGCCAGGACTCCAAATGGTCCCAACAGAAAACTCCTAAAATAAAGTGAATATTCATTGCACGCAGATATAGTGATGGTGTGCTGAGGAGAAACATGATTTCAGATAACTTAAGGCCTCTGTTTCAAACAATTTACATCTCAAACCATTTTACATTCCAATCCTTGGTTTATTTGTTTCAGAGACAGCAAAATGAGAGACTGTATTAAGAACAGTTCCACCTCTAAGGGAGGAAGCTGGCTGGAGCCAAGAGTTAGCATCTTCAGTGGCCATGCCGTAGAGAGGAGAGGGGCTTTTATGGCACATAGTGGGGACATTTGGCTCATGTGCATAGTGTGGACTTCCCTGTGTATCCTCTGCTTCATGGAGTTCTACATGCAACTTTACGAATGTCTGTTAACATCTCAAATTTACACCCAGTATTGTCATGAGTCATAGATGACCATCAACCACTCTGGATGTCTTTGTGCCTGTAAGGTGGCTGACTTCAGTTGGTTTCATGGGGTTGAGGGCAGGTGGGGAAGGGACATTCAGCCTTGCCACCTTTGTGAAAGGCTCTTTGGACCTTCCTCTCTGCCCTAGATTCCACCCTCTGCTCTCAACTTCCCCCTCCCCCGCTTCAGCTGTGGTCCAACTATTTTGGGGGGAGCTCGACCTGCTCCCATGTGACTGAGGGACATCGTTATTGTGCAGGAGGATCCGTGAACTCTCCCCGCATTCCTATTTGTTGGTTGGAGAGAAGAACCTGGATGCCTTGGAGTTGGAAGTGGCTGAATCCTTCCTTCACAGAGTCAGTCTGGACTGTTGAATTCCAAAAGCTACATAGCTTCTCTCTTTGAGCTCTAGATAGGTCCCTCTTGAGGTCCTGTTAGCTTGGTTAAGGCCATCAGGTCTTTTTTAGATAGGGTCTTTGTATTGTCCAGTCAGCATCAGTTTTGTGCTTTTGGGATTCACAGTTTTGGGTTGGTTCATTACTATAACAGAGCCACTTTGGGGTTGGTTCATTAGCATACCAGAGTCTGCCTTAAGTTTGACTCATATTGAAGCAGCCCTGTGGCCCATCTTGCAAGCATTATATTACTCTAATACACACAAAATGTTTTCACTTATGTTCCTAATATGAGCCTATGGGAGTAAACATTATTTGAGCTTCCACAGTGGATATGGAGGCTTTCTCTTTAATCTCAAGTCCTGGGTGAATCAAGGATCTCCCGAGCCACCCCAGGACAAGTGGCTTCCAGGTCCTTTGTCCCATGTGCTCAAAGAATGAAATTTACAGAAAACAGGAAGGCGAGTTTAGAAAGGGGTTTTATTCTAGGATTGTAAACTGGGGCTTGAGAGAAAGAAAGTGAGTAAGCTCCGGAATAGAAGGAGTGGGCCCCTGAAAATGCGGTGTCATTGAGCTGCTAGTCTAGGGGAGATGAGAGAGAAAGCCATGACTTTTGAAGTCAGGGACTGAGGAAGTCGTGTTCAGCAGTGGAGGTCTGCAAGCAGCTGCGGGATGGAAAGGGGCAGGGATGGGGGGGACTAGAGAGGACGAGAAAGCCCAGACTGTCCTGGAAAACATGCTTCATTAAGCCTTCGGCAGGTGTGACGGTAATCTCAGTTGTCAACGGGACACCTGGGAAGAAGGAACTGAAAGAAGGAACTGAGGAACTGCCATCCTCAGACGGGCCTGTGAGCATGTCTGTGGGGGCCGCTTTTCTTGATTTCTAATTATGTAGTCAGGCCCAGCCCTCCAAGGGCGGTGCCATCCCTAAGCAGGTGGGCCTCGGCTGTACAATAAAGTTGGCAGGGAGCCTCGAGGCCAGTCCAGTGAAGCGGCGTCCCTGGCTTCTGCTTCCGTTGTAGCCTCCAGGTCCCTGTCTTGGCTTCCCTCAGGGATGCACTGGAATTCAGAAGCTAAGTAAACCCTTGCCCCCTGCAGGCTGGTTTTGGTCGGTGTTTGTCACGGCAACAGAAGAGCAGAATAGGGGAGCTAAAGGTGTCCGAAAGTCAGGTGTCTGAAAAAGACTGGCGGGAAAGGGAAACAATTGCGCTTTCTGAGTTAGAATTCAGAAAAGCAGCAAGGCTTAAACATGGCAGAAGTTGTGTAAGCATCCGCACTGGGGAAGGGACCTCTGGAAGTTATCTCACTATGGGGAAGATTATTCCTTCATCCCAATCTCCTTAGCATAGTGGTTCTCATCCTTCCTAGTGCTGAGGCCCTTTCGTTCAGTTCCTCATGTTGTGGGGACCCCCTCCCCCCCATCGTAAAATTAGTTTTGTTGCTACTCTGTAACTGCAACTTAGCTACTGTTACGGATTGTAAATATGGAACAGGCAGGATGTCTGACAGCCCCTGTGGAGGTCGTGACCCACAGGTTGAGAACCACTGCTTTGGCATGTCTTCAGGTTTGTGAGGCTGACCACTAGGGAGGTGATTGACAGGCCCAGATGGATTAACTCTTAAGGGAGGGGATGGTAGTATGCAATGTTCTCATCTTTGGAGCAGATCAGAACGCCACAGGCCTTTACAGGGCCAGAGGTGGGACTCAGACCCTGTTGTTTTGACCAGGAGGAAGTAGCTTCCCTTTAATGGGCTTCCACAAAGTCACCTTTACACGTGGTATTTTAAATCCGAAGGAGGGGCAGTAGTGATGTTTCTCTTTTAGTGTTACCAGGGTAACGGAAGGTGGTATTCAAAGCTGACCATGCAAGAGGACTCTATCCTCCGAGGCTTCCAAGGCTAATGCCGCACTAGCTGGCTAGTTAATATTTCCCCTTGTCCTAGTCAGGGTCACCGTTGCTGTGCTGAGACACCATGACCAAGGCAACCTGGGGAGGCAAGGGTTTATTTATTCAGCTTACACTTCCACACCACTGTTCATCACTGAAGGAAGTCAGGGCAGGAACCTGGAGGCAGGAGCTGATGCAGAGGCCGTGGAGGGGTGCTGCTTACTGACTTACTCCTCATGGCTTGCTCAGCCTGCTTCCTTATACAACCAGGACCACCAGCCCAGGGATGGCACCACTCACCACGGTCCGAGTCTCCCCACATCAATCACTAATTAAGATAATGCCCTACAGGCTTGTGTGTAGCCTGATCTTATGGAGGCATTTCTCCGCTGCGGCTCCCTCCTCTCTGAGGACTCTGGCTTGTTTCAAGTTGACATAAAACCAGCCAGCACACCCCCTCAAAAGCTGAGACCCTAAAGTCATTTGGGAGCTGGCTCTTTCCAGCTTCTTGCCAAGAAAAACTGCTCACTTCCAAGGTGGCTGCCTAAAAACTTCCGACCAGTTCCTAGCGCCTGTTCTTATCACAGTGTAAAACACTGCTTAACTTTTCCTCTTGCGAAGAGGTCTGAGGTCTTTCACAGGCTCCCAAGTTCTCCTCTCGGCCCTCAAGTGGAACCTGCTGGCTTGGTGGGTTACTTTTTTTTTAATTGTCCTACCTCGCTTGCCAACGAGTGCTGGTGGGTATCACAGTTCGGTGGGTACCTCTTGGTGGTGGTGGGGCTTTCCCTTGCGTTTGGAAAAAGGAATTGGGCAGACCTGTGACCAGTAGCAGGCAACGTGAGAGAATTTATAAGAAAGTTTATGCTTTGAAGGGAGGATGCTGTCTAGAGCAAGGAAAGGATTTAAACAGCCCTAGCTAGCTTTTCAGGTGCCCGGAAACAGTAGCATTTGGGGTTATGCTTTCAGGATGGTTGTAAAATTGAAAAGGAAATTCCTTTAAAAAAATAAAAAAAAGGGTCTATGACATTTTCATAATGTATAGAATTCTAATTATTCTCCCTCTCATCCCTTCAACTCTCCCATGTACATGTCTTTTTGTTTTTAAAACACCCCCTCGCTCTTTCATTACTGATAAGCCTTGTAAAAGAGAACAAAATAAAAAAAGAAAAAGAAAAAGAAAACAACCTTCCTTTAAAAGTTGTAAGATTTGCCGCAGACTTGCGAAGATAATACAGAAAATTCTTCTACGCTGCCCGCCCTGCTCCTCCTGATACGAATGTCTTACTTAACCAGGTGAATTACAGTAAAGCAATGTACCCTTACATACACACAACTGCTGGTGAGCACAGATGTGATTCGGGTCTCGTGAGTGTTTCTATGAATATCCTTTTGCTGGTCCTAGAGAAGCCTAGCCTGCCACGTTGTATTTAGTCACCGTGTTGGTTGGTTTTATGTCAATGACACAAGTTAGAGTCATTTGCAAAGAGGGACTCTCAATTGAGACTGTGGGCTCCTGTGGTTGGCCTGTTGGCAAGCTGGTTGTTTTCTTGATTAGTGATTGATGTGGGAGCGTGCAGCCCACTGTGGGTGGCACCCACCCTATGTTGGTGGGTCTGCGTGCTGTAAGAAAGCTGGCTGAGCAAACCAGGAGGCATAAGCAACAGTTAGTTCTTGTGGTCTCTGCCCTCAGGTGGTTCCTGCCACCAGGCTCCTGTCTAGAGTTCCTACCCTGACTTCCCTTCGTGATGGACTGTGGTCAGGACCTGCAAGTTGAGATAAACTCTTTTCCAAGCTGCTTTTGGTCATTGTGTTTTATCACAGCAGTGGAAACCCTAACTAGGACACTCACCATACTTTTGAGTCTTTAAACAACTTTATTTTTGACTTTTCTCCATTGTGAAAATTCAAGCTCTCAAGAGAGAACGCTAGAGAGTCCCAGCTGATGCTCTTCTCTTTGAAGTTTGATCAATCACACGTCAGTGTCCTGAGCAACTCACGCTTCCAAGGGAACCGAAGGTTTATGTGACCCTCATCAGTCAGCAGCAGGGAGTGGCAAGGCCTGCGAGGTTGTGCCTGCTTGCAAGTCTTGTTGTCGTCTCTGGCTGATAATCTGCTTGAGTAGGTGGTGTGAACCCCTGGTGGTGAGAACTGTCTGGGCTTCCTACTTCATTCTGTCGCAGTTGCCAGGAGAGACGCTTCAGATGCAAGAGGTACATTAACAAGTTTGTTGGAAAAGCTCACTCTGGAGCCTCTATTTGTCCCTTTGAACTGATGGGTAGTATTTAGTTCTCCTTGGAAGCTGTGGAGACGTCTCTGGCTCCACATAGCCCCCCACTGCTTTTGAGGTAATTATTGTGAGAGCTTCTAAAGTGACAGTCAAAACAACAAGGACTACCTTTTTTTTTTTTTTAAAGTTATTCATGTCAGGGTTTCTCTGTGCAAACCTGGCTGTCCTGGAATGCGCTCTGTAGACCAGGCTGGCCTCCAGCTCACAGAGATCCGCCTGCCTCTGTCTCCCCAGTGCTGAGATTAATGGCGTGCGCCACCACCACCTGGTTGGGAAAGATTATCATCTGCCTACATTTTGCCTTCCTTTGGTGTCAGGGTCTTGCACCACTTCCTGGATGCTGAAGCATTTAGGGGTTACTTTGTTCCGCACATTCTGTTATTCCAGGAAATTTTCCATTTTTATGCCTTGCTGATTACTGGCTGCTGCCGGCAGAATGACACCCCATTGGTGTTATTCTGAAATGATCATTGAGTAAGTAAATGTGTGGCTGAGTTGACCAGTGGCCTCCCAGTCGGCTCCAGGCTTTACCTGTCAAGCCATTTCACCCCGCACTTTCAGCGGCTTCACCTGCTAACCCCTTGGGATTAATTTTCATTTTAAGGAGCAGGTACCTTGAACAGAATTCAAATGCAGAGGTCCTGCAGGCTGCTCTTCTTCTTGACCTTCAAAAGATGTTAGTAGCTTATAGGATAGTTCTGTGTTCGTGACAAAATACACACACACACACACACACACACACACTGGGGAGGTTTATTTGTGTGTTTGTTTGAAGGGGATTTCACTTTTCCAGCCAGCATTAGGATGTCTCTTAGCTAAAAATTAAGTTTCTAACACAAACGTGACATTACTGTTGAAGCTCAAATACATACGTACATTCCCTCCTTGGACAAGTATGTACTATGCACTCTGTAGGTGTGTTACTAGGTGTGCTGTAGGAGGTCAGGGTCTCAGGACTGTTGTCTGTCCCAGTGACTGACCTCAGATGGCCTTTGTTACTTCCAGTTGTCCTTATTAAGGAAGATTCCAAGTAGAAACCATGAGAGTAATGAAGGGAAGGATTGTCAGCCATGGTGGGATCAACCTGTCAAGTCAGTTGGTCCCGAGTGAGGTGAGGTGTCTGTCTGTCTGGGCCTGTTGTTGATGTGAATGACGAGGGGATAGATAAACCCCTGGGGAGAGAGATTAAAATGACACTAACTTGTGTTCGAATCTTTCCTCCTTGTGTGGGCCATTTAGAAACAGGCACATTTGTCCATGTCCCTTGATGCCCAGCGTTGTTTCTGTGCAGGGCTAGCTGACTGTGAGCTCCCTGCAGAGTGGCTGCCCTGTTCCTAGGACAATGTCCCTCTAGTTGTGCTGGCTTGGCCTCCTGTTTAGTTTGCATCTTGTACTTTGCTAGTTTTCCAAACCACTGGCCACACCACAAGGCTTCATTGAACAGACGGCATGAGACAGACGCATGATCTTGGAAAACCGGGGCCCCAGGGATCAAGGTACAGGCCTGTCTGACACTTGGCACACATCTCCTGTGCCCAATTTGAAGGATTTTCTGTGGTAGGCAGGGGTCTGGGCCCTGTTCTCTGAGGAGCTCTGGGCTGGTGTTGACAGAAGGAAAGGGTGGAGGTGGAGTTGGGTGGCAGACATCACACTTGCCCACTTGCTGCCAGGAGTTAGGGTTCTGAGGAAGTGGGAGGAGTTTCCAGATGAGTGGTGCTGCTTGTTGAGGACACAGGTCCTTTCCCCATGCGCTGCAGGTCTGAACACACACATGCTCAGCCTACTTAGAGACGTGTGTCTCGTGCTCAGTTTCTTTTTAGACATGCAAAGCGAATCTCTGATGAATGATACTTGAAACCCTTTCCTCCTTTCCACACGACTGAGAAGTTTCCCAAGCCCAAGGGTTACTAAGATCTGCGCGGCTGACAAAGCGCTCGGGTGGCTTATTTGCTACCCGCAGGCAAGGCTCATTTTCGGATCCGCTGTGACGCACGGCCCTAACAGGAGTCAATTTGTCATGGGAGGGACTTTCTGAAAATGAAAGCTTGGAGTAGAGATAGGGATGTGCTGAAAGAAAATGAAAGTTGAGAAGCAGAGAAATTCTTCCTGTGTTCTCTTAAAGGCACAGTGATCAGCGTTCACCATGGCTTGCTTTCTTTCTTTCTTTCTTTCTTTCTTTCTTTGTTTCTTTCTTTCTTTCCTTCCTTCCTTCCTTCCTTCCTTCCTTCCTTCCTTCCTTCCTTTCTTTTTTAAAAAACGACTTGAACACAAGCTTTGCTTATTGGATTATCTTTGGCCACAAGGCTGCCCTTGCCTCTTTGTTCCTGTGTGTTACCAAATGTCAAACTGGGTGATTTTTTTTTTTTTTTGACAGTAAATCTCCACCAGGAAGGGTGCTGTCAACCTCTCTACCTGCCTGTGTGCTTGCAGCTCTGGACATAAGCCTGGAAGTCCAATTGCTTGGTGCTTTGCTGTGAAGTTGGTAGAAGGTTTTAAGGAACTGAGGACTCAGAGGTACACATGTAGAATTGCATATAGAATTGCATGTAGAACTGCTGCAGGAAGCAAGCTATGGAAACCAAACTTTGGCCTTTGGGGGTGTTGGATTATTGTTTTAAGGTGTGTGACTTTTGTTTATGCTGTTTTTAACTCTGTGAAGCTGTGATTCATTACCTGTCTAAAACACCTGATGGTCTAATGAAGTGCTGAACGGCCAATCGCAAGACAGGAGCAAGGTTAGGCGGGGCTGGCAGGCAGAGAGCACAAATAGAAGGAGACCCGAGGAAAGGGAGGAGCAAGAGAACAAGGAGAGGAGGATGTCAGGGGCCAGCCACCCAGCTACACAGTCAGCCATGGATGAAGAAAGAAAGTAAGACATATGAAGTAAGGAAAGGAAAAAGCCCAGAGGCAAAAGGTAGTTGGAATCATTTAAATTAAGAAAAACTGTCTAGCAACAAGCCTGGCCAAGGCCAGGTGTTTATAATTAAGAATAAGCATTCGTTATGATTTGGGAACTGGATGGTGGGGCCCTCAAACAAACAAAAAAGTCAAAAGAGTAAAATGTCACACTACGTGGGGGAGTATGAACACCAGCCGTAGTTTACGCTGTGAGGAAGCTCAGGTTTCTGAATGCATGTGCCGGGACCATAAGCTGATGGAACAGGTTTTCATGGTAAAGGTGAGAAGGCTTCCCGGGGAAGAGGAAGCTGCCTGTGCAACTGAGACATCAGGGCGCGTGGTGAGCCAGGCATGGCAAGCGTGGCTTGAGCGAGTGTCTGGAAGGCAGGGAAAGGGTTTTCTCTTCGGAGACCCCACTCACTCATTGTGTCCCCAAAGGCACATGGAGTTGGAGGGTTTGTCACCCCCAGGAGGCAGGGCTTAATGGAATTATGTTAGGTCATTGGGGACATGGCCTTTAAGGGCACACTAAGACCTATCCCTCCCTCCACCCCTTCTTCCTTCCTTCCTTCCTTCCTTCCTTCCTTCCTTCCTTCCTTCCTTCCTTCCTTCCTTTTCTTTCTTTTCTTTTCTTTCCTTTCTTTCTTTCTTTCTTTCTTTCTTTCTTTCTTTCTTTCTTTCTTTCTCTTCATGTCTTTGGTTTTTTTTATTTTTTTTTTATTTTGGTGTGGGTATGTGTATGAATGTAGATGTGTACCATGGTGCCTCTGTGGAGGTCAGAGGGCAACTTTGTGAGCTGGGTCTCTTCTTCCACTTAAAAACAAATCGTGTGTGTGTGTGCGCACGCGTGCGTGTGTGTGCACACGTGGGAAGAGAGACAAAGACAGAATGAATGTGGGCACCATGCACATGTGAAAGTTAGAAGGCACCCCCAGACTTTGCTTCTCACCTTCCCAAATTGTTTGGGACAGGATCTCTTGTTCGCTGGTTCTGGTTCTTAAGCCAGGTTGGCTGGCACCCAGGCTTCCAGGGGTTCTCATGTCTCCACCACCAATCTTGCCGTAGGCACGCTGGGATTATAGATGCATGCTATCACGTCTGGCTTTGTGTGGTTGCAGGGAAGGGGTTCAGAATCAGGTCCTCATGTTCGCCCAGGAGTAAGTGCTTAACCCACTGGGTCATCTCTGTGGTTCCATTGTCTTAAGGAGGGTCCCTGTTGCTGTGACCACGACCAAAGAGAGCAGCCTGGGGAGGAAAGGGTTTATTTGGCTTCTCTTTCATATCACTGTTCATCATCGAAGGCAGTCAGGACAGGAACTGATGCAGGAGCTGATGCAGAGCCCATGGAGGAAAGCTGTTTACTGGCTTGTCTCCTTCTGGCTTGCTCAGCCTGCTTTCTTATAGAACCAAGGGCCACCAAAAAGACAATATAGTACTAGTGTTAGTCTTAGAGCCTGGTTTTTGGCCTGCCTTTTAGCATGCCAACCTTGCACTTAGTAACGCAGTAGAAAATGACTTGACATTTATTAGGTCATTGGCAGTGTTAATGGTTGTCCACGAACCAAACTGAATTTCTTGGCAGGAAAGATTCAATTTAAAAAAACTTTGATTTTTCCAGAAGGTGTACTGTGTACACACAAGTTTTTTTTTTGTTTTGTTTTGTTTTGTTTCTTTCAAGACAGTGTTTTTCTGTGTAGCAGCTCTGGCTGTCCTGGAACTTGCTTTGTAGGCCAGGTTGGCCTCGAACTCGCAGAGATCCGCCTGCCTCTGCCTCCCACGTGCTGGGATTAAAGGTGTGTGCCACCACACCTGGCTAATACACACACGTTTTAAACATTATCATTTCCTTGAAAATTGGAGCTGTGTTAAATATGTTGATAAAGTCAGGCCCACCAACCACTCTGAATGCAGCAGGAAGTGGGGGCAAACAAAGACAGCTTACCTTCAAGTCTACCCTCTTGATGTTCGAGACCTGCCATTTGGGTGTAGAAACTGCTCTTCTCTTAAATTAGGGCCCCAAACCCAGACAGTCTGATCCTTTTCCACACTCCCAGAGTCACCTGAGCGCAGAAGTCTTGATGCCAAAGGCTTTTTAAAAATTAAATTTTCTTTCCCGGCTCTGCTCTCTGAGCTTTTTCCTCTGGGGATCACAGATCATCCATCCATCTGGGTCCAGGCTGGAAACTGAATCTGGGTCCCAGTCCTGACCCCATATCAATACCTGTTTTTTGAACAAAATCCCCAGGGGATTCTTGTACACTTCAAAGTTTGCGAAGGGCTGCGTTAAAACAGTCGAAATGTTTCTGAAGTGTGCTTGTTTGGGATCAGAGTTTTGTTAGAGCAGCTGGGGTTAAATCGGATGAAGGCTGGCAGGTGTGTCGCACTGGCCAGAGCAGTGCTGGATACTCGGGTCAAGTTACAAATCAACCCTAAGACTTTCTCCAGAAGTACGGTACCCCATAGGTGCCCTCTTCAGTATTGCTGGGAAAAGAGCCCCCCACCCTGTAAGCTGGTATGTATGCTGGCACGGAATAGAAGGCCCTAATTTCTAAGAAAAGGGTGAGTTAGTGAGTGGAGGGAAAGACTTATTCCCCCTACTGCAATAATACAAATAAACAAATAAAATATAAAAATGGGAGAGGGTGGTCAGGCTGAGCGCCTGATCACCATGGAGCGGGTGTAGACATTGGCAGAGATTTGTCCTGCCATGATGCTGTTTGGTGTACGGTGGTGCGCTTGTTTGGAAAATATTACCAAAGATCTCAGAACTGTTTGCTGCTTTTCTTTACAAACATTTCTCTTGTCGGAGCGATGAGAAAATTGCTTGTGTGGGAACTCGAGAAGTGGGGATTTGTTAATGCCTCCTCTGAGACGGGTTTGTATTCAGAGCTGTTTATGAACTGCCACCGACCATTTCCAGCTAAAACGTGCTGCTGTTAAGTCAGGCCGCGGCGAAGTCTGGGAGGACGCATGCTCACAAGCTCCCAGGCTGCCACCGGTGGCTCGGGCCTGTATGCTGTGGGTTTCTGTCTTTTAAAATCGGTGGACTGAAAGTACTCTGGTTCTTGTGCAAAGACCCTGTTTGGAAAATCATCTCCCTTTTAAGGATCTCCAGAAACCCCGGCTTTTCGGGTATCAGAGACAGACACTCTTCTGATGGTGCAGCTGGACACTCGGTGTCAGACGCTTTGTTCTTTTGTGACCTGTGTCACTCTGGGTGGTGCAGTTAGTTCATCATTGATAGATCATGGGCACAGTGGTTGTTTTTCCATGAAGAGTGGCAGATTTCCCTGCTTTCCACCCTCGTTCAGACCTGTACAAGATGGTGATCTGGGTCCAGAGTGCAGCCTGTGGCTGCGAACCGTGGGTGCTAAATCTTCATTCAGGATGTTTTTTTTTTTTTTTAAATCTGGATGTTTTCTAGCAGAAGTTCTCAACGGGGGAGGACATTTGACAAGGTCTGGAGGCAGTTTTAGTTCTCATATCTGGAAGACAGTTGGTTAGCACCTTGAAGATAAAATGCAGGGATGTTATTGATGCCCTGTAGTGACAGGACATGGGGTTGTCCAGCCCCCAGTGTCAGTGGTGCCTTGGTAGAGAAACTGCGCTTGAGCAACAGCGCCGGTTTTAGTGGATGGATAGGACTAGGTAAACTTCAGAGACTGTGCAGTGGCTGGGCAGAGGTGGAAGTGATGTCTCGTGAGGACATTGTGTTGTGTACTGTCATGAGGGACCCAAGTGTGTGAGAGAACTCCACGATTCATCGCTATTCTTTCTCAGCAGATAGATGAGCGCATTGGTTTGACTTGAACTTAGCAAAAAGCTGCTTAAGTTTGGGGTGACTGGGATTCCATGACCCTTTGTAGGACGCGACAGGCTTCTCGAATAGAGTCTTTAGATGGCCACGTCTCTGGTCAGCCGATTTACTGTCTTCATTGTGGTTTATTCTTGTTGATGCTCTCCTGCCGTTTCCTTTCCTTTCTGCCTAAGCCATTCTCGGACCCTCCCTCACCCTACTCCTATCTCGCAGACAGTGTGGTCAGTTCCTCCTTGACTGTGTCTGTCTGCCTTGACTTTTGCGGAGACAGCCCTAGGGGTTCATGATGCTGAAGTGATCCATTCTGAGGACCTCGTGGCTGCTAGGAGATTTCTCTAACAGAAGAAACTGACTTACTCATTCTCGGTTGGGCTGCCTTCAATGTGCATTGTAAATTATAAAGATTTAAGAATTTAAAGGCAGAGCTTTAGTATGTCCACGTAGCTCAGGGTGGCCTTGAATTTATAATCTTCCTGTCTTTAGTCTCCTGAGTGCTGAGATTTCAGACTTGTTTCCTGCCCTGCACTTACTGTTCTGACAGCCACAGCTATGCAACCTTCTAACTTCTTTTCCAGGTTAGAGGGCCCAACTGACTTTCTCCATTCCTCCTCCGCCACGTGACAGCCCCTTTTATTCTGCGCTCATCAAAGAGTGGTAGGGAGAGGGTTGTGGAGCTCAGGGCTGAGGGGCTGAAGCTGAGCACAGCAGGCCTTCGGAATGGATGAGCCTGTTGGCTGCAGCATGCCAGGTCTGCTCTAGCGAGTAGAGGAATTCCCTCCCCGGCAGTCCATTTCCTGGTGAAGAAAGAAAAACAGGCTGACTTCTCGAGGTTTGACTTGCTAAGATGATGGGCTTTCTTTTGCCTTATTCGCCAGGAAAGAATGTGGTTTCTGAGCCAAGGCCGCAGATTCCTGGTTCCTGGTGAACTCCGAGATTCCTTCTCTGTGGAAAGACACTCTTGAGCAAATGCTCAGCAGAGTATCTGTCTGGGTAGAGACTGTTTCAGGAAATGTTGGTAAAAACCCTGTTTCATTTTGTGGAATGGGGAGCCTTGCTGTTTGATCTTAAATTTTTAGCTTCAGTTTTTTACATCTTTTAGTCCTTTCTTTTTTTGGGGGGGGGTTCCCAACTTCAGCTGTATTTGTAAGACACTTTTTGCAAAGTCCACATGCAAATAAATCTGTTGCAAGTTGATAATGCACGGAATGCGCCTAACCAGTTGACCCTCAGCTTAGCGGTCCAGCACACTGCAGGACCTCAGTTGCTTTCTACCCCCATCCCAGAGCAGACCAAGAGTGGTGGTCGCTGCCAGTGCCCAGCATTAAGAGAGGCCTACATTACATATCTCCATGCTGGGGGAAAAAGATTTTTAAAAAAGTCAAAATTTGATAGAATGGTTTTTGCAGTGTTGCTAAGTTGGAAAACACTATGTAGTCTCCAAGTAGAAGAGATCTTTATGCACAGTATGGTACTGATGAGACCCGCGGAGCCAGGAAGAGACCCACTCACCATTCATATAGCCAGCCTTGGGGTTGGACATGGAGCTCTGGTTAGAAACTGTAGTGTTTTCTACTCGCTGTCCAGTTCAGAGGGGAGGCTTCAGGATTTCTAAAGACACCATCCGTACTGAAGACTGCCCAAGTGTTAAAACCTAGTTCTGAATGTCGTTCCAGACATAGATACAGTCTCTGGGCCATGCCTAGGAAGGAGAGACTTGTGGGATTTGGGGAACAGAACTATACAGGTACCTCCAGGACTGGAGAGCAGAGATGAAGTGGGGAATGAGAACCGTGGTCTGGCATGGCCCCCGAGGACTCAAGAGGTTAACGTGTCAGTATAGGAATAGTAGTTGGGTGAGGGACACCTAGGGCAGTGGATAGGGGAAGCAAACTCCACAGTACAGGGCTGCCTGCAGTACCTGGTCATAGTCAGAGGTCAGGAAGTCGTCTTCAGACCAGCCTGCCAAGGTCCAAATCCCAGCTCCCCTGCTAGTTCACTGTATGCTTTTGGATATTTACCTGGCCGTTCTGTGCCTTGGTGCCCATACTGTAAAAGGAATATATTGGTTATAGTATTTTCCTAGTTTGTGGAGTTCTTTTTTTTTTTTTAGGTTATTTTATGAGTGTTTTACCTGCCGTGTATTTATGTGCACTGCTTGTGTGCCTGAGCCTGGGGAGGACAGACAAGGGTGTCGGATCCCTTGGAACTGGAGTTGTAGATGGTTGTGAGCTGCCACATGGGTGTTGGGAATTGAACTTGGGTCCTCTAGAAGATTAACCCAGGCTATTAGCCACCAAACCATCTCTCTAGCATCCTGTATGGGAGTTCTCATAAAGCTCAACAGATTCAGTAGTAGCATACAGTGCTTAAAACTTAACTGGCTCAGCCCGCATACTTGTTTTAAGCGAGGGACCATATTAGCTATGAATGGGTCTTTACTAGGTTATACCCAGGGCTCCACTTCTGTTATATTAATTATTTCCTCTAAAGCACAATCGGTATTACTTTGGAATTTTGGGGAACTGTAATAGAACTCTGGAATGTCTGCAAAGGCAAGTGTTAGGTAGAGGTCAGTGTGTTTGAGGGGTTGGGCTTAAAGGTGTTGCAAGAGACCAGGGAAAGGAGGTGAAGCCACCTCTACCCCTGTGAAAGAGACCTGAATTTCTCTAGCTGTTTGGTTACATGCCATCTTAGAGTGTGGACTGGTAGAGGGCTGAAAGAACCTGTTAGCAGGCCTGCAGAGCTGAGGATGTACCCGAGGCAGCCCTGCCAGACGGTGTTCTACATTCCCAGCCACTGAAGCACAGGGCCAGACGCTGGGCGGCTTCCCAGCTCCCCTGACTCACACCCTTAGAGCAAAGCTTTCTGCTTTTTCTCAAAGGGAATGTCCAAAATACCAGGCACACCCATGTTTAATAAGTAGAAAACCATCTTAATACGAAGCCAAAAAAGAACAGTTTGGGAAGTATTTGCTATAGCTAATTAAGATAGATTTTTTTTTTCCCTCACAGATAACCTGAGTCCTATAACTTAGGTAAATAACATTCTTGGGCAGAGAAGCCTTTAGCATGTACTTCATATTGGGCATTCTACAGCGTGTTCTTTCTCACTCAGTCATTCGGGCATTAAAGCATTGGTTAGTACTTTTCTCTGCAAATGGCTGTGCTTTGGGTTTTTTTGGAGTAATTTCTCTATAGCTTTTCCCCTTCTTGCCAGGTTTTCAAATCTGGACTAATTTCTATTTCTGAGCTGCGTTGCTGAAAAGAGTAGCTGAAGGATGTATCTGAGGCCGGCACACGGGTGTGTTTCATAATCGTGCTGTTTCATAAAAGTATTTAAAATCCCGTCTTCCTGAATCTGGAAGATTCTGAGTTGGCTTACAAACAGAGTTTGAGTGTTTCAAGTTGGAGGCAGATGGCGAATTGATCTGTAGCTTATATAAGAGCTTGTGTTGCTTTTACCTGATGTAAAGCTAAGTTGCTTAAACCACGAAGCTGGAGTTGTTCTGCCCCCACCCCCACTCTCCCACAATCTGTTCTCCATGTCACTAAGCCTTGCATTTTTAACTGCTAAATTTTTATTCTTATTTTTCTATGACTCCTTTCCCCATCCTCCTGGCTACTGTCTTCAATTCTCCACATTTCTCGCTTGGCTCTTTGTGACTGCCTCTGGATGGCTAGTCCTACCACTGACCTCTGCTTCTGTATCCCTTTTTGGGGTATGATTGTATCTCTGGGTCTTTCCCCCCCCCCCCCCCCACAGAACTCTCCAACTGTAGCGTGGTCAGAATCTGCTGCAGGGTTGCCTAACACGGTGTGATGCAGCCATCTTGTATGTAGGGCTGGCTTGTCATTGCCAGGCTTCACTAGTGAAGGGCACACCTGTCTGTGTGGCCTGGTGTGAGCCTCCAGCTCCTTCTCCCTCTGCTGCCCCCACCCACTTCTGTAGGAACACGGAAGAGCTGAAGATCTGTTGCTTGCATGACCTTGCCTCTCCAGCCTGCCTTTTAGCTCAGCTGCCACTGCCATGCGGCACAAATATCATCTGGCTGAGGTGAGTACTATTCTGTGCTCACTGCCATTTGTTGAAAACGGTGACAAGAAGCAAGGCCTTCCGCTGTCTCCAGAAACAAGATATGCCGTACCTCTTTATTTCTTCCAGAGCAGTGAAATAAATCTTGTCTGAGCTGTGATTCAGTTAGAAAGGCAAGATGGGCTCCTGGCAGTCTTTGGGGTGGGGGGATGCCCCTCCCCCCTGGGAGGGTACTCAAGGGCTTGTCACTCATCCACTCACCCTCCCGCTGGCAGCAGGTCCTGCTTACTTGGCAGCTTGTTAGACTGTGCTGAAATCCTGTCCCTAGGGGCAGCCCCTCTCCAGTTAGTCCTGGAGAACCCTTGCCCAGCTGCTCCGAGCTCGCTCGGCCGTGTGTGCTGTCCTTGGCCGGTTCCCTTCTCCCTCTTGAGGACCCCTCCCTTCTTGCCTTGGGACTTTGCTTCTCCAGTTTTGAACATGGTCTTCTCGGCCTCCCCCATCTGTCTGATAGGAGTTCAGGCCTGGGACTTTCAGATGTTGTTGGTGTATCTTAAGAACGATTCTGGGAGCCAGTTAACAATGCAGATTCCTAGACGCCATCTGCATTAGTTACTGTTCTGTGGCTGTGGCTGAACACTGTGAGCATTGGGGCTGGAGAGATGGCTCTGTGGCTCAGAGCACCCGGGACCCAGCACCCACGCGGAAGCTCACAGCCACGACACTTCAGTTCCAAGGGATCAGAAACCCTCTTGTGGCATCCTTGGATACCAGAGAGACAGGGTGCAAAGGCATATATGCAAGCAAAACACCCATATACACACAATAATTAAAAATAAAACCCTATCTGAAAAAGCCTGGGATAAAACCGGACTCGCTGAACATAGCGGACAGTGAGGACTACTGAGAACTCAAGAACAAGTACAATGGGTTTTTGATCCTACTGCATGTACTGGCTTTGTGGGAGCCTAGGCAGTTTGGATGCTCACCTTACTAGACCTGGATGGAGGTGGGTGGTCCTTGGACTTCCCAAAGGGCAGGGAACCTGATTGCTCTTTGGGCTGATGAGGGAGGGGGACTTGATTGGGGGAGGGGGAGGGAAATGAGAGGCGGTGGCGGGGAAGAGACAGAAATCTTTAATAAATAAAAAAATAAAACCCTACTACAAGGAAAGAGAACTTCAGGAAGAAAGAGTTTATTTTTGGTTCCATAGGGTTAGAGTCCATAGTGATGGAGAAACGTGGTAGCAAGAAGCAGGTCCGGTGGCCAGGGCAGGAAGCTGGGCACTTATATCTTCAAAATAAGCACAAAGCAGAGAGCAAATTGGAAGTGGTACTAGGCTTTCTCATCTCGAAGCCTACCCCCAGTTAGCATCTTTCCTTCAGTAAGGCTGTATCAACTAAACTTCCCAAAGCAATGGAGGACCAAGTGTTCACCAGTTAAGAATTAGGGATAATAAAAAGTTATTTATTTGAAGGGGAAAACTTACAGATCACTGTCCCAAACAACAGTCCTCTCTTCGCAAAACAAGAAACAGTGTAGCCTACAGAATGGGAGCCCGAAGCAAGAGAGAGAGAGTGCCCCTTCCGCTGCTTTTTAAAGTATAAGAGACGATGCCCCATGGGCTGGTATCTTAAAGGCTGAAGGAGCTGAAGGAGCTCCTGCAGCACCTCCCCTTTTGTTTAAGTAAGAGAGTTCCAAACCCGATACGGAACAATATACACTGGGAACAGATACCAAGTATAAGATTAGAATTACAATCAGCATAAACAATATTAATCAAGGAACATATGCTAAATGTTTTAAAAAACATTCTATCCTATGGAGTCTAAGTCTTCTATAGGAAATGGCTTGGCTAGATCATAAGAGTACAGTAACTACGACTATCTAATCTTCAACCCCATCGAAGGCCTGAAAGGGGAGATGTTACTTGAGCAGGCAGGAAGTACAATCAAGTAACTTTCAAAGTGTGCAATATATGACTAGTCTCATTTTGCAATGTTGAATCAACCAACTCTGGCTAAGGCCTAGTGTAACTGACAGACCATTTTCAGAGGCAGGAAAATTTTCAAAATCATTTTACCCTGTGTTGGCAAGATTTGACAGTCCTGCTTATCCATTTCCAGATACTATGTAACTTGTCAGTGGTTGAGGCATTGTCAATTCCTTGCCCAAAGGCCAGTTTTGCCAAGAAGAAAACAAGCTCCAAGTGGAGTGTCTTTGGTGCTCAGGAATAGATTGGTGCTGTCAGACGCAATCATGTCTCATGTCAACAGAACCCTAAGTTATTTAAATGCCATGTTCCACAGATCCTTGAAGTGGTTAAAGAATACCTATCTAGACAGAATACAATCTCTATGTATCTAAAGAACCTAATCAATCTGATTGTATGTACAACAAACATGAACAACTATTGACCTATAATAATGTGAAAATAATACCCTAAAAGTTGTATCAATATACAAAATGTCCTAAACCCAGGTGGAAACATGCATATATACAATCTGACAAAATAACTTTGTATATATGTACAAATAATGTAAACAAAAGTAACAAATATAATTTGAACTTGTATCAATATACAAAAACTATACCAATGTAAATTATCCATAAATAATAGCTTACAAGTCTTAGTGTTAACTCTCTTACCCCATCTTTTCCGCTATTTGCCCATTTCATTCTCTTAAACCTTTCCACCCCCTACTTTGTACTGTACGGCTCATGCTGTTTTTCTTCCCTTGAGGCTTCTTCCCCCTCTTCAGCTCCTTCCTACCATCTTGGCCTCTCTACACACTCCAAGTTGAAACGCATAAATCTGAAGATTTCCAAGCTGGGATCTGCAGCATGTATTAGAAATGCTACGTGTCGCTTGTCTTTCTGGGTCTAAGTTACATTGCTTTGACTACTTCTCCAGCTCCATCCTTTCTCCTGGAAGTTTCATATTTCTCATAGCCGAATAAAATTCCATCGTGTATGCGCGCTACATTTTCATATCCGTTCATCAGCTGAGGGTCATCCAGGCTGATCCCATTTCCTCGCTATTGTGACTAGAGCAGCAATGTACATGACTGAGTAGGTATCAAGTCTACGGAGTCTCTTGGGTATATGCTGAGTGGGATAGCCAGGTCCCAGGGTAGCTTTCTGAGCATCTTCCACCCCGATTTCCATATCGGCTACCCTGGTTGACACTCCTACAGACAGCAAGAGTTACTCTGTCCCCACATTATTGCCAGTATTTCTTCACATTTGTTTTCTTGATGATCGCCATTCTGATGAGCATGCGCTAGATTCTCAAAATAGTTTTGATTTGCATTTGCCTAATGGCTGAGGGTGTTGAACACTTTTAAAAAATGTTTATTATTATCTGTATTTCTTCTTTGGAGAATTCCCTATTTAGTTCTTTGGCCATTTTTTTTTTCCATTGGGTTGTTTGCTTTTTTTTTTTTTTTGATAATTTTTGAGACTTCTCCCACCATCTTTTCTGATTTATTTTTAGCACTCTTAACTTATTTCTTCTCTGGACCCAGAAACACAGAAGCCATTCTGCTAGTCTTTTTAGCTCACCGTGCTCATCTCTTTTCATGACTATACCCTTGAGGGCACAGCCTGCACTTCCCACACCCTGCACGAAGCTCTACACACTCAGGTCTGTGCAGCAGTCTTGAGGAGAGAGATTTTTCTCCTTTGCTTCTGGTATGATGCTCCTCTTCCTAGGGATGGGGGAGGATCCTGACAGTCCAGTGGCCGCCTTTTGCAGTTTAGAGTTGGAAGCGGGCATGGTCAAGAATGTTATTTATTTAATTTGTTTATTTTTCATCTTAAATCCAAAGAGAGCTGCTGAAGGAGCTTTTTGCATTTGGATGTTGGCTGGTGATAACTTTTATGCGTAAGCCTGGCAACTGGAGACTTGCCTCACCCAGCCCTGCCGTGGTGGCCAGACTCCTTACCTGTGCCTGAACCCTGTCCTGGGACCCTGGCTCTTCTCTGTCTTTGGAGCTGTTGTCTTCGGGGTGCCGTTTCCCCCTCAGAGGGGGGCATGTCACTGACTCCAGGTAGGATGAAATACACAACACTCTGAGTAAGAGTAACACTAACGGCCGCATTTTAAATGTTTCAGTGAGACTGACAATCTTTTATGTTGCCTGAACCAATCCTTCCTGTACATTTACGTGTAAGCTCTTCCCTGTGCCGTAATTTCCTGGATTTTTTTGGCTTATGTTTTGGTCACAGCCAACAGAGTAATATGATGAAGGAGATGTTGACCAAAATATTCTCAGGTTGCAGTTCTGAAAAATTACTTAGCAGTTTTTAGTTTTTGTACTTGCAAAAATGTACTTTTGCCTTCGAGGGCTAAATCCGTTAGAAATACTGCATATAACTGGTTATGCAGAGCCATGCCATGCACTTAAATTCTTTTGCCCTGTACTGTACTTTTAAATTATCAGAGAAGTGTTTGAAGACTCTAGTTTTGATAATTGGAACTGCCCGCTACCCCCCCCCCCCGTGTGTGTGTGTGTGTGTGTGTGTGAGAGAGAGAGAGAGAGAGAGAGAGAGAAAGTGAGAGAGAGAGAGAAAGTGAGAGAGAGAGAGAGAGAGAGAGAGAAAGAGAGAAAGAGAGAGCGAGCACAGGCTCACAGCATTAGCAGTTATCACAGAGTGGTCTGATCTATTTATTTAAAAACTAACAGCACCAACTCCACCTGTCACATTTTATGGTGGAATCTGAGAAGAATGAGGGCAGTTTTATCAGGATTGTGAAGTTTTCCAGGGGCAGAGCTCCCGTATGTTAATTTACTTTCTAAAAACAACTTGTGCGGCGTTCTCCTCCTGGAGACCAGCTGTCTGTTTTCACTCAGACCCAGCTCTCCCTGCCATGGAGCTTTGCTGGGAGCAAGGCTCGTTTCTGAAGCTCCCTCGCTTCATTCTCACCTTTTGCTTTTCCAGAAGGTTTTAGCCAGAGGTGAAGGTGCCGTGGTCACACTGGGTGACCGTGTGGCGATGGTTGAGCACTTTTCAGGGTCCCTAGTGAGAGCAAGAATGCGACGTGGAGTGACAGAAGCCGAGAGTCACCAGCTGTCCTTGAAAACTTCTGCTGAAGATGGTGGGGTCAGATCAGGGCATTCATTTATTAATTTTTGCATATTAAAAGACACGGAGAGATAACGTCCCCTGAGGCCGAGACTGCATGTAGTGTGTGGATTGTCTTCATTCTCAGTGACGCGTGCTGGGCACACGCTGCCTCTTAGTGACCTGTTGCAGACAGCATGAACTCTGCCTTTCCTCCCTGCCAATTCTGGACCTCTGCATTCTTTGCTATGCTTAACTCTTCTTTCTTCTGTCCCTTTCTGTTCCTCTTGCTTTTCTCCTTGCTTGACATATTTCTTCCTTCTTGATCTCAGTACCCTCTTATCAGGGGGAAGTTGGCCAATCACACTGTGTGTCAAGGTCTTGTAGCTGTAACTGTCTTCCTTCTCATGTGGATTCTGGTGACCCGAGTAACACCCAGTTAGGTTCTGAATCAGTGAGGGCACATTTCCTGGGAGGAGTTGAAAATTTGACGCATCTCGGCGATTTGCTACGTATCTGAGTTTTATACTGTAGACAGCGAGGAAGGGAGATATTTTAATGAGTCAGGATGCAAAATACTGGGCTTTACTATTACTCCTGTACCTGTCACTGGGCAGCCGAAGCACCCCATTCTGCTCTGGGGTTCAGGTCCCCTAGTGTGGCCTAGCTCCTCCAGGCTCTGCAGCTTTTCTTCTTTGACTTCCTTTTTTTCCCTTTCCTCTGCCTTTAGCTTCAGATTTTATATCTATTTAAGGCTAACGTGTAGCACACAAAGCAGAACCGTAAACCACTTAGGAGCTATGCAGTGGTCTGTCATAAATCTGTATAAAGCCTCAGCCCAGCCAGTGGTTTGGATGGCTTTCCGTGAGAAACTCCTTCAGCTATGAGGGTAGTAAAACAAATGCCTTAAAACAACCAAACCCAGGACAATTGTTTGACAATGTCCACCTTTTCCCAAAACTTTTCCAGAGCCAGGTGGAGGAAACGGTTCTGAGACTAAGTAGTGACTTTAAAAATAAAAAAAAACAATAAATGAACATTGTCATTATTTGCCAAGGACTTTTTTTTTCCCTGCGCCATTTTATCTCATTACCCAAATAGTTCAGACTGTACAGGGAGCTGGAGAGTTTTACTGTCTTATTTATTTATTTATTTAGTTGGAATTGGTTTCGCAGAAGTGGAAAATTGGCAGCAAGTATGGAAAGTAGCAAACCAGTTTACAGTGCTTTAATGTAACCCACAAGAATGAGGAAAGGCTTCACGGGTCTGAGTAAGAGGCTGCCCAGTAGGCATTTCCTTTTCTGGAAGTTTCTTTTTACACTGGCTGAGTCTCGCGCACACGGGAGAGCATGCCCAGACTCTAGTTCACTAACAGTGGCCTCGGAGATGGGCGGGACTTCCACTCTGTTATTTTTCCGTAGTCCCCTGGAGAAAATGCTGGGAAAGGCTTCTAATAATATTGTATAAGCAAGAGGAACTTGGTAATTAAGAAGAAAAGAAAGAAAAAAAAAAAGCAAAACTTGTGACCCTATAGAGTGCGAGTAACTGGCCTACAAAACAGTGCTTGCCTGTCCTGACGTCAGATGCTGTGCTCCGCAGGTCCTAGTGAGGCAGCAGAAGCACGAGTCTCGTTTTGAGTAGAATTGTCAGTGGATAAAGGAATGTTTGGGAACTGTGCTTTCTGAACAAAGTAGGGTAGATGATCGTTTCCCTCCCATGATAAAGCCAGTCTGAATGATGGGTTCAGTTGACATCAGCACGTATCAAGCTAAAAGCCTGAGCCAAGAGCACTAGAAATAACACGTCTGCACCTTCAGTTCCGCAGAACTGGCAGTGTAAGTTCCTCCCACACGTGTGTTTGTTTCCATGTCCTGAATGGATGAGGTTTTCGTACCGGGCCACTTCCAACGTTGGTGTCCATACTGCAGTACTCTCTTGCCTGCTCTTACTGCTCTCACCCCGCTATTCCTGTATGTCCATTAAGGAGTCATCCGCGTAGCACGCTGCTGGGCCCTGCCTAAGCATCAGTCACAGCAGGCTCTTGTTGTGCCCAATTCGAACGCACATCCCTAGGAAAGTTGAACTTGGCTGCCTACCCTCCCTCCTACCTGCGGTCTAGGGTGTTTTGTTAGGGAATTCAATTGTGCTTCACATTTCTTGGGAGCTTGTTAGAAACACAGAGCCTACCTGGTGGTGGTGGCACATGCCTTTAAGCCCAGCACTTGGGAGGCAGAGGTGGATCTCTGTGAGTTCGAGGCCAGTCTGGTCTACAAGAGAGTTCCAGGACAGGCTCCAAAGTTACAGAGAAACCCTGTCTCGAAAAACAAACAAACAAAAACAAAACAAAACAAAAACACCCAAAAAACAAAACCAAAAACTCCACAGCCTTGGGGCTCATGGCAGACTTGCAGAAGTCCAACTGGCCTTTGCTGGTGTGCAAAACTGAGCTTATGCTAAGCCTACTGGAATGGCCATTTACAAGCTATTAAGCTGTGAAAGCCAAGGCCACGATGCTGTGGCAGTAAAACGTGCTTTTGTTAAGCTATTTCAGAATATTGGATTCCAATTTATTAGAAAAGTCCACACACTAGTAGTATAGGTGAGTGAGGTTTGTTTGGCTGTTTTTTGGGTTCATGAGTCTTGCAAGTCAAGGCTAGAAATAACAGTCAAGTTTTACAGGCAGGCCAGAGCTTATTTTTCTCTGAATGTCAAAATTCATTGGCTCAGAAATCGTTTCAATGGATTACAACCAGTATTGAAGTAAGGACCGGCAACCAAAGATGGTTTTACGCTGGAGGGCTAAGTATGTTTTCCAAATTTTGAAAATTATGCTTATTTATGTATATATTTGATATCATAGCCCTATATGAATATGTAGATAGAAATTTCTATTGCATGCATGATCATGAGTGATCACGGGTTCATGCTAGTGAAGTCTGTTATTTTGGGACAAGGTTTGTTATCTTACCAAGAGGTCAGGGTTTGAACTTTTTAAGTGTTGGAAGCTGTACTTTGAGGTTTCTCCTGAGGTGTCTTCTTTAGGCATGCCAGTTCCTATGGCGATACGGTTATGCTGGGGGTCAGGGTGGGGAAGGAGGATGCAGAGCAGGGGTGGAACTTGATGTGGTGGAAGAGTCCCAAGTAAGCCTGGAGGGGGGTTGTGCAGATAGTTGGTGGATGCTGAAGAACCTAAGTGTGCAGGGCTGGAGAAGAGTAATCAGAGTAGGTCCTAGAATCATTGGCATTACCAGCTAGTTCTCTGTGATCCATACATGTGCTGTTCTGTACAGCACTTAAGTGCATGGCTGTTTAGGACAGAACATAAAGACATCATGGTCTCTTCCTACCCCTGCCAGGCAGATTTGCTATCTTCATCCATTGGTCTTGAGTCTTACGTTGTGATCAATTAGAAAGCATTCTCGATTGGACTCGAAAGTCACTCAAATGATGTCACCCCCTTTTGGTTATTATGTTAAGGCTATCTTTCTAGATTTATTAAAAAAACAAAACAAAAACCAAAAGAAACCCATTTTCATTTCCTCCCGTGTGCATTGGGACCTGCCCCAGCGGTGTATCTGTGTGCCTCTGCACGCTAACATGTATGGAGCTTCGTGTTCTTGGTGCAGGACTTAGGAGTGCCCTGTTGGCTGTAATTCTTTCCAACATTATGGCATTCCCTGAGGGTGGCCTTGTCCTGTTTTCCTTCTAAATGGCTTCAGAGGTGGAGTTTCTGAGCTCTCCGGGATAAGGTATTCAAGCCACAAGAGGATGGGACACTGGGCTGTTGTTTGCATAGGGTAGGCGGCCTGCGTTTTCCTTGGTGGAAGACTGGTTGGATGGAGAAGAGCCAGGGAGGCTCCAGCATGAGGCCTCTGCCCTGCTTCTGTCTTCTCACAGACTTTGGAGGACAGTCTTGTCTGCTGTCCAATGAAGCATGCGGTGCCTCAGCTGCAAGGTCCAGCCATAAGCATTCCTGGTGGTTGTCAGGGTTTTTGAAGCAAGTGGGCACTCATGGATACCAGGAAGGACCCCGAGTCCTGTGCTCTGAGGTCCAGGAAAGACAACTTGTTACAGTGGCAAGATGGGACATTTCATTATTGTATCTACTTTGACGAGGGCCTTTGTTTCAATTTGAGGATAGAAACTTAATCTAGGCCAAATAGGTGATGTATCTGACTTTTGAATCCTTCTTGTTCTTTCTCATCAGGTTGGTGTCTATTCATTGCTCTGTGTATCCATATTGTACAGTAATGTATCAGAGAGCATCATGAAATGGTTGCCTTTGTGTTCTTTAGAAACAGGTGTTCAGACTTGTAGCGTAGCCACAGTGAGGATGGTCAGTCAGAGGTGGAGGCTGTGTGCAGTCACCGTAGCACCGTGGCCACACGTGTGCTCTAGGTAGGGGTGGGGGGACAGTTTCTTTATTAGCCCATGGTATTCGCAGCATACAGAGGGGAATCCCACATCAGAAAGGCCCTGCCCCCAAAATAAAACAACAAACACACAAACAAAAACAGAAAATATACCAAACCAGGCTAAAACTCCGAGTTGTACATATTCCCAGCCCTTTATAAATCACTCAGTAAACATTAGCCTCTCAGACATCAGGCTTCTCACACCCAAGCCAAGAAAAACCTAAAAACATCAGTTCTGTAACACAAGGCTGAGAACTTCAACTCCCCTCTTCCCAGCCTAACTTCAGAAGTAGAGCATTTGTTTGCTCGTGTGTGTGAGGCCCTGGGCTCTGCCCGGAACACTGCCAAGAAACAGACAACAGAAAAGGTAAGGGAGAACGGGGCTGACTTCTTGCTACTTTTGTATTGTTCCTTCCATGCAACTTTGTCTTGTGGCAAGAAAAGTCCTTGCCACCTGTTAATTCCGGGAGTACCAGCCCATCCTGCCTGTTCCTTACGCCTCATAGGCTCTCCTGCCCACAAACATGTCAGGAACATGTCTTTCAGGAGATGGTTTGGGGTTAGCGAGATTATCGGCCCCACAGGACTGTATTTTATTACGTTGGAAAGCCACGTGTGGATTCCTCAAATACTTTGAGCAGCAGGGGTATGTACATGAGGAGCCCAGCCGGCACTTCCTGTGCATGACTGTGTGTATTCTCTTGTTTCTTTCTCTGAAACCCTGGTTTTCTTAGTAAAATCATGCATAGTCCTTTTTGCTTGGAAGCTCTGGATTTTGTGTTGAGCGTGTGCTAGGGGGATTCTGGAAAAGCATGGTGAATTCTGTAGAAGGAAGGAAGGAGAAAACCTGGGTAGGTGTTAGGCCTGCATTCTGACCTGGGACCTATCATCTTTAGCATGTCTGTTTCTTCCTCTGTGAGGACGCTGGTTCCCTGCCAGCTCACCACCTGCCTCCTCAAGAGGACCCTAATCTGCGGGTTATTGCTGTTTTCACAGCTACAGAGGGGCCCGAGAGAGTTGAAGTTAGGCTGGGAAGAGGTGAGTTTGTTGAAATTCTCAGCCTTGTGTTACAGAACTGACGTTTTTAGTTTTTCTTGGCTTGGGTGTGAGAATCCTGATGTCTGAGAGGGTAATGTTCATGTTTACTGAGTGATTTATGAAGGGCTGGGAGTACATAATAAGTTCCCGAGTATAGACTTTTGGAGATTGTGATAGGTTTCTGTAATGGATAAAGTTTGTATTTTTACTTTGAAGTACTTTAACTATATTGAAATCAGCCCTTTCAAAAATCTACATGATAGAACTTTAGTCAGGGTTATTTGTCTTTACAGTAAAAACATAATTTTTTACTTGAGGGTAATGGAACTCTGAAAATACTTATGCATTCAACTTAAACATTTTTTTATTATTGTGTGTGTGTAGGTGCAAGTGTGTACCTGCAATGGTGTGTATGTATGTGGTGGTCACAGCACAGTGTTTGGGGGCTGGTTTTCTTCTAATTCAAGTTGTCAGGTTCATATGGTAAAACACTTTTACCCTCTGAAGCTATCAACTTTCTTTTGGTCTTTTTATTTTCTTCAAAAAAATTTTTAACATTTATTTATCTAATTTTTTTTGGTATGTGTATGTGTGTGGATGGGTGTATATCACAGTGTGTGTATGTGTATAAGTCTGAAGATACTCTTGTGAGAGTTGGTTCTCTCTGTGCTCTGGTTGGGTTCTGGAGACTGAACTTAGGTGATAGAGCTTGACAGCAAGAGCCCTTGCTCACTGATCCTTCTCCCAACCCTGAACCCAACTTTTAAACAGAATTGAAACACAATCTTAGTTAAAAGATTAAAAAATAATGTATTTTTAAAAATCTTACGAGGTTTTTAAAATAGCTCTTTAAGAGGCTGTATCAGAATCTTATTTTACAATTATAACCAAATCATTGGGCCCTCACAGGGATTTGTTTAGGAATTAAAGATTTACTGATACGAAAGGAAAATTGAAAATGAATCCTAAGTCTTTCCTTGGACCTTTTTGTAAGGAACTTTTGTTTTTAACCTTGTGCTGTTAGATAGTAAATTGACAAAGATGATATTTGATAAAAGTTTGGCTTATTGGGATACATTTCTTTGTTTTCTTAATTTATTCTTTGATAATTTTTTATGTGCATATAAAATGTTCTGGTCATACATAGATCCTCTCTTTTCTTCTTCCAGCATCCACTGGACCTCATTTCTTCCACTGAGTTCCCATCCTCATTTCAAGTTTTTTTTGTTTTGTTTTTGCTTTGTGACCCACTGGGTGTAACGAGGGCCACGTGATTGGGGATGGGTGGGAAGCTATCCAGTGGAGCGTGAGGAAACTGGCCAGTGGCTATCTGACTGAAGACAGGGAATTCCTAAAAATGTTTGTTCAGAGAGTCCTTGCTGTGCCTGTATATTGAAGCCTTCCTCATTTTTTCTTAGTAGTTTCAGAGTATCATGTCTGACGCTGAGGTCCTTGACTTGATGGGAGTTGAATTTTTTTGTAGGGTGAGATAAGAATTGAGTTTCATTCTCCATGTTGATATCCAGTATTCTGGTACCATTTGTTGAAGATGCTGTCTTTTCTCCTACGTGTGTCTGGCATTTCTGAACCCTCTATCCCAGTTCATTGGTTTGTGAGTCTGTTTTTGTGCTGGTCTCTTGCTTTGTTTGTTACTATGGCTCTGTAGTGTAAGTTGAAGTCAGGTAGGGTCATGTCTCCTACAGTATTGTCTTTGCTCAGGATCGCTTTGGCTATCTGTAGTCTTTTGTGCTTCTGTGTGAATTTCAAGTTATTATTATTTTTTTCCTGTCTTTGATGAATGTCCCCAGAAGTTTCATAGAGATGGGCAGGATTTGTCTATTGCTTTTTGCAGGATGGCCATTTTCACAATATTAATTCTTCATGAACATGGGTGATGCTTCCATCTTCCATTGTCCTCAGTTTCTTTCTTCAGTGTCTTCAGCTTTTGGCTCCTTGGTTAGGTTTATTTCCAGGTATTTAATCCTTTGGTGGCTGTTGTGACCAGGATGTTTCCCCAAGTTCTTTTCTCAGCGTGTTTATCTTTGGTGTATAGAACAGTCACTGACTTTTGTGGGTTAATTTTGAACCCTGCCACTTCGCTGAATGTGTTTATCAGCAGCAGGCATTTCCGAGTGGTATCCTCCTGCACGCCTAGAGTTCTATCGTCTGCAAATAGAGATACCACTTTTCCTCTCTGTATCCCCTTTATTTCATCCTTTTGTCTTACTGCTCAAGCTAAGACTTCAAGGACTGTATTAAGGGACCTAAGGAGAGTGGGCATCCTTGTGTTGGCTGGATGCTTTGAGGCCCACCCCCGTTGAGCACGGTGGTGTTTATAAATAGGTTGAAGACAGCTTTTGTTATGCTACAATGTGGTCCTCCCATCCTTTTCTCATGAAGAGAGATACTGGATTTTGTCAAGGATTGGGGTGTGATCACGAGATTTCTGACTTTGAGTCCAGCGATGAGTCGGATCACATTTATTGAGGTAAGTATATGGAACCAAGGACATTTACTTATTATTGCACAGATATGGAGCCATCCCTGCATTTCTGAAAAGAAGCCAGCCCGATTATGATGAGTGATCTTTCTGATGTAACCTTAAATTCTGTTCAAAAATGCCTTGTTGTGAATCTTTAATCTGTGTTCATCAGGACGTTGACCTGTAATTTTGTATTTTTTTTTTTTTTTGGTGGCATCTTTATCTAGTTTTGCTGTCGTTAATAACTAGCTTTTTCAGAGCCAAGGGCGCCTTTCCTCTTCTGTTCTACAGGTTAACTGAAGTAGCATCAGTGCCATTCTCGGAAGGTCTGAGAGAATTCTGTACGAATTGCTTGGTCCATATATGTTTTAGTTGGGAGACTCTATTTGCTTCTTCAGTCTCATTGTTGGCTGTAGAGCTGTTTAAATTGTTTATTTCAAGTTTGGGTTAATATTGGTGTGCCATAGATTTCTAGAAGCATCCATTTCTTGCAGTTTTTCCAGTTTAGTGGAACATAGATTTTTTTTTTAAAAAAAACCTTTTATTTTGCATTGTTGTGAAGGTGTTAGATCCCCTAGTACTAGAGCTATAGACAGTTGTGAGCTGTGTCATGTGGGTGCTGGGAATTGAGTTCAGGACCTCTGAAAGAGCAGCCAGTGCTCTTAACTACTGAGACATCTCTCCAGCCCCAGAATATAGGTTTATTTTTTTAAGGGTTATTTTTGTGATTTTTTTAATAAATTCCATCGGCATCATAACATCTGCCTTGACATGTCTAATTTTATGCAGATCCTTCATCTCTTTCTTTCGATAAAATTGGCTAAAGATTTTTGTCAGTCTTTTTTTAAAAAAAATCTTTTCAAAGAAGAATTTTATTTTTTGGTAATTTTAATTTCTATTTCATTTATTTTCATATTAATTTCTGCTGTGAGCCTAATCTTCTCCCATCAGTTGATTCTGGTTTAGGTTGGTTCTTGTATCATTAAGTTGGCTATTTGGGTTCTTTCTGAATTTTGGAGGCAGCCAGTGCAGTGCTATGAACTTTCCTGAAAATTGCCTTATTGTTTCATTTTCATCCAGTTTAAGGATTTTTTTTAACTTCCATTTTGATTTCTTCAGTGGCTTCTTTATCATTCACTAGCGTGTTGTCTAATCTCTGTTTGTGCACTTTCTGTAGTTTTTCCTGCTGTTGCTGCCTAGCTTTACTTCACTGTGGTCAGAAAGCACACAGGGTGTTGTTCCCATTTTCCTATGCTGCTGTCTTGCTTTGTGTCGCAGTATGTGATCTGTTTCCGAGAACATCCCATGTGCTGCTGCGAAAACGTGAATTCTTTAGTGTTTTAGTGAGATGTTCTGTTGATGTGTGCCATGTACACCCAACTTATGATGTCATTTACCTTCAGTGCTTCTCTCTCTAGTGGTATGACTTTCCTGTCGGCATGAGGGGTGTGTGCTGACGTCACTCACTGACACCGCCCTGAGGTCAATCTGCCGCTTTATATCTGGTAGCATTTACTTTATGAAATTGAGTGTACCTTTGTTTTGAGATATACGTGTTTTGAATTTTAATATACCCTTGATGAATTATTTCTTTGGCGAGCATGAAGTGATCCTCCTTGGATTAGCAGTCCATTTTGTCAGGTGTGACAAAGGCTACCCACGCTCATTTCCTTGTTCCATTTGCTTGGATTCTGAGCATTTTATCCTTAGGTTGTGTCTACCTTTGATGGTAAGCAGTGTTTCTCAGAGGCAGCAAAAGACGAATTCTATCTTTAAACCATTCTGTTAGGTTTTTGTTGGGGGAATTGAGACCATTAATATTCAGAGTTATTATTAAGAAGGTGTGATTTAGTTCTTGTCACTTTCTTGCTTTTGTGGCGCTTTCTTAAACTTTTATTTTTCACCAGCTGTCCTGGTATTATCTCTCCATGGTCTTTTGGTATGTTTGTTCTTCCCTTCAGTCCCAAGCCCTTTCAGTACGTCTCTGGAGCTGGATGAGTGGTCCTTTATTTTTGTCGCGGGAAGCTTTTATTTCTCCTTCAGTTATGATAGGTTTGTTAAGTATAGCAGTCTGGATTGGTAACTGATCTGGTGGCTTTAGAAGTTTCTGAGCAATCAGTTGTTGGTTGATTGGTTGGTCGGCCTTTATATGTGACTCTGCCCCTCTCATATGTGGTTCTCAGTAACCTTTATTCTAGGTTTTAGTGGCTTAATTATAATATGGCACAGGGAGTTTCTTTTGGTGTTTTTTTTTTTTTTTTTTTTTGTATTCTGTTTGTTATACCTGGATGGTCATCTCTTTCTTTAGATTTGGGGGATTTTCTTCTATGATTTTATTGAAAACACTTTCTATGCCTTTGGAAGAAGTTTTCTCCTTCCATGCCCACAGTTCCTAGATGTGGTGTTTTCATGGTGTCCCAAAGTCCTCCCATGTTTTGTTCATGCATACATTTAAAATCTGTCATTGATCTTGAACTAATGATCTAATTATCTTACCTTGCTTTCAAGCCCTAAAGCTTTCCCCTTCACACGATCAATTAATTCTGTTGGGGAGGCTGTGCGTTGAGCTTCGTATTCGGCTGAAGCAGGCTGTTGTTTCCATCATTTCCTTTTGGCATTGCTTTAGAAATTCTCTTTTTATTGAATTCTATTTTCATATTTTGAATTGACTTCTTTATTTGATTCAGCTGTTTGTTTCTGTGCTCTTGGAGTATGCTCACGTCTTTGAGCTATTTGAACCTATTTATAACCATTCCTTTGAATTCTTTGTCTGGAAGTTCTTCTGTGTCACTCTCATTGGGGATCATTGCTATGGAGTTGGTAATTTCTGGACAAGACATGCCATCTTTTTTCTCTGTGTCTGTTTCTGCACTGAGACTTTTGCATCAGAAGTTGGTTGACTGTGTGAGTTTTTTCTTTCCTTCCTCTTTTTCTACCCCCCTTCTGTCCTTCTTTTTTCTTCCCAAGTTATTTTATTTATTTATTTATTTTTTTCACAGAGACAGTTACAATGTTTGGAGAGTCAGTACAAAGTCAGTGCCCTGCCCTGTGTCAGGTCCAGCTAGTTGCTTGCTTGTTCTCACAGCCTCTGATGTGTGTTGACGTGTCCTTACATATCTGGGCAGCCTATCCCAGGGTCAAGGCTGGGCCACTTTTCACCTCTGCTTTGTGTTATGGGTTTCTCTGTACCTGGGCTCCTACTCTGGTTCGTCTCTGGCCTGCTCCTTGCTCCCACAGCCCTTGCTGTATTTCTGAGCCTTGGTGTTCCCTTGGCCACTTCCCTTAGGTCAGAGCTGGTCCTGTCATGGCTCTTCGTGTCCTCTGCAGTTTTGTCTGATGCATGCACCCTACCCTGGATCAAGCCCAGGTTTCTCAGTACCTCTGCTGCTTTTCTCTACACTTGAGTCTCCCCACTTTCTGAGAGACATTTCTGAGCCAGTACTGACTCAAGTTCACAGGTAAAATGTGGGGCTAACTAAATATCTTTCAGCCTATTTTGAAATTAAACTTGAATCTTTGACCTTTGCTTTGTAGGACTGAACTCATTCAGTTGCTATGACCATATTGTGTTACGTAGAAGCTGACTGGTCATCATTGCTGAAGTTCAAAACTAACCCCATAGGATGGCTAAGTACGTAAAGTGTTTGCCTCACAAGCATGGAGATTGGAGTTTGGTCACATAGAAAAATACTGAGCATTTGGCGGGCTACTTAAAATTCCAGTGCTGGGGAGGTAGAGACAAAGGGATCCTCAAGGCCCTCGGGTTGGCCGGGCCAGCCTCCTTGCTAGTTTTTCTGGCCAGTGAGAGGATCTGTCTCAAAGGAAGCTGATTATTTTCTGGGTATGACACCCAGGGTTGTCCTCTGGCTCTAATATGCAATTCTCCGCACATGATATACTCACTCATATACTTACACAGCCACATGTGCAAAAAATAAGTTAAAGATCTCCTGTGAGTTCAGGATACTGGCAATGTATGTAGTTCTTTCCCTAGGGGTTTCATAGGTGTGTGAGAAAAATTATTCACAGCGGATGGATGAGGAAGTTAATATGCATTTAATATATGAATACATATTTTATGTATGTAATTACATGTGTTCATTTTATATTTCTGAATAACAGTTTTTTTTTTTTTATTAAATAAACTTGGTGCTTTAAACCAGCACACTTAGTCTCCATGGCTGAGCTGACTGTCTGTCTGGTGGTCTGTCTGGTGTTTTGTTCAGCTTATTCCGCTCGGCTCTCATAGGGCTGAAGTTAAGATTGTTGATAGACTATGCTCTTCGTGGGAAAGAATCCGCTAAGCCTGTTCGTGTGGTCAGCAAAAAGAAATTTCTTGTAATCGTGGGACTGATGTCCCTCTTCTTTTGCTTGCAGTCAGCTGGGACCCCTCTCTGGTCCTAGAGGCCCCTCAAGTCTGGTCACATGTTCTCAGCCCCCTTTTGACAGCCCACTCCTTTCAAGCTGGCAAGTCAGCCTCTCTCCTCAGCGGCAGTTCAGGGTTCTTATATAAGGAGATAATAAGGTGAAAAGCTTGCTCTCCTGTTCCAGAGTCTGTAGGCTCCACTATTAGCAGGAGGGAGATGAATAAAAACAGGGAGGCATGTGGGCTCATGTATGGGGTTAGACCTCCACAGGAACCTCACAGCGTTCTTTATGAGTCCCTTTTTGTCTGGATACCTTTGTGTGGGTGGCACTTTGGTGAGTGACATATGGTAGGAACATGACTTGAGGGACAAGTCTCTTGGAGAGTGCACAGCGGCACACAGAAGACACAGATGGCTGCTTAGTCTACCTTGGACAGAATATATCCTACGTCCTGGCAGACTGGGTGCTGAGAAGTACCCATTCCATCAGAAGCAGCGCTTTACCTGAAATGGCTTCAGGACGCAGCCTGTGAATGAGACATAGCGATGCTCTAGAATGGATGACACACAGAGTGTGCTAAGTTGGGATCAGGGTGTGGATGGTAGACGGTGGGGAACCAGAAAACTCCTGGAACACCAACGCTGCTTTACCGTCAGGATGGAGGCCACAGGAAGACAGCCTTGTGGATACGATCACAGACATTATCTTCCTACCGAGAGTTTCACTACTACACAGAATTAGATATGTATTGCCAAGAAGGGATGAGGTGCACTTGGGTTTGCCTTCTTGTACTGTTGAAGATTAGGTACATTGAGCTATCTCAGTATGATTTGGGTATTTAAAAAAGAAAAAGTATTCTTTTCAGCAGGCTACCGGAAGGCTAAAACAGTAGGATTACCCTGGGTTTAAGGCTGGCCCTAGGTTATAAAGGAAGACCTAACTTCAAGGGGTAAGGGGTGGGGGAGATAGACAGACAGACAGACAGACCGACCCACCCTCACACTGTGTACTGACTCAGTACTTGATGGCATTGTCTGATCGTTTGATAACCTGAGTTTGGCCCCTGCATCCCACAGTGGAAAGAGACTCCAGGAAGTTGCCTCTCGACTTCTATATGTATGCCCTGGGATGCTTGTGTCTGTGCTCACTTACACGCAGCAACAACATTTAAATAAAAAGGAACAGGTCATTGTCACAGACAAATGGGCCTGTCTGAATTTCAAAAGATGACAGCCCAACAAGGTACCGTCCATTATTTGTGACTTCTCGTGGAAGGAAATGTTTGTCTTTGGATGAACAGGTGTGTGTGTTTTGAGGTAAAGATGAGAACTTGCTTCCCCATGGCTCCTAGAAAAGACCCTAGCTTAGCCATACCCTTCACTGGAGACTTTTGGCTGTCATTCTCTTTTCCACGCAATACTTAATAATCACGTTTGTATTTTCATTTCCTTTATTTTTATATTTGTGCCTTCTATTGTGACCGCTCTCAGTTATTTTTTGGAACTGGGGTTGGGGTAAGTTGAATGAAGAGGGACCGAGAACCAGCTCACTGAAATTCTTTGCATTTCTTCCGGCTCTCGAGGCTTTACGGTTGTAGCGTCATACCCTGTTCTCCGAATGGACGGTTTTTAGGACCCGTCCTCGGGTTTATGTAGTTCAGAGGTGAGCAGAGTTCAAGGTGCTTTCTGATGTGTGTGAAGCAGAGTTTGTGATGGGGCTGGGCAGCGGGGGAGGTGGTTGGCCACTCTTATGTTTTATGTTGCCTTTGTTTTCCATTTGTGTGTCAATGCACTTATTTTAGAAACTTGGGGTTACATGGAGGTAAAATGTTTAGATTGTAAACTGCCACTTAAATGGTAGCTACATGTTTTGGTAACTTGGACTTTTTTTTTTTTTTTTTTAGACCAGGTTTCTCTGTGTAGCTTTGGAGCCTGTCCTGGGACTAACTCTTGTAGACCATGCTGACCCCAAACTCACAGAGATCCACCTGCCTCTGCCTCCTGAGTACTGGGATTAAAGGTATGTAGCACTACTGCCCACCTGGTAACTTTAGTCTAAGGTTAGATTCAGGGCTACTCCTGGTGGGGCTAGGTTGCTGTTTGCTTCCCCCTCAAGGATATGTCTTTACCTCTGTTGTGTTGACTCTTGACTGATGTTATTGATTTCGATCCTCCCTCGTTGACAGGCTTCATCAGATGTTTCCTGACATCGAGTGAAAATATCTAATCTTTTTTTAAATAAAGCTTATTCCTATAACTAATTATATCAGTACTTTATTTTTTAAAGATTTATTTATTTACTTATTTGTTTGTTTGTTTATTATGTATACAACATTCTTCCATGTATGTATGCCAGAAGAGGGCGCCAGGTCTCATTACAGATGGCCATGTGGTTGCTGGGAATTGCACTCAGGTCCTCTGGAAGAGCAGCCAGTGCTCTTAACCACTGAGCCATCTCTCCAGCCCCATCTGATCATTTTTTTGAAAAGGTCAGGTGTCTCATAACGCTTTTCCATGTTTCAAATAGTTTTCTTTCTAATTTACTGAAAGGTGTGGCTCATTGCTTCTAACAAACTCCACACTGGTGTTCTTTGGGCCAGGACAACCCTGACCTCTTTTTTTTCCATCCTCCCTCTCTCGTGCCTGCTTGCATGCCTGGTCTAGAACAGTATCTGGTGAGTCAAGCCAACACAATCCGACTTTTGTCCAATGACGTTACGAGAGGAGAGTCTCCTGAGTACACATTATCTGGACTTAAAAAACAAAGAAATGTATGCTTGAGATTCACCGAGGCTCCTGATTGGGAGCACCAGGAAGGATACTTTTTCACTCGTGTACACAGATCCCTCACTTTAAAAAGACTTTCCACTCTTAGAGCCCCACCCCCAACCCGTGGTGCTGACCATCAGGCGTTGCGCGGCAACCTGTATTTGGCAGCAGAGTGGGTCCAGTTCCTCTCTATACGGCTGAGTTGAGTTCAACTTATACCTAGTTCTTTTCTGAGTGAATTTCGCTAGTAGGTGTGTACACACTTAGAACCCTTGTGATGACTCTCCCAGGGTCAATGGCAAGTGTTTAATAGGCATGCTTGGTTGCAGCTCATGGATGTTTGTGCTTTGGAGGTGTTCGTGTGTGTGAGCTCTCTGTTAAGAGCATGGTGCTAGAGAATGCCTTGGTTTTGCTGTCTTACTGTCGGTGATTTTCCTACTGTGGTTCGGCACACTTGCTACCAGCTTAAAGTAGGAGAAAGTCCTCTCCTGAGGCCGTGGAAGTGTGGGTGCACTTGATTTGCCTTTTTAACTCACATGCATTCTCCTTAAATTCACCCACCCGAGCCTAAAATTGTCTTCCAGGAGTTTTCCAAGTAAGTGAACATAGCACTGAATTGTGCCCCCAAAGGACTGTGAAATTTGATTTACAAAATTTTGGTAAAAGTAGCAATAATTCTTGAAAATTACATAAGTATCCGATTTCTCTCCTTATATGGGATTACCTCATTCTGTCAACTATTTTAAGCAACTTTAAAATTGGTAATGGAGAACCTTCTCTTGACTGCGGTACCCTATGTGGCTTTTAGGTTAAATACAAAACTTGGTTCCTCCCCGCCAAGAGGCGCGGTTGAAGAACTACTCGCCCTCACCGCAGGGCCTGTTGCTTCAGCATCCCCAGGCACTCTCAAGCATAGACTTGATTTTGAGGCTTTGTCAGGACCTTCACACCTTTAAAATAGGTTCTTATGACTGGCCATCCTGAATTTATATTTGTTCTGATACTCATAAAGCTTTGTGCCTTAAAACAGCTCACGGCTGGACCGTGAGACATTCCTAAGTGGTGAGCGCTCTGGACTGGGGTCATTCTCTGTCCCTGCTCTGCATCTCTGGGAGGGCCCTGGGAGGTTAAGAGTTTGTTCTTAACTGTACCATAAACATCTTTGCGTGTAGTGGATGTGTTTGAACTTGGCTTTGAAAATGGGTTTGAGTCTCTGTGTGTTGGTTGTTGTTAGTATTCTAAAAATTCGATCTTCTTAAAGACTCTGAAGGCACTTGCCCCTTGGATAACATTGGCAAGACACAGACTTCGGCGTGAGTTTTAGCCCTGCCATTTCTATGTCTTTTATCACCCAGGTAAGTTGTCTCTCCGAATCTCAGCTTTTCTTCTCTTTCCATGGGAGATTTATCATATGGAATTGTCTTTGAAATGCCTCATTCAGCATTTAGGCATATGTATTAAATGCTCAGCAAAGTGTTATTTTCCATTCTGATGCTAGCCAGCTGTCAGTCACGGATCCTATGTGGGAACTGTCAGGAAGCAGAGGTGCCACTGTCTTCCTTCAGGATGAAGCGGGTTTCCTAAAACAGCGCATGAGGCATTTTGCTAGAGCCGGGCGTTATGAAATGGTGACGTGCAGGCTGCTGAGATGTAGGAGAAGTCATTCATTAAGGCCCTTTGCTCAGTGGTGAGGACAGGGAGCCACTTTGAGAAACACTCAGCTGTTAACAAATAACCCTATTCAACCACGCTTCTCTGGCTTGGTCTTCCTATGATTAAGTTAAAAGAAAAACAAAAAAAACGAAGATCAAAGGCCAGCAGTACTGGGAGGAGGAGCATTTCGGTACAAAATGATCCCTTGTCGTTTGCGAGGAAACCGAAGTGTGAAAACTCGACCAGGGGAGAGAAGTAAACAAGAGCCCGAGGTGAAGGGATGAACTTGGCCTTCAGCTTAGGTTCGCGTGGAGGCCACGGCGAGGTGTCCTGTCTGCACGGAAGCAGGGCGGTGACGGGTTCCTCCAAGTTGGGGCTCCAAGGAGGTGATAGCAGAGGCACCGGAAGTAGGAGGCTTGGGGAGATCCCGTCACTGTCCTCCTAGCTTCTCAGAGGACTCCTGAATTCTTTCAGGCCTTCATTCAGGATCCCCTTTTGTCTGGGACCGCCATCCCTTTGCCTGTCCGTTCCTATAGCTAGTGTAGTGTCTGAGAAAAGGAATCTGAGGGCCATAGCACCCCTCCCCCATTCCTCAACTTGGGGACAAAGGTGACACGAAGAGAAGCAGGAACACGGCGCAGGTGTCGGGAACATGGGACACCTGTATTTGTAGTTTAGACTGGAAACTGTGACCAGTGCGAAGAGCAAGGCTAGACGGAAGAGCCACTTTTGGAAGTGTATCACCAGCCCTATCTGTGGCCTGAGACCTTGGAGGACATTTCTCTGTTTGTTTGATTTCTCATTCATTATTTTATTGTGTGTGTGTGTGTGGTGGGGACAGGGCAAATTTGAGTGTCATTTTTCAGGCATGATCTACCTTTTCTTTTGAGACATGGCCTCTCCCTGGTCTGGAACTTGCCAAGTATGGGAGGCTGGCCCCCTCACCTCTTTCTCTCTCTTCAGCACTGGGGATTACAAGTACATGCCGCCACACCCGCCTTTACATTTATTCTTAATGTAATTATTTTACATGATTCCGGGGAGTGAATTGAGGTCTCCTGATTGCAAGGCAAGAACTGCCTCCCCAGTTCCCTGCCCTTCTCTTACTAAACGATACCTTTCTTCACTTGGTAGACACACACAATTGCAGCAGAACGACGTCTTTAACAAATTCTTCTGAATTCAAGTGAGCTAGCAGCTCCATCGGCTGATCACAGTATTGTCAAACTTCTAAAGAAGCCAGCAAATTTTCCACCTAAAAAATTCTTTTTCATGGGGGAGGTTAGGGTGTGGGTGTGGGGAAAGAGGAGTATAAAAATAAAGACTTTCAGAGATTCTAGGTTGCTGGGTGTCGTTTGTATTTTTCCATGGTGCGGGAGGTTAGAAATAGAACTGCTTTTTATGGACTCCTCAGCAGCAGCTTGTAAACTTGGTTTCGTGGGTTTGGTCTGTCTGTGTGGGTGAGGTAGCTTCTGCAGCATGGCATCTTTGGGGGCAGCGCCTGGCATCCTGCTCCGGTACTTTCTTCTCTGCCTTCTGCCCCCCAACCCCCTTCCCCACTTGGTATCACCCGGATGAGCAGCCCTGGAGTGTAAAATGTGCTTTGCCAGGGTCAGGTTCTCAGAGCTTGCTCATGGCGACTGCTGCCAGTTGTAACAGACTGTGTCTCAGCGGTCCCGGCAGAGTCGCGCTTGGTGCATCTGTGAGGGCATTTGCCGGGAGACACACCTTCAAAGAAGGCGACCTCCTAAAAGTCTGGATGTCGGTGGGGTACATGGGCCACCCTTTCAGAGAGGGTCACTGTAGAGCTGAATAATTCTTCTGAGTTCGTCCCCCTGGGAATCATTTGCTGAGTTCTTCTTGGATTCAATATAGAAAGGGCAGGAAGATGGACCAACCTGAAAATGTTTTTCCTTTTTTAAAAAATTGTGTTTGTGTGTTGATTTAAGTGTGGGAATGCCCATGCCATGGTGTGCATGTGTGGGCCAGAGAACAGCCTTGGATATTGTTCATACTCTTCCAACATGAGAGAGTCACTTGTTTGTTGCTGTGTACACCAAGCTAGCTGACTCTGGGGCTTCTGGGATTCACCTGTCTCCATATCTTGTCTTTCTGTGGGAACACTGGGATTATAGTCCTGTGGTACTGTGCCTAGATTTTTCATGAGTTTTAGGGATACTTGCGCTTGAGTGATATATGTTTTGCCCAGTGAGCCATCTCCTTAGCTCAAAGACAACGTTCTTTGACTCCTAGGGAACCTAGAGGCATCTATGAATTCCTTGGTATCATGTTCAATCCTGGGAATGTTAGGGCTTTGATGGGATTCTCGGGAAGATTTTGGTCTCCCCAGAGGTAGGCGCATTTTCAAGCAGGAGATGCGAAGGTCATCAGAGAAATAATTTTAATAAAATGGTCACATATGAGATGTCTTGAGTGTCGGCAGGGGGTGATGTAGGCAAGATTGAAGGGGACAGACAGGGAAATAGGAGGGATTTGGTTGTAGGCTGTGTGATGTTGCAACCCAAACGAGATGGTGAGATGTGTCAAATGGTAGAACAGCTAGGTATGCGCAACATTAAATGAACTCAGCAGGTTGTATTTATTTATTCACTTATATATGTAACAATAATAAAAGGATTTGAGGAGGGGAGGAAGCAGTGTGTGCACTGAGATTCCTCCGCTTGACACATCTGAAGGATGTGTGTGGGAAAATGACCCGCAGTTAGATTGGCAGTCTGAGACTGAGAGGTCGTCAAGGCAGGTGAAGCTTTGGGGGTCATCAGCATACAGCAGTCCCCTGCGGGACGAACAAGTAAGAGAGCAGCCACCTGGAAGACTGTAGGAAGCTGCATATTTCATACTCTGTCTTGCTAAGTAAAATCCGTGTCTCAGTGTCACGATCGTCTTTGATCTGTTGTCAAGATTCTGTTGCTCTGAGTGGTTGTGAGTCCTTGTCACTCACGAAGACGGCCTTGCAGGCTTGCTCTTGGGCTCATTTCCGACCTCCACCCAGGTGACTTGGGGCTGTTTCCACATGCCTTGACTCCTGGATTCATGATCTCAACACAGAGTGATCTAAAGTGGTGTAGATAATAGTTCTTCAGTGTGGATGAACTGGGCTAGTTAACCCCTGCCTTCAGAAATCCCCTGGTGGAATACTGGCCTCCTTCCTTTAATGACTGCTTGTATTTTTAAAAATTTCATTTCCATTTCTCATGCAAATTGGGAGGATTTTGCTGTTGATACTTTAGAAATAAGGATCAATCAAAAATCAGGCAATTAATCTTCAGAAATGCATTTTTACTGAATACTACTTTATCGCTTAACAAACGGTAAGGATAAAATGAGTTTTCTTTGTATGTCTGAGTGTGTGTATGCATGTGTGTGCAGGTGCCTGCAGAGACCAGAAAAGGGCATAGGATCCCTTTGGATCTGCAGTCAGTGCCTCTGTGAGCCTTGCCGTCTGGGTGTTAGGAACTGAGTGGTGCTCCATTGTAAGAGCACTGAGCTCTCCTAAATGTCGAGCCATCTCTTCACGCCCTCTACTGGGTTTCCATTCTGTATCTCTTAGGTTGATCTGATACAGACATGAGAAACACTCTGTGCTTCACTCAGGAAAGTGGGTGAAGCAGGTAAGGCATTCTTCGGATAAATCAGGCTCTTAATGGTACATGTCTGTTGCTTTCTCACCTCATACCATGACTGTGATGGCTTGATGCTGATTTGGCTCAGTGTTGCCACCATCTGCCCTTCCTTTATGGTGGAGGGATGCTCAAGTTCTAATAACTATGCGGTGCAGGTTCTACATGGGGCTCAGTGTGAGTGGAGAGAAACAGGCCTGTAGGTGGTAGAAGTTAAGTTCAAACTTTTTGGATGTTTATGTTAGGAAAATGCTAGTAATTAATATAAACTTCCTGCAGCTGGGGACAACAAATGAAAGGCCAGTTACAGAAATGCTAGTAACAGAAAAACACATTTAAAATGTTGTATCAAAAGAGGCAAAGAGTTTCAATCCAATATACCTATTAACTAGTTTGAGTTTATTAATATTTTTTTAAATAAAATCTCATGTAGACTTAGAAGCCATCAGGTAAATGGCTAGTCATCATTGTCACCATCCCTCATATGATTCCTCCATGAAGACTGTAGGATGGGAAAATCAATCTATATTTAACATTTTGAACTGAGGAATTTGTAGCAATTATAATTGTGATTCGCGTTTTCATTAAGACAATAAAGCTTACAGAAATTTGATAACCCTACAGTTAAATGTAAGTGAAATACAACCCAGAGAAAAATCAAAACAATATCCCAACCTTCTTTTCAGTCAGCTAAGTGATTTCATTAGATACCTTCCGTCAGCTTAGCCCAAAATACTAATAAAGGGTTATGTTCTGCTTAATGGCCAGGCCTTTATTGACGTTGATTTTGGCCATCTCTGTGGAGCTGTTTGCTGGATTAATACTATCTCAGATTTGTAGCAGTGGGAGTTTTAGTTGATGATGGGGCTGGATACCTGACTTCAGCTATAATATTACTGACATATTAGTACTATGAGCAACAGAAAAAGGAAAATCCATAAAGGGGTTAGTATAATATTGGTACTACAAATGAACCTATCTTTAAAAGCTGCTGTTTCCAAGTGTGTTAACGGTCATAGTAACAGTCCTATAAACATTGGCAACAGGCCATACCTTGTACACTTTGAGACGCAAACAACCAGTAGGACTTACTGATGTAAATATTTTACTTAGAAGCATTTAAAAATACACCTTAAAAAGCAAAGATGTATGCAACTTTGGCAGGAGAACTGAAACGGCATAGAAGTAGAGCCCTTTCTGAGCTTGTAGGTGTGTTTGGGGCTTTCAGGTCTACCAGTTGGGTCTTGCAAGGAACCGCAGCTCTGTCTTGCTTTGTACTGGCTCTGAAGGTTCCACCGCTTGGAATTTTCCACATCACCGTAAGGGGCCCTTACAGTCCTCACCTTGTCCAGTAATTGTTTCAGATGTGCTGAGTCTGTTTACTCAGTATCTGAGTTCTACGAGTAAAAGAGCTCCATTCTAGGCCTTACATCTCAGGTACCAAAATCTTACAGTTTCACTTTTCATTTATTCGACTTTACAAATGAGGCCATGTGAGAAATCTATTATCTCTTGTGCTTGTTTGCTGTTTTGTTAATTCGACACAAGCTCTGATCATCTGGGAAGAGGAAACCTTGCTTCCATCAGATTGACCTGTAGGCAAATCTGGAGCATTTTCCTTATTAATAATTGATGTGGGAACTCACATCACAGGAGCAACCCCAGACAGGTGGTTGTGGGTTGTACACTGAGCAAGTGAAGGGGGCCAAAGACATAAGCAGTGTCCGTCCATCACTTTTGCTCTAGTTCCTGCCTCCAGGTTCCTGCTTTGAGTTCCTGCCTTGACTTCCCTCAGTGGTGATATGTGAACTGAGAGTTATGAGAGAAACTCTCCCCTCCCTAGACTGGTTTTGGTCATGGTGTTTATCACATCTATAGAAACTCTAAGACTTGTTTGCAGTGTCTTACAGTGTTAGGAGGGATTCAAAGTGTTAAAGATAACAGGACATGAAGCTGGATTTGGAAATATATAAGTAGAATTTAATGCAGTATAGTTGTTTAATCCATTAGCTTTAAGATTTTTTAGCTGTGTACTCTATCTTTGAGTCATATTGAATGAAAGACTCTGCCTCCATCTTTGGAAGACTGGTAGGGAAGGCTGAAATAAAATCAGTATTAAGAATTGCTAGTTGGGGATGCTCAGAGACAGCTTAGTGGTTAAAGAGCAAGCAGGACAGGGTAGTTAGGATTCCTGGAGCCCATGTAAGTGCTGGTGACTCACCTGTAACTCCAGGCTTGGAAGGCAGAAAGAGACGATCCCTAGAGCCACTGCCTGGCTAGGCTGGCCATATTGGTGAATTTGGCTTTGAGAGACCCTGTCTCAGTGAACGGTGAACAAGCAATTAAGAAATATCCCTAACATCAACCTGGGGCCTCCATAGGCACATATACACAGGTATACACAAGGACCCACGTGCGTATTCACACATATGCACATCACACACAGATGCATGACAAAAAGCACCGCTAGTTGGAATGGATAATTTACAAAGAGAAAGAGATGTTGTTATCATTTGAATCTGAAAAGCCTCCCACTTGCTCACCCTTTGAGCATGTGTTTCCCATTTCTGGTGCTACACTGAAGAACCTTCAGGGAGATGGGAGCCCAGCTTAGAAGTAGGTCGCTATGGGGCCTCTTTGAAGGTTGTCACTCAGGCCCTGGTTCCTGTTGCTCCTTCTACACCATGGTGTGAGCAGCCTCTGCTGCATGCTCCTGACACTCCACTGCATCTTCTCTGAAACCATGAGCCAAATCAAATCTTTCTTTGGTTATTTCTATCAGAGACTGTGATCGCAGCAGTATACAAATAACTAATACAGATGTGTTATTGGAAAAAATCATTCAGAGACCATCTGCCCCCGTGCTAGGGATTTCTGTTCAGCTGCAGGTCACTTGCTGTGGAGAGCTAGAATATTGAAGGGACTGGATTTTTTTTTTTTTTTTTTTTTTTTGCTGAACTTTGGTACCCAACCCTCTAGGGATGGAGTATTTCTCTCCTACTTGAAGAAGGATCACTGTACTTATGACTTCCATATGAGTGTTAGGGCATTGTGGGAGAGGTTCAATATTCAGGCTGCTGGATATTCTGGAGTTTAGTTTAGGGCATGCGAGTTCCCTCCCCACCATAGGAAGTGGCTCATAAAATTTATTCAATCTCATTTCACATTGAGCATGAGCCTTCCATTCAGTGGAGCCTTCTGAATTGTAAAAGAGCAGGGCGCAGCCCAAGTTCCTGGTTTCCAAAAGACCCAAATGCCTAGAGATTTGACGGTAACTGTTCAAACTCCTAAAGCCCCTATCTATTACTATAGATAGCCTAATGTGTGGGCTGATGAGGATGGGGCTGCATCCCTGGGGGAGGACCTACAGCCTGTCTATCTGTGTGTGTACCTGGGAGGCAGCCCTGTTCCCCTTTACTGGTGTCACACCTATTCATTCCACTCTCTGCCACCAGGGCAGATGACTTTGTTTCCTCATTCTCTGTGACCTGTGATTTCAGGTCCCAGATCCTTAAAGGCAGAAGGAGCTGGTCATTCCTGTCTGTCCCCCATAGAAAAGCGTTAACACATTGTACACCACGAAAGGCTAGCTTGCAGTTGGTTTAAACGTTTGAAGCAACCTCCTCTACTTTAGCCTTTGTTTGTGTAGGCTTATGCATCCTTCCAAGGATTTCTCTGCATTATTCTGGGAAAAACAACCCTGAAATCTTCAGGATTTCTGTTTGACCAGAAGAACTGGGAGTTTCTTTCATCAGCTTGAACACTTTGGGGTACTTTATTCTTAGACTGGAACATGTACATTCTCTTTGTCATAAAGACGCAAACTCAAGTTGTCTTGAGATTATTTCATTGTTTGCTATCAGATGCGTTCTCTCTCTGGATGTGGCAACGATGCATTTAATGAGCTATAAGAAATCAACAGTGAGCACAGTTTGAGAAATTAGAGTATGTCAGAATGGAAGGTCTGCTGTTGGCTGCTGTTTATTGACTCTCGCATCTTTGCTTCGATAGTTGTAGGACTGAGGAAATGGGTAGAGCACAGTGTAAGAGAGACCCATCCTTGCCAGCACCCATGAGCAGAGCCGGAGACTGTATCCTGCATCTTGGCTTCCTGAGGAAAAGTCCCACACAAGGGCCCTGTTGAGCAGCTCTGTTATGACACAGAGAGAGCGCATTTCCTGAGGCTGACCAAACGTTAGGAATTTTCTGTTTTCAGGAAATAAAAAGTTAAATGAAACTAAAGCAAACCGTCAGTACTGGCAGGAGTTTGGGCCTCCGAGTCACAGTGAGGCTGCCCCTTGAGAGAAGAAACTGACTGCAGTTGGTTACATGTCCACGCTGTGCACTCGGCTCCAGCCAGTCTGTTGGCAGACACCTTCACGCTTTTCCAGCTGAGCCTCAGTCTGCGGTGCTCCGTAAAATCAGCAGCCCCCTTGCAACCAAGATGGCCATCTGAAGAGAAGACCAGTTGTTAGCTTTAATATGCCAACCTATGCATTCGCTTATGAACTTATCCGGGGACTGATTATCAAGTCCTGATTGGTTGCCAGCATTAATGATCCAACGGTGAGGTTGAAGGAGTTGAGGTACAGAGGGCTATGATGTCCCACACATGGTTGTGTAGCATGTTACTCCAGCCATGAGGAGCCGGGTTGAGTTTTTGTTAAATCTTTTATCTCGTTACAGACTCACCTCTTTGTTCTCCTTTAGTAAAGAGCCATGCAGACTGGCTTGGAATTTAGAAACCGCTTGGGCTGAGGAGATGACTCAGTAGGTGAAGGCACTTGCTGCAAAACCGTCTGACCCGAGTTCGATCCCTGGAACCCCTAGGGTGGGAGGAGAGAACTGACTCCTGCAAGTTATTCTCTGATTTCTCCACGTGTGGTGTGGCATGTGTGCCTCTTTCCCTATACAAATAAATATATACATGTTTTTTAAAAAATGGGAAAGGAGAGATGGCTCAATAGCTAAGAGAACTTGCTGCTCTTCCAGGGGACCCAGGTTTGGTTCCTACCACCCATATGGCTGCTCAGGTGTCTATTGTTACAGGTATATGGGTGCCAGTGCCCTCTGCCAGGCCCCATAGCATGCGCACAGTGCACATACATGTGTGCAGGCATACATACGCATAAGACAAAAATAAATCTAAAAACTATAAAAAGAGGAAGAAACAGCCTACCACTGACAGGCTCACAGGAGTAAGGGTTTATTTCTTAGTCATGTTACATACCCATCACAGGTTGAAACAGGTATTACAACCATCCTGTTCCTTCGGGAGACAGGCTAAAAGAGGTTCCATCTCTGCCTATTATAGCCCCAGGGCTTCTAAAAGTCAGGCAGGGGAACTCTGGCGAGTAAATAATTCAAGGCTCTGGCTCCAAGCTCAGGGGTTAGCCACATAGCCCTGGCTGATTGGCATCTTGGAGCTCTATCCCCATGTGCCTGTCAGTGACTGGCTCTGGGGTAGCCCTCTCCTTTTCCTGCTTCCCTTAGCTCTCACTTTTCCTTCCAGTGTCTCCTTTCTCTCCTTCAGTTTTTTGAGGTGGGGTTTTGTCATATACCCCAGGCAGGTCTGGACCTGTATAGTACAGGCTGCTCTTGGACCCATAATCCTCCTGTCTGAACCTCCCCAGTGCTGGATCACAGGCGCTCACCACACCGGCTGTCTCACTTTGTTTTCCTAGGAAATTACAAAAACCAAATACTTTTATTATAATAAAAGTAATAAAGTATACTTTTACTGATACACATGCAATTTTGATTTATAGGCTGTATTTTATTGTTTAGTTCACTATTAAAAATTATTTATGTAAGAGAGTGCTCTTGTTTGCATGTCTGCCTGTATAGCAGAAGAGGACATCAGACCCCCTTGTAGATGGTTGTGACCACCACGTGGGTGCTGGGAATTGGACTCAGGACCTCTGGAAGGGCAGTCCGTCAGTGCTCTTAACCACTGAGCTATCCCTCCAGCCTTTAACTCACATTCTTAACAATAAAATGAAAAAAAGAATTGAAAAGCTAAAGTATAAAAGTGACCCATGATTCCATTGTTTTCCACTTTCTGCTTTTTTCCCCAGAATTTCATATTTAAAAAAATTAATGTACTTTTTGCGAGGTTGTCATCATATGGCTGTGGGAAAATGCCTGAGTGCTGGAGCAGGGGACTTGGTGGGTTTGCTCTGTAGACCCATCATTACTCACTGTGGTTCTGGAAAAGTCCCTTCGCCTCTCTGCCCCTTTGTCATATGCCACAAGAGATAACGGCTTCTTCAAAGGCCGAGAGAACTCTCGCTGATGAACACGCCTGGTCCTCCGTGTTCATTCATTGGCATCATTGCTGGTTTGTATTTTCACCTGTGGATTTGTAACTTTGCTTCATGGCATGAAAATAATTACGACTTTCTCTGACGAGAGGAGTCCTGAGTTGCAGTTGCTTCTCTGGCCAATATTCAAGGAAGGGGAAGCGCTTAGACCAAGGAACTCTATCTAATCTTCCAGGGGCTTCAATGTCTGCCTGCATTTATCTAGAACCCATACATCACAGGCTCCTGGCTCAGTTGCTGGCTCTTCCTGACCTTGGGGTTGTACTCAGACCGACAATAGCTAGTCAGAGAACATTCTATTGCCTGAAAAGTCTTTGCTCCCGAGGAATCCTATCCTCCTCAACTGCATGTTCTTGCTTGCTTGTCTGTAGAGAGCCCTGCTTGAAGGTTCAAGTACTTTCTACAGATGTAGCCTGCGGAGCCACAGAAGAGTGAGCAGTGCGGAAGGAGGCAGCCTCTCCCATAATCCCTCTGGCCCCGTCCCATCTGTAGCCTCACTCCAGCCATGAGGCCAACCTCCAAAGGCACAGCAGATGAGGTGATAAAGTAAATACCCGAGCCCTTTGCAGGACCCGGAATGAGGGATAACTTGTGTTCTGTTGGCCTGTGTCAGGGTCATGGCATGTATGGGAGTAGCTATGACCTCCAGCCTGAAGGGGAGGGCTGTGGTATTGGTATATCCCATGACCACCTTCCTTCCTTGGGAGTCTGTTCCCGTGCAGATGCCTCTACCTCTATCTTGTTTATTTGGCAGGATGAGTGTATGCGAGGGTCAGGTGTGAGGTGAGGGCTTCAGTGGCAGCAGGATGAGGGCATCTGATATCTTTTTATTCTATCTTTGTTAGCCACCACGATGCAAAGACTCCTTGTTTGTTTGTTTGTTTTTTTAACAATTCTTTAAAGACTTGTTGAAGCGGATGTGGTGCAGTGGTTCTCAGCCTTCCCAATGCTGCGATCCTTAAATGCAGTTCCTCATGTTATGGCGACTCCCAACCATAAAATTATTTTTGATGCTGCTTCATAACTGTCATTTTGCCACTGTTAGGAATCATAATGCAAATATCTGTGTTTTCCGATGGCCTTAGGTGAGCCCCGTGAAAGGGTCCTTTGACCCCCATAGGGGTTGCGACCCACAGGTTAAGATCTGCTGATGTGGTGTGTGTTCATGGGGTGAAGCCTGGCTGATAAGAGCCTCGTTTTAGAGACTGGGTTTTATTTTGAAGTCTGACTGCGCACCTCTGAGGATCCGAGATGAAAGCGTGCTGACCTGGCCTTTGCAAACTAGTTCATGCTCTAGACCATGCTGGCGGCCAGCTTCACGCGCAGCCTTCCGTACAGTAGCTCTGAATTCTCTGTGCTGTGCAGCTTCAGGAATATTTATATCTTTTCCATTTTTGTGTCTTCATCACTTTCCATGTGCTGGGCAGAGTGGGTGATACCAGCATGTGTTCCTCTAAGCAACTGATGAGGAAGGTGGGCCCGGAACCCGGCCAGTGTGTTCAGAGGAACTTCATTGTAGGAGGTAGAAAAAAAGATGTCGGTCACCCAGGTTTATTAGCAATGCCTATTATTTCTCGAAGATTCTTAATATGCTGTCAGCATGTTAGAAACTAAATTCTGTAATGAAAAAAAAACATGTTGTTTAGCCCAGAATTTTCCAAACTTATCCGACCAAGAACAGCTTCTTCCCCACACTTTCATTAATCCCAGAAGATCTTGTGGTACATCAGATGACCACGAGGGGGGTTTCTTGGTGGAATATTCTAGAATGTGAGATGGAGAATAAACTAGGTCATATTTAGAAGGATTGGGGATTAAATCAGACATGGGTTATTTCTGAACAGGGCTGAGACTCCAACATTCTACCAAAATAAGCCTTATAGTCCACATTGTATCGGTACAAAAAGAAACTTGGGATGAGGGGTGAGAGAGTAATCTTTGTGACTAAACTCATTCATACAGAAAAATGTTCATCTTACTGTTAGGGAGCCAGGCAGTGGTAAAATAGAGCCATGGTTTTGTTCCATTCAAGTGTGCCGTCATTTCCACCCTTACATTCTAAGTTAGCTAACTTCCCTTCCCTTCCTCCCCTTGTGATGGATGTCCACACATGTGTACATGTGTAGAGAAGGACTTCAGGTGTCTTCCTCAATCCTTCTCCACCTTCTCTTTTGACATAGGGTCCTCTCATCGAACCTGGAGGTCTTCAATTCAGTTGGCTTGGCTGGCCAGTGAGCCTCAGGGGTCCCTCCTCCTTTGCCTTCCCAGGGCTTGGGACTACAGGCAGGTTCAGCTGTGCCTAGCTTTTACATGTCTGCTGGGGATCTGAGAGCTGGTCCTCATGCTTGCATGGTAACACTTTACTGACTGAACCATCTTCTTAGCCCCTCATCCTCAGTGTGTTCAGGTAAGAGTCTTTCTATGGCTGTAATGTTTCCTCGACACCATTTCTAGTCTATGGACTCTCTGAAAAGATGATGAAGATGCTAAAGATAATGCATAGGAACTCATTATCTTTTTTCTGTTCCATTTCTTAGCAGGGTCTGAGGTGGCTGTAACAGAACAGGCAGCATGAAGTCCCTTCACACTCACATGGCATGTTTGAAGATGCTCAGTCACCATTACTACTTGGTCTCTTTTCTCTTGGTTACCCATGCCCCAGCTCTTGAGGTCTCTCCCCCCACCCCATTCCTCTCACATAGATGTGATTATGTTTAGAAGCTGAAACATGTGAGTAACTCAGATGCATTTGCTCAACCCTTGAATAAAGACTGTAGTTATTTTAACAACAACAACAACAAAAATCCTGCAGTCTTCAGCTATTTCTGGATAAGACGAGTAATTAGCATGCCATGTGTAATTCATTGCTGGCTCTGGCTGCTTATTTCCTTGTTCCAATGCAAGCCTAATTTAGGGGACTGGATTTATTTCACTTGGAAATGTGATTTTGTGGAGACCTCTAAAATGTCATCGTGAGATTAATGGTTTTCTGTAGCCAGAGTTTGCCAAGCCTGGTGTTTGAAGCTCAATTATTAGTTTTCAGCAGCTCTATGGTGGGGAGTAACAGCTTGCTGGGATGATATTTAGTTTCAGGGAAAACTGTTAAAAAGCAACTGCTGCAGGAAGGATTGCTAGTACCTGAAGAGGGAGACTTAGCTAAGGAAGAGCAGGTTGGTCTGAGGTAGGCGAATCCCACAGCATTTCTCTGGTTTTGGTGTTGCTCATGGTAGATGGTTTACATTATCATTATTATGAGTGGATATGTTACTGACATGCAAACATTTACGAGTCTATTGGAGGTCAGAGGCACACGTGTGCCTTTTTGGAAGCTGATGTTGCCTCTAGTGAAAGGCGGCTTCCTTCAGTGGCACAGTGAGGCGCCCTGAGTCTGCTGGCCGCAGAGGAATAAGAGGAAACTGTGCACATAGTCTTTCTGGTTGGGAGTGCAGGGACATAAAATGAGAACTTGTCTGTAGTCTAAAAGGAAAGCATTTGTTTTTGTTTGGTTTGGTTTTTCAAGACAGGGTTTCTCTGTGTAGCCCTGGCTGTCCTGGAACTTATTTTCTAGACCAGGCTGGCCTCGAACCCAGAGATCTGCCTGCCTCTGTCTCTGAATTGCTGTGATTAAAGGTGTGCCCCACCACCCAACTTATATTTGGTTCTTTATTTCTAGAAGAATGTTTTGGGGTTGTCAATCCTTAAGGAACTGACGCATTCTCTGGATTTTTCCAGCAATCTGCCGGCCCCACTGTTGCCAGTGGTGAGAGCTCAGGAAGGGCAGGATGCAGCTGAAGTTGAGAGTGTGTTTGGTTTTTTTGTACCCACTGAAGGGAAGTAGATCACCTTTGCTCTCCGAATACTGCTTTTAAATCAGGAGAAATGCATTCTCTAATATATGAGCTATATCTTTTTTATTAGTCTCTCTATGCCCTTTCAAAACAGAAAAGAAGCTAAAAAAAAAAAAAAGAAAAAGGAAAAGGAAAAAAACTGAACACATGGGACATACATGTATCATAAAACAAAACTGGTATTCATGGGACACATTGTATCTCTTGATTGAAGAGGTCAGCTATGCAGCAGGTTTTAGTAGTAAGTGAATTGCAGTAGTCCAATTGCTCCATAGCGATGACACCCCATTCAGCTGGAAGAGACCAGATTGGTTATTGTCCCATTTCCTTACTGGTAGGGTAGGGTTACCGCTTCAGAGTGGGGACTGATGAGACAGGAGGTAGAATTGGCATAGGCAGCTTAGGGCAAAAAGTCCCCAAAGAAAAGTAATTTCTTTTGTCTTAAAGCCAAAATTGTCCTTGGTCTCTTGTAGCTTTGTCTTTTCCAGAGACCAGAGTTGCAGGAAGTATTTGGAGGCTTTGATTTTTTTCTTTGGTTTCTAAAGTTCTTTTTAATTTATTTATTTACTTATTTTAAACATTCGAATTATTTATTTATTTTGGTTTTTCGAGACAGGGTTTCTCTGTAGCTTTGGTGCTTGTCCCGGAACTAGCTCTTGTAGACCAGGCTGGCCTCGAACTCACAGAGATCCACTTGCCTCTGCCTCCCGAGTGCTGGGATTGAAGGCGTGTGCCACCACCGCCCTGCGAATGTTTTTTTTCTGTATGTCTGTATGTGTGCCGTGTATGGGCCTGGTACCTGTGCAGGTCAGAAGACGGCTTCAGCTGTTCTGAGATTGGAATTAGTTATAAGCCACCATGTGGGTGCTGGGTATTGGACCAGGGTCTTTTGTAAGAGCAACAAGTGCTCTTAGTTGCTGAACCAACTCTCCAGCCCCTCCTAAGAGATTTCAGGGTTACTTCTCCAGAGGCAGGAACGTTAGAGTAGCAATAAAGGACCACAAGAGATCCTAGGCTTCCTTTAGTGCAGCCTTAGGAACGTCAGGTTGTATTGTTTCGGTTTCCATGCTGTTCCACTTGTGAAAGCTCTGGTCATGAAAGCAGGCTTGAGACTATAGAACCGCCAACCTCAGTACCATGAGATGATGTTATGATCCTCTGAGGTTTGGGAAAGAGTGAATGATACAGGAGACGGGAAGCAGTTAGCTGAGAGACAGACTCTTTGACCTTTGTCTCTGGATATAGATGTAGAATCTGGAAAGGAGACTAGATACCGTGTCATTGTTATTGTCATTATTATTATTATTATTATTATTTTGTTTGGGTTATACTGTCATATAGCCTAAAATAAACCCACTTATTAAGAAGTGCTCATTTGGAAGACCATGGCTATCCTTTTCTTCCTTTCAACTGTGCTATTATGATGTTTTAATGTAGCTTTCTAGAATTTTTTTATACACTTAATGGTGTAGTTTTATTTTTTAATATAGTATAAACTATAATTTCACATTTAATAAAAATAAGCATTTTCCTGTACCATGCTTTTAATATTTAGTATGTTTTGGAGACTCTTCTGTGTTTAACACATCAGAAGGCCCCTTGCTTCTTGTGGTGGTTTGAATAAGCAGCCTCCCGGGTAAGTTAGGATGTCTGATCACTTGATGTCCAGTTGGTGGCGCTGTTTGGGGAGGCTTAGGTGGTGCAGCCTGGCTGTAGGAAGTATGGCATTTGGGGTGGGCTTTGAGACCTAATGGACAGCCTCACCCTGCATCCAGTTTGCTCCGTATGCTGCTGGCTTGCACGTAAACCGCCTGCTTCTTCCTTCTCTCAGGCCTGCTGTGCCTCCACACCATGGCAGACTCTCTGGAACTGATAAATAAATAAAATTGTGCTTCCATAGGTTACCCTGATCATAGGGTTTTATCAGAGCAGCAGAAAAGTAGCTAGCACATCTGCCCTCCCATTTACTGTATGTCCATAACCGAGTAAGCCAGTCCTCTACAGGTGAAAATTGGTTTGTTGACAAATTTTGATTTTTAGAATTAAATAAGACTCGTTGCATATCTTGTTTCAGTTAATTTCAAGTCACAAACATGCATGCATAGCTTTAGATTAAACCTCCAGAATTGGAGTTGTTAAGTCCAGAGCAAGCTTGTACAGTTTGGCTGACATTGTGAAGCTGCCCTCCCTAGGGTTTTTCCAGCACTCTCTGGGGCACAGGGTCTCACTTTGCAGCCCTGACTGGCCTGGAACTCTGTAGACCAGACTGACCTCAAACTCAGGGATCCATCTGCCTCTGCTTCCTGAGTGCTGGGAGTAAAGTCATGTGCCACCATGCCTGGGCAGTTGCAGTACCCCTAGTAATTATGTATTACAGATGTTGATGAGTACACACTAAAGATGTTGGTGAACTTAAGGAGTAATGTCTTTTCTTTCGAAATGGAAAATGATCTTTCTTAGAGATTTTTAGGAAATTAGGTTTAGCCTAAAAAGCGTTTAAGCCAATGCTGATTACTGAATGAGACACCAGCTGTGCTTGCTGTCGTAGGAAGCGTTTTCCATGACATGGGAGCTAGGCTTAGAGGGTGGTCTGAGACCCATGCCAAGTGATCTGCATGGGTATTTCTTACTGCAAAGTGCTTGGTGGTCACCTGCCTGCCTTTATGAAAAGAGGTGTGTTGAAGACTGTTCTTTTACCTATTTTCACTTGGTATTATTGTTAGCTGTGGCGACATCATCTCGATGAGGTGCTTGTCTGTAGGCAGGATGCTATTTTAGCTGTTAAGTCTTTTAAGCAAATACAATGACCAAGTAACTGAAGGAACATAAGGGGAAGCCTTGAATTCCTCTCAAAGATAAGTGGTGTGCACAATTGAATTCTGTGTACAGAGAAATTTTTCTTACTTGGTTGCCAGTTACACATGCGGCAAGACTAAACCCATGGTCTATAAACTTCTGGTTCTTCCTATTCCCTCTCTTCCTGATTCCCTCCTTCATTGTGTACAGTTTGTGTGTCTTTTCTCCAGTGAAAGTTTAAGATTTTTTTTTTCTCGAGAGTTACCAGATTATCTGAGAATGAGCTTTGGGGGTGGGGTAAGGTGGGGTGGCAGTGCACAGGGTGGGTATTGTCCCTTGGTGACTGAAGCCCATGTAGCCTTCATTCCACAGCATCTACCTTCTTCAGTTTGTTACATCACTGAGCTTAAAGCAGTTGATAGCGCAATGCAACCCTTCAGCCAGGCACCAGAACAACACAGAGCTAGGTGAACGGTGAGATGGTAGAATCTGTGATCTGAAGACTCCGAGTCTCCTCTCTGAGGATTGGAACTGTGTTGGTTAGGTCGTGTTGACTTGACACAAGCTAGAGAAGACATCTGGGAACCTTGACTGAGAAAGTACCTCCATCAGATTGGTCTATAGAGAAGCCCCATGGGGACATTTTCTTGATTAGTGATCGGTGTGAAAGGGCCCAGCCCACTGGTGGTGGTGCCACCGAAGGGCTGGTGCTCCTGGGTCCTATAATAAAGCTGATTGCAGGCAGGTAAGCAGCGTTTCTCCATGGCCTCCGTTTCAGTTCCTGCCTCCAGCCAGGTGCCGGTCCTGATTTCCCTCGGTGATGGATGGTTACATGCAAGTCAAACAAACCTCGTTGTCTCCAAGTCGCTTCGCCTATGGTGTTTTCTTATAGCAATAGAAAAGCAACCTAGGACAAGAAACAGAAAGGAGAGACCCTGATACTGGTAGCGCTACTTGAGTGACCTTTCAGGCGGAGTAAAAAAGTAGGACAGCATTCGGTGTGGCGGTACCGAAGGTGCGAACAAGAGCCTGTGCCCTCGGACTCTCCCCTACAGTGTGGCGCAGGAGGGCAGGGGCGCTGCTGTGGGACATTGGGAACCTGCAGAACAGCAGGCTTGTAGGTTCTTCCTGAAGAGGGGTGGTGGGCCCGTCTTAGCTGGACGGCTCAAACCTCTTCTTCCTCCTCGACCTTCCTTCCTCCTCTCCCAGTGTGGGGTTTCTGAGCTTCATTTTCTCTTTCCTTCTGGAATAGCTGCTTCCAGATGGGCTTGCTCTTCAGTTCAGCTTGGCTTGGCATGTTTTGGTCTATGTCATCTGTTGTGCATAGTCAAAAAAAATTTTTTTTAACTTTGATTTGAACAAATTTTCTTTCCTTATTTTAAATTTTTATTTAGAAGATTTTGCAGAGTTAGACTTGCATCAAAGAAATGATTTTTTTTATGTTGGAAAGGTATAGGTTGTGGAAACAGTTCTGCCCCTTAGCATTTTTTTAAATTGATTTTATTGAGCTCTACATTTTTCTCTGCTCCCCTCTCTTCCTCCCCATTCCTCTTCTACCCTCTCACATGGTCCCATGCTCCCAATTTACTCAGGAGATCTTGCCTTTTCCTACTTCCCATGTAGGTTAGATCTATGTATGTCTCTCTTAGGATCCTCAATGTTGTCTAGGTTCTCTGGGGTTGTGAATTGTAGGCTGGTTTTCTTTGCTTTATGTTTAAAAACCACTTATGAGTGAGTGCATGTGATGTTTGTCTTTCTGGGTCTGGGTTATCTCACTCAATATGATGTTTTCTAGCTCCATCCATTTGCCTGCAGATTTCAAGATGTCATTATTTTTTCTGCTGTGTACTACTCCATTGTGTAAATGTAACACATTTTCCTTATTCACTCTTTGGTCAAGGGGCATCTAGGTTGTTTCCTGGTTTTGGCTGTAACAAAAAAATGCTGCTGTGAACATAGTTGAGCACATGTCCTTGTAGTATGATTGAGCATCCTTTGGGTATATACCCAAAAGTATTATTGCTGGGTATTGAGAAAGGTGGTTTTCCTAATTTTCTGAGAAGTCACCATACTGTTATCCAGAGGTTGCCTCTTAGCATTTTGTGGTCATGGTCAAGTTTTAAAATTCCATTCCCGGAGATACCATGTAGCTGCTGAAGGAGAAAGATGCTGGAATCTTACCGCAAAGCATAGAAGGTTTTCATCAAAACCAGTTGTGCTCACAGAAGCCCAGAAACAGCTTATGATATGCCACCCACTTTACGTTCTCAGACTGTACCTCAAACGGTTCAGATGGTCAGGGTGTAATAACCGAGAGATGATTGGTGTTTATGTTGTCTTTGAGGAAACCTTAAACATAGAGCCCTGTTGCTGCAGGGAGACCCTGAAAGTGCTCAGACCAGAATGCTTTATCTGCTGTAGTTATCCACTACAGGAAAGGATTTGGCTCAGGAAACTACACTGCCTACTGCTACAATTCTGAAGGAGTATAGCTAAGGAAAAGGATCCCATCTTGGGTTAGAACTGGAAGCTTATGCTTAGCAATTTCTGAGTTGACCCCTGAGTCACCTGACCACTTGCCGTCTTTCTAGACAAAGGCTTTCTGCAATCAGTGCTGCTGGTTGACTGGGGGTAGGGGCAGAGAAAATATTCTACAGGCTTGGAATACTTTTTTGAGACAGATGTAACTCAAACTCACTATGTAACTCTGACTGTTCTAGAATTTGGATGGATACTAAGCTGGCCTTGAACTTGGCCTCCCCTGAGTGATGGGATCAAAGACACGTGCCATGCACAAGGACCAGGCTGGCCTCAAACTCAGAGATACTGCTGCTTCTACCTCCCAAGTGCTAGGATTAAAGGCATGTGCCACCGAGACCAGCACTGGCCAGTTTTTCTTAAAGTAATACTTCCTTTGTTCGTCAAAGAACAAGGTATCTAATGACCTGGGAGACTGTAGCTATTCCTTCAACTTTAACACGCAAAATCCTTTTCATGTGGGTTCTCCATGTCCCTGCTAGAGCAACTGAGTCCTAGCTGGACACAGGACACGGAAAGATGAACACATGCATACACACACCCTAGCAATGCAGACAGAAAAAGGCCTAGCTATTCTACAGAGGAATCTGTTAAACTACTTAGAAGTATATTGTGCTTTGTAGTAAGTGGCTGAAGTATTAATTATCTAGCATTTCCATTGGGAATAGAGGATATCAAATACACTCATTAGATTCTGTAACTCCAAACTAATGAAACAGGTTATTCTGTAAAAGGAATCTAAAAGAATTAAAAAAAAACTCAGTTCTCTTCTTTAAACAGCTGGGAGAATGTTACTTCTGTCTCTCCAAGGATGCTATATAAGGAGAGAAATTAGAAGCTATCACTGTTGCTGGAGAAGACATAGGATTGATAGGACTTTACTTATTTTATATTCCAAATAGGTTCATTCATCCTTCTATTGAACTGTTGAATCAACCAGGGTTTACTGGATCATTCTTATATGTCAGAACATAACGGATGGGATAGACATAGAAATATGATCTCACTTCACCTTTACAGAGTCATAAAGGAACAGACTTGAATCTTGAATAGTATAGAGCAACACAGCTTACATGTGACCCACACAGGGCCCCCCAGTGTTCTGGAGGTCCATAGATCATCAACACAGTCACATGTGACCCACACAGCCCCCCCCCCCCAATGTTCTGGAGGTCCATAGATCATCAACACAGTCACATGTGACCCACACAGGGCTCCCCAATGTCCTGGAGGTCCATAAATCATCAACACACCACATGTGACTCACATAGGGTCCCCCAGTGTTCTGGGCCCTTCACACTAGAGGGTATCCTGTGTCCTGATGGCAGCCCTGGAGGTGTGGGTCTGTAACAAACAGCTCTAATACTCTCAAGTTTTGACTTTCACCAGGCTGAGGGACTGTTAAGTCTTCTACCGTGGTGACATTGCTATCCTGAACTAGCAGAGATAACACCTAATCTAGTGCTAAGTCTCCGGCTGCCCCCAAGAAGTGGCATTTCCATCCAGTTGGCTATTATGGGGGGATTTCACAGGGACACATTTCACAGGGGTACACCTTGGGCACCATAACCACCGGTGATGCCGTTGGAGTTTTTCTGTACTTTTTAGAGAATGTGGTGAATTTGCCCAGATGTGGAGAAAATAACTTCCATAAATTTCAGGACCGGAAGAAGTCTATTATTTTCAGGTTGCTTTGTAGAATTCTCTGGGATCATTCAGTTGTTTTCTTGGCTCATCTGGGAAGCATCTTATCATAAAAATAAGAAACTTTTTTTCTTTCAAAACACTCAGGCTAGCCATTGTGGTGCATGTCTGTGTTCTTAGTTACTGGGGAGACTGAGGCACTAGAATCTTGAGCCAGTGAGTCCCAAGTGGGACGCGCTAATAGGGACTCTTGCCTAAATCTAGCTGAGTGTTTTCTTATAAGCAAACACACACAAATAAACCTAAAATGCCAAAAGAACATCAAAAAGGAGTTAAAATAAACCCTTTCCCGCCCAACTTGCTTCCAATCATGGTGTTTCATCGCAGCAATAGAAACCGTAACTAAGACAGTTGATGAGTGTTTTAATTCTTCATGACTGGGCAGTGGAGGAAGTAAGGTAACTCTGGAGCTGGAAGAGGACACAGAAGAACCACTCAGATGTATATATCAGTGTGATTAATCTTCAAAACAGCAACCCTATGTAGGCAATGGTTTATTTTGCCACATCTAGAACCGTTAGCGAATGAGGAAAGCCTAGCTTACTTTAGGAATACACTTGAGCACTTGGTTTCTCTTCTCTGGAAGTGAGGTTCTTCTTATTGCTAGAATTTAAAGATAAGAGTTAGGGAAGTGAAGAGAGATCCTTTAAACTTGGGATACACACACCGACCTGCCGTTGAGTAGGTCTGATGGTGTAGATGGCTTTGCCAGGTTGTCTGGGGTGACTGGGAATGTGGAACAGGGTAAGCTTAGGGAGAGAGCTTTCCTGTAAGGGAAAGGCAAGCCATGCACTGAGGAACTCAGGAGTGGGAGTTGCCAAATATAAGTGGATCAAAGTCCAGGAAATCAGAAGGACATGGACCATGTGGGAAGAATCTGGCGGATATTTGGGATAATGGAATGCTGCTTATCTGGGCGGTTATATCAGCTGCTATTTAACTAAGTGCCTCTAAGGGCTTTTAGAGCAGCTTCTCAGAAGAAAGAAGTTGTATGGGTGGAAGAGAGTTTTCAGAGATGAAAGCTGCAACAACTCAATTCGCCATAAAAGTATTTCTGCTTTTAACTAGAGTAGAATACTTTATACACCAATATTTCTACAAAGAAAATTAGCAAAGCCAGATAAAATTAAGAAAAAAAACGTGGTGTTGAGTACTTGAGGGACCAGGATCTTGACAAGAGAAACACAGCAATGGAACTTAACTTTCTGTGATATTTTATTCTTTAGGTATTTGCTGGCTCTTAAGGGACTTGGAAAGAGTGTTGAAATATGAGCGGCGGGGCTGCGTCCCCAACACCCCGGCCGCTTGGCTAGCTTATGCCCGAAATAACAACACACAAACTGTATTCATTTAAAGAACTGCTTGACCCATGAACTCTAGCCCTTACAGGCTAATTCTCGCACCTGGTCTAGCCCATTTCTAATGATGTTTGTAAGCACCCCATGCTCAGCTCTCCCAGGCAGCTGCAACCCACGATGGACTTAGGCTAGAATCTTTCCGGTAAGCGCACCTTGGACTGGATCTAGCTGGCAAAGCCACTCATATTGCTCATATTGCTCAGTAATTTAAAGGCTCGTGTGGTCAGAAAAAGAGAGATATACAGTAAAGAGATTCAAAGACAAAGAAAATGTTTAAACGATTTACAGTGTGTTAAAAATATATGCAAGCTAAAAGTTAAAAGTTCTTAAAAAAAAGTAAGAAAAAGAGAAGTTGTGTGTGGTAGTACACGCCTTTAATCCCAGTGCCTAGAAGGCAGAGACAAACAGATCTCTGTGAGTTCAAGGTATGGTAGCAAACACCTTTAATCCCAATGCCTGGGAGGCAGAGACAGGCAGATCTCTGAGAGTTCAAGGAGAGCCTGGTCTACAGAGTTATTCCAGGTCAAAGAGATACAGAGAATATACAATACAGTTAAAATAAAACGTACAAAGATGGAAAATACACAGAGAATCTTGATACTGTATACTATTATGCTCTCTTTGAATTGTTTGAATGCTGAGGAAGGAGCAACAGCTGCTAAAAGATATTTGTTTATAAATGCTGCTGAACTAATCCATCGTAGAGATTTTGATGCCTTGACTTTGAAATTTGGATCTAAGGACGTGATACTTTGGAAAGGAGTTTCTTTTTTTGTTTTCACAGAGGATGAGACCCTGTTCATTTCTTCTATTCCGATATGGTATGATGGACCACGCCCTCCTGAACGGTTGCTATGAATACCTTCAGAAAATTGCTTCGCTCAACTGCCAACTGAGATGAAACTATCACACAGGTTATACCATGAAAGACCTAATTAACGACGCCCCCATTCAGCAGGAAGCAGTTAGGAGAGAAAAAACTGCGCCCATGTTCCCAAATATTGTTTATAAATGTTCTTTTACATTTAAAGGGGGATATGATATAGATATGAATAATTTACATTAGTATAGATTCTGCTTTATTGATAGAGATTTAAGGTCAGTTTTGTTATATGTATATGTATTTCTGATCTTTATTAAGGTATTGTGATTGTGTAGTTCATTTAAAATGTAATGTATATAGGTTGTTAATGGATAATCATTAATAGTCAAGTTTATAGTCATGTTAGTTAGAATTTCTAGATATATAGATATATATTTCAGTTAGATTGACATTCTTCATATTTTTCAAAGACTACGGAATATGCTATTAAATGTTTTAACAACTTAGGACTTTTCATGACAATGAGACACTCTGCTCCTGGCAGCACCAATCTACTTCAAGAGGAAGATGGGCATCGAAGAGGATCCTTATGGAGTTTGATAGCCATTTGGGCAAGAAACTGCTCTTGCCTGAACTACTGCATAAACTGGACACAGAGAACCCGCAGAGAGAGGACTGCTGAACTTGCCTAAAGGTGAGATGATCTTTCGGGGTTCCTGATTCATGAAAGAGTCTGCAAGACATTCTTCAGGACAAGCAGATAGTGACTGCCTTTGAAATTTCCTGCTTTGTGGAAATGTCTGCTGGAAACTATGGGCCTGTAGGCCGAAGATGGATGCCCCAACGGTACAGAGGAACTTTGGGTGACTGTCCAGGCAGCGAGATGTCTCTGTCATTTCTAGAGTTTGAGAGTTTGCTTATTTCTTATTTGCTTAGGTAATATTGTATCTTTCTGGACTCTTTGATGGAGTTAAGAATAGTTAGCTATAGTTATAGTTTTCCTTAGTTATGCTATAGATTATTGTAATTGTTACTTGATAACTGTTTTGTTATATGTAATTTTGCTATGTTAAGTTAAAGCCTTCTTTTTTTGTTTAAACAGAAAAAGGGGAAGTGATGTGGGAGTGTCATATATCAATCTGTTGATTTCATTGGTTAAGTTATAATAAACCAACTGCTTGGCCTCAGCTTGGAACATAGATGGGAGGAGTAAACAGAATAGAATTCTGGGTGGAAGAGGAAGTGAGGTCAGACTCTGCTCTGCTTCCGGGGAGAGAGCCGACAGCTCGGGAGCAGAGACGCCATGCTCAGCCCTCCCAGGTAGACGCAACGATGGATGGAGGCTAGAATCTTCCCGGTAAGCGCACCTTGGGGAGCGTACACACATCATTAGAAATGGGCTAGTCCAGGTGCGAGAATTAGCCTGTAAGGGCTAGGGTTCATGGGCCAAGCAGTTCTTTAAATGAATACAGTTTGTGTGTTGTTATTTCGGGCATGAGCTAGCCAAGCGGCAGGGGTGTTGGGGACGCAGCCCCACCGCCGCTTCCTATTTCAACAGAAAGAGTACAACATAAACAAAGAAACCAGATAGAAAGTGACTTCTAAAAACCCGGAACTTTTGGTATAGAGCTTTTGGTAGAATGTCACGTTGGGAGACAAAACTTGGTTTTAATCATGAATGCACTGTTAATGAGCTCAGTTTTAAGATACAAAGAAAATCATTTGTCAAAGGAAAGGAACTTAAGTTGGCAGTGGCAAGGATTTGGGATACAAAATTGAAGTACAAGGCCCAGCAAATATGCTAGGATTTCTGTTAAGGCCTGATCTCCAGGGCGAAAGAGTTAAATTTAGCCAAGAGAGCTTTCACCAAAGACTAGAACTCAAGAGCTTAACTGCCTTAACTGTCCACAGCCTCTCTGCTCATCTCTTTAAGTCACTGAGCAGAGTCCCTGAGCATCTGTGCTAACATCTCGACAGTTGTCTCTATACTTGAAGGAATTTTTAGATGAAATCTTGGGCTCCCAGCTTGCTCAAGTATTAATGAAGAAATATTCTAGTGAGTTATGGTATAGAATATTACTAGGAAATATAAAGCTTGTTTAACACATTTTCCTCTTACAGGTCACTTAATTTCCTTTTTACCCAGATGCTTCGGAAGTTGCTCTTCATATTTTAAGTCATATTTAGTGGTGATATTGACCTATAATCCCATCTATTTTAGAGGCCGAGGCAGAAACGTTACATTTTTAAGGCATGCCCTGGCTACAGGGCGAGTTTAAGGCTAGCCTGGACAATTCAGTGAGATGCTATCTCCAAGTCAAAAGCTTCTGCAAAGAGGACTTAGTGCTGTAGCCTGGTGGTAGAGTGCTTGCCTTAGCATTCATGAAACCTTGGGTTTGATCTCTGCTACCAAAGGGAAGAAATGGCAAGTTCACGAGCTCAATTTTACTTGGACATGCTTGGGTGCTTTGGGTCAGACACATGTACGGTTCCAGTATTCTTTTCATTTGTGATTTGTCTCTCTTTTCAAGAAGTGATTCTTCAGTAGTAGACTTGGATAGTTTTTCTTTTCATTGTTCATTGCTACCTTTTAGGGATCACAGTTATATATATGCTGAATCACACTTACTGTTCTCCAGCATGTATAACACGGGGATGGTGGCTAGGATTATACCTTAGTAGTAGAGTACGTCCCTAGAATGTGTGAGACCCTGGGTAGAGACATGATTAATCATTCTTTCTAGCTTAGCTCAGTGCCCTTTCTTTATTCTTTATTCCCACCATTCTTTTGTTTCCTATATATCTATTCTGACGGTGTCCGTTTAGAATCCATCTTTTCTGTGACATTTATGTGTCTAAAATCTCTTTTCTTTTTCTAGTCCATGTTTTCTTCCCTCACTTAACAATTTTACCCTGGGTCTTATATTTATGCTTGGTCTTATTAGTCTTTCTCTCTCCGATCTGGTTCTCTTTGCTCTCTCCCATCCTCTGCCCACCCCTTCTCTTTTGCTTCATTTCCCCCTTAGTTGCCTCTGGAATTTCTAAAATTCATGCCACATCATTTGTTTATGACTTTGAGCTCAGGGCAGTGCGATAGGGAGTGTGTTTTGGCCAACTTTTTTTCTTTCATGTTTAGTTTTGTAGGATAACTTTATTCTTGAGATTTATTTCTTTGTGCTTATGTATATATGCTTTGTTGGGTTTGTATGCACCTCAGAGGCCAGAAGATGGTGTCAGGGCCCTAGGGACTGGAGTTATAGGTGGTTGGGAGTTGCCTGATGTGGGTGCTGGGATCTGAACCCAGGTCCTCTGGAGGATTAGCATGCCCTGGCAGTTCCTCATAGAATGTTTGTAAAAAATTATTTTTCTAATTTATATGTGTGTGTGTTCATATGTGTATGGGCAGGGGCATGTGCACATATGTGTGGAGACTAGAGATTGATGTCAAGTGTCCTCTATCATTGTCTACTGTCCTTTTCAAGAGGTCACGTGATATGGAGAGAATCCAGGGTGGCTTCCAGCCTTTCCAGCCTAGGCCTGCCTGCCCCGCGGCATTAACAAGAGGGATGTTTTCTGCAAGCCTGGTTCTTCTGAGTCTTTTGAAAAGATTGTTCTCTATGTATTCCTTGAAACTATGTAGGTCTTAGAGGCCGCTGCCACCAGCTCTGCTCATCCTAGCTCTTAGCTGTATCCTCAGAATGTGTCCGCGAGTATGTGTCCTGCTGCTGGTGTGGCATCTTCATGTTTTGGTCCCCACCTCTTTATTTCCCTATGCAGTTTCTTTCAAGTCTCAGGGCCCCAGGAAGTCCTTCTAGATATTTTGAATCTTATCAGTTATAGGACTTGCAGTTCACGGAAAATCAAGTTTGAAAACTCCATGAACCTTTTTATTGTAGTCTGGCTTTTGCTTCATTATGCAGAGAAGGAAGAGGTTCTCTGTGTGCCCAGTTTTTAAGATGGTGACAGTGGTTTCATAAAGGTTAGGTGACTTGGTCTTGTCATCTAGCAAAAAGACAGAGTGGGACTGAACAGTGTAAGAGATGTAGCTCTCACTACGCCACGATGTTTCCTTAGTGCTGGCCACAGTAAAGATGAGGTATTTGGTTGAAAGAGCTCTGATGTTGATAATTTGTCATGGCTATTGATGGGTCTAGTTGGCAAGTTAGAATAACAGAACAGTTTTAAACCATCATTTGGTAAAAACAATAACTTAAGCCCATTGTACACATTGAAGATATTTTCAAATAATAGGCGAATATATTTCAAAAGCCTGATTCTTTATTCTCCATTCTACTTCCTTATCTCCTTCTCCCACTTTCTGCTCAGTCCTCTTTCTCTTCTGTCCTCTCTCTCTCCACTCTGTGACATAGAATCCATGATCTATTCTGTTGTCTTTTTTTTTTTTTGTAACTTTTATGTGAGGGCAGGTGGTTTCAGATCACTGGCTGGTTTTCCTCCCTCCCTCCCTCCTCCCCTCTCATTTCCCCTTTCCCATACTAACGTATGTTCTTCCCTGGCTTTGTTTAAGGGTTCTTTAGTTGTACACTCAGAGATGGGGACAGGGAGAGAGGAAGGGAGTGTTTTTCTCTTATCCTGTCTAGTTCACATGTTTATAGTTGTTGAACCGCCTGAAACAGACCTAAAAGCAGTAACGGCTGCTCTTGACTCTGACAGAGAATCCCCACCCGGGAACACGGCGGTGCCCTTATTGAATGCTGCGTAAGTGGATTTGTTTGCAAATGCTTCTGGGAGTGTAAAGGTTACTATCACACATATGTTTACTCTGCAAGATAAGGTTATGGTGAAAAGAGAAATAAACTGGACCAGGCTTGTCGGTCTTTGGATTCCTATGACGAACACATTAGTTTCTGAGACTTATTTGGAGCTTTTTCCTCTGTAGGGCATGTCAGCGAACCATACAGGAATTCTGCTTGCCCATTTTGTTTTTACTTGGGTACATTTGTGGGAGAAGCAGGATGAGTAGACGGTGAAAGAGCTCTCCTAGTGCACTTACCATTGACTTGGCTTTCAGTGAAGAAGGCGAAGGTGAGACTAGGGGAGGGCTTTGTGGCTTCTGTGTGGGGGCAGAGGAGAGGAAGCAGTCTGTGAAAGTTTGTAAAATGAATTGCATTTTTGTTTATGCGTTGTTTGAGTATTGATATGGAATTTGAGCCAAGCGACAGTCTGCCATGGTAAGGGAGATGGAGGCATTTGATAGTTTACTTATCACATTTTAGGGACTACTTCCCTTTGTAGTTTGAGAATGCATTCACTTGTTGAAATAATAACTTTTTTTATATGGAAAGCATATTTTAAACCTTCTCCTTTGTATATGTATTATGCTTTGTGTCCTGGTTGTATGTAAAGATACAGTATTACCATAGAAACATAAATCCAGAATAGGTGCAAGTACCCAATATACTAGTGATTTTTTTCAAGTAATGGATCAAAAATGTATTTTGTTATTTATTAAAATAGCAATTAGGTTGTTGATGGGGTTGAAACACAGAGTCTTGCACATTCTTGGTCTGGGTAGTTTAAATGAGATGCCCTTCATAGTCTAGGGCATTTGACTACGTGGTCCCCAGATGGCGATATTTGGGCAGTTTAGGAGGTGTGGCCTTGCTGAAGTATGTCATGGGGGGTGTGTGTCATAGACTTTGAGATTTCAAAGCCTCAACATCATTTCTACTCACTCCAGTCTGCTTCATGCTTGTGGTTTAATATGTGAGCCTGCAGCTTGCTGTTACAGGCTATCACACTTCTTGGCTTTGACAGCGATGGACTCTTACCTCTCTGAACCCATAAGGCCAAATAAACCCTGCCTTCTGTAAGTTGCTTTGGTCATGGTGTTTTGCCCTAGCAACAGAAAAGTGACGGACATTCTACCACTTAGCTACATGCAGTGTCAAGGCAGCATAGTCACTGCTAATTTTTTTCTTTTGTGGTAATCTGTGTGGATATGTATAAACGAACAATAATGCTTTCAGATTTATTAAACTACAGCTCCTTGGCATGGCCGTCACCACCATCCATCTTTAGAACCCTGCCTTGTTTACACACTGAAATTCTGTACACATTAAACACTAAGCCCTGAAGTCAAGCTCCTGGAAGCTGCCACTCTAGCCACTGTCTTTGGGTTCGACTACCGTGTAAATGGAATCACACACCATTTGTTCCTAAGCGATGACCTTGTGTTAGTTAGCATGGTGTCTTCAGTGTTCATTCATAGTTGTAGCATGAATAAAAATGCCTTCTCCATTTCCACCAGAATTGCTTGCTAAACTCTTCTTAAAGATATCCAGAGCTTCTCTACTCTGTAGCTCCATACTGCTTCAGATTCCTCCAGAAATGAGTTTCAGTGGCCTGTGAACCACATGGTTCACAACAGCTACATCTTGGCACCAATTTCCAGTGATATTTTTGTCACCATGTTAAATTACTGCCGAGGTCTAGCCTTGGCTTGGGTTCAGGCCCTGAGATGGGGAAAGGGTCTCAGCGCAAGGAAAGTTTCTGACCCACCAAATGGGTTGCACTCAAGTGGCCCCGAATAGTGCAGGCCATCTTTATTTCTACTTAAATAGCGTTTTTCTTACCAGGGTTACATGAACAGCTTTATTACTGGCTTCTGTTTTGACCTTAAGAAATACATCATAATTTAAGGAATACATCGTGATCATTATGAAAGCCCCCATTGTTCCCCTTTATGCTTCCCCAATACACTGTCCTACCCCCAATATAACCTTTTTCTAGACATAGAGTTCAGCATTTTTGCAGGCTGAACTAAACATCCAGCCAGACACATCCTGCTCTCACAGCACTGATGCCATCTGACAGCTACTTGCGGTTACAAAGTTAAAAAATAATAGACATGGGTACTATGCTTTAAGGACAACAATATTCAGACTCAGACAGTTCTTTCACGTCTGCAAGATATGCTTGTAACAGTTCCCTTTTCTGCAAGAGGGTCCCATGTCTCAACTTCTCTAGAAAAGACAGACTTTGACAGGCACTCTTTCCCGGTTCCATGACACCATCTGCTTCCACCAATGTGAGTGCCTATGTATGGTAAAGATGGATCTAGCCATCCCTCATTTTGCATTGCTCCGAGTGTTGTTTTCTCTTATGTACCTAACTATCTCTGTTGAGTCAGAAAAGTTCCTAGGATCAGGAGTTGCAGTTAGTAGTAGTTCCAGATAAGAGATTTGAGAAGCTTTAATCCTGTGTTGAATCTCAAGGGAAAATATCTGAAAAAAGAACAGAATTTCCAGGAAAAATTACAGCTGTTGTGTGACTGACAAAGTAAAACTAAAACCACCCAATGAATCAACAATATGAGAGAGAAAAGAGCTGGCAAGCTGTATGAATTTTGCAAATTCCTAAGCTGTCCCATGGACTCTTCTGGTCCTTGCCAAGTGAGGGTGTTTCCACAGGTACTTTTCCCTGAGGAAACCTGTTGGGCAGGTAGTCATATACTAGGCTGCATGGCTCCCAAGAGACGACCTGAAAAGCAGCATGTAGCATATGCAGCATTTATTTCTGCTCACGGTTTCAGAGGGTGCAGTCCATTGTGGCAATGGTGGAATTTACAGTACCTTGAGACTGTGGGAGCGAGAGGATGTCCATGTCAGAGGGCCAGGATACAAAAGGGAAGCTGAAACCTGGGTCGGGGTATTACCCAAGGCCATCTCTCAGTGACCCACTGGGTCAAGTGACCCACTTGACCTCCCCCCATTGGTCCACAGTGTCCCAAACAGTGCCATATGCTGTGAACTAAATTTTTAGATGCCTAAGCCTTTGGGGGATGAATTTCACATTTGACCTATACTCGGTAGCTGAAGGACAATGAGAACACGATTATAAGACATTGATGGAATTGTCCACAAAAGGGGCTGTTAGGTAATGGCTTTCCTCTTTCTACAATTATTTTAGCCATGTGTAAGCAGTACTTTGTGATTAACTGCTCACTCTAGTTCTCTGCTGCTCTGTTTTCTCTGTAACAACAAAAAGAAAGGGCTCACAGGTCTATGACAGATGAAGATGGCTGTGAGCATATCCTGGGGAATCTAGTAAGATGGGTAATGATCGAAATGTTGGTCCTTGATCAGAAAGAGTGTCCTTAACTGATCTAGTAAGGTGGGTAATGATTGAAATGTTGGTCCTCGATCAGAAAGAGTGCCCTTAACTGATTCTCAGAGGATACCCGTTCTTCTGACGATGGTGGTCTTGGCTTATGTGTCTCAGAGATTCCTTCCAGCCAGGAGGCACCTGTCCGAGGTGCAACTGAGACTTGGTTATATTTATCTCAGCCTTTGGCTTTTGAAATGACACAACTATAGGATATTTTCAGCTTTGGATGGTGCGTGGAGGGTGTGAGCTGGAGGTGAGGAGATGTTAAACTTCAAACTATGGCAAGTCTTAAAGGACGATCTCTTTTAAGTGATTTGCAGGCTTGGGCCCATAAGATCTCAGCCAGACTCTCTTTATCCAGGATAAGATCTCAGCTTCTCTGAGCCATTTTGGGAAGAGTTGTGTGTCAGAGTCAGACCGAGAATAATGATGCCCTGTAGGCTATCTCTTAGAAAAATGTCTTCCTTCAGAGGGATTGTCATCTAATTGTGGGTTCAGCAAGGTTAATGAATGCAAGTGATGAGCTACCCATATGACTCCATACCAAGTGATGATGGCATTTGGCAACTAATCATGGTCCTGTTTATTTAGGTTTTGTTCTCCATGCTGTTTCTTAATCCCTGTGCATACGTTCATTACAGGTATCAGTACTGAAAAAAGTCAGCCTGACAATAAAAGATCCTTGCTTTTCTTTCAGGTCACGACGTTTTCAGGTCATACAGAATAACCACAAATAACTATGGGCTGATTTTTCACTTTGACTTTAAATGTATCCGCCGTCTAAATCATTTTCAGAGATCACTTGACTTTAAAGGAAAGTATTCACTATCATTTTAAAAAAGGCAGAGAAGAGACAGTGCAGTGCAGGGAAACTGGACACCTCACACAAGTCTTCAACTGCAGTGCCAACTGGGTAATGGAGGACTGGTGTGCTCTCCTTCACACTGCCAGTAGGAGGCGCTGTGAAGGTGCCTGTTCCTGGCTCCAGGGAGAAGCTCTGGGGATTCTCTCTCACCCTTTCTGCCTTTATCGCTAGTGATCTCTGCAGAACACCCCCTTTTCCTCAGAGGAGGAAGGAGGTGCGTAGGGACCGAGTATAAAAATCCCACCAAGGGGCTGTAGAGATGGCTCAGCGTTTATAAGTACTGGCTGCTGTTCCTGAGGACCTGGGCTTGATTTCAAGCCCCCAGTGGTAACTTACAACAACCACCCATAACTCCAGTTGCAGGGGGATCTGACACCCTTTCCTGGCTTCCATGGGCACCAGGCATACACATGGTGCACAGACCTACAGGCAGACAAAAGACTCATACACATAAGTAAAAATTAAAAAAAAAAATCCCATCAGGAATTTCCTTTAAGGTTGGCACTTATCAAATGTGCCTTATCAGTTGCAGTTTATTGAGGGAGTGATTTGATTTGTTAGCAGTACGTGTTTAATGTTCTGAGGATCCAAACACACCTGCGGGAAGAATTCATTGCTCTCCCGAAGACACTTGACATGGCTGCGAGGCATTTCTGTGTTATTTACTCCAGGCGTGCTTCTGAATGCAAGTGTATAAGGTATATATTAAGAATCATTTTAATAACACAGTATGCCAGCCTTTTTCAGATATAAGTACTAATATGATGAAAATGTTGGGCTTAATGAAAATTGTGTGTGCATATATATAGATATATATGTATACACGCACACACGCACACATATATATACAAAAAATTATGCCTAATTCTTATTACATATCACTTTGGCTGTTGGTTCCATGGCTTTAAGTGCAGCTCTCTCCTTTGAGACAGTCAATTTCATCCTGGCGCTGAGTCAGATTTTGTTCCATTTGCTAAGAGATTAGGACATGGACCCTTGGGGCCTCTCCTGTGGGTTCTGTCATCAGGGCTCAGTGATGTCATCTTTTGGGAGGTCTAGATGGCATCATTGCTGTCTTCCTCCTGGCCAGATTTCTCACTATATGCTGAGACGGGAGTGCTACATGAGAGAGAGAGTGAGGTGTGTGTTTCCCAGAAAGGGCCCCTCCCTTGGTAAAGCAGCTGAACAGCAATGCCTCCTCCATTGATGGGGTCTGTCCCGGGTAATCAGAGGAGGCTCGCGGCAGGTGGGGTGGGCCTGCTGGGATTGCTTTCAGCAACAGGGTTGCCTATAGGTGGCAGGTCTTGATTATGACAATTTAATGGGAGCCTAAATTTGCATTTGTAGCCACTGAATTCTGTGCTAAAAGACTCACCCTTGGGGCAGAATGTGAGCAAAGGGGTTATAGTAAGGAAGAGAGAGAGAGACAGGCAGACACAGATAGATGTGGGGTGCAATGGTGTGCTTCTTTAACCCCATCGTGCAGGAAGCAGAGGCAGGGAGATCTCCACGAATCAAGGACAGCCCGGTCTCTCTCCATAGTGAGGTTCAGGCTAGCAAAGCTACATAGTGAGACCCTGTCTGTGGCAGGGGAGTGGGGTGGCAAGGGAAGGGGTGGGGAATGGAGAGAATATCTTTTGAGCTTTCCGTACCTGCAAACCAACCTTTCTGCTAGAGGTGGGTAAAATACCGTGTAGTTTCCTAACGGTGTCTGACAGCTGTGCTAACCTGAGAATCTCCCAGTTTGCATGGGAATGTTTCTTTGTCGTGACGCTACCACTCTGTCTTCAGTATGGAGTGCAGAATTGTGCTTCTGTAAAAACTGTACAGGTCACCATGATAGTGGTCGCATCATTTAAGATTCCTTGCAGCAAGAGCTGCAAGGTGTGACGTGAGGAATCTCATGGCCAGCTCTTGCTGCTGTTTGGTTTGAGACCCTGCGCCAGTGGGGTGCAGCTCACTATGTCTCCTTGTTGCATGTTTGCAGCCAGGTACTCCAAACTGGAACTGAACAGAAATATAAACTCATTTTTAAGACAAGTTCAACAAGACATGTAGAAAAACCAAACGATAAAAGTAGAGAAAAACAACTGACATATCTAATGGTGTGTGGGAGCCAGTTTCTTAATTTTGAAAAGAGGAGCACAGAGGTGACAGACGACATAAATTGTACTTGAATAAATATTGGTCTTACAGGCAGGAGATACTATGGCAATTGCGTGAGAAGCAGGGATGACTAGATAGGAGTGCGTTGGATTCTTGAATGCCTTCAGAGCAGAGTTTGATTAGAAAATACAGCATTTCTTTCTTGGTTGCCCCCGAGTCATGATATTTTTAGGATATGCTGTAGCTATTAGGTTCATCATGAGGTGCAAGCTGGCAGCGGAGGTGAAGAATAAGACGAAGACCACAGGCGGGTGAGAGGGTCAGTGCGCAGGCTGCGAGTTACTTTTTAAAAAGAACCTCCTTATAAAGGACTCCACCAGAGGAAAATGAGGCTAGAAACTAAAGTGCAGGTTTTTCAAGTGAGTGTGTGTGCTTCAATAATCCAGCACCCAAAAGAGCTATGTCTCTAGAACAAAACCTGCTTATGTGTCATGTTGGAGGAGGGTTAGGAAGACAGCTTCACCTTTTAACTCGGGTATTGTCTGGATTACATTTGGTTTATGACCTTGGCTTTGAGGAGCTGTTTGGGCAGCTGACAATGGTAATGCTAGTTCTCACGTCCATAATAAAATATGTAGTGTCTGGCACAGGACTGTCATCAAATCAATATTGCTTGTGCTCTCACGGGTACCTTAAGGCTTTATAATGATAATCATTCTCATTAAAAAATGTGAAACCTTCTAATTGACAAATTAACAGCAGTAGAACACTCGTGTGAGTGGAACAGCAATGTGACTTGACTCTTGAGTTTTTGCCTATCAAGATTAGAGGCCTCTGCAACAACCCCCAGGGCCACCATGCTTCTTCCTTTCCTCTCTTCTGGGTCCAATCTCATTGTTAGGAGGCGTTAACAGGGTGGACAGAGATCTTCCTCTGAACTTTAGAAGGCTGCTCTCCAGTACATGTATACGATGATCATATAAATGCCCTACCCTCAAGAATAAGTATAACTGACCTAAAATGAGCTATGATGTATATGAAATGAAAACATTATGTAAGTGTGCCTGTGATGGGAGATTATTTTTGGTAAACTCTGCATATAATATCTGATCCAAAGGATATGTGTTGAGGTATTGCTTGAGTTTGGCAGTGGGAGTAACAAGTGTTAATTTATTAATATTTTTCATTCTTTTCTAAAGTGGACATTACCTTAAAAACGCTCTTCAAAGACAGATGCTGGTGTGTGTGTGTGGGGGGCACCTATCATACAAGTAACAAGCACCTTTTAAGATCCCCAGTGGAAAGAGTCCCATTGCTCCCGACTTCCTGCACACGTCAGGTTCATGGTGCTTTGCATAGCAGTTCTAACAGAAATGCCAGTTGTGTGTGTGAAGTGTGCCGATGGTATGAGCTAGTACAGAATGGTGCCCTTGTAATCAGCAGCCCCCAGCCTTGTAGGGAAACAGGATAGACGCCGAAAGTGGTGAGGGATGGATAAAAATATTTGGCGGGTTGCTAACTTGTACAGTACAAGCGGTGAGCAAGGCTGTTCACTATGAAATGAGGACACGGCATGGGTGTGCAAAGTATAGGAAGGAAGGCTGCATACAGGGGCTGCTGGGAGATGCCTCTGCGTGGTTTTCTTCAGTCTCTCCCCTGAAGAGGAGCTGCTGCCTGGCCTTGGAAAAGACCCTTGGAATAAGGACTCTCCCTGTTTCCAGCTTCAGTTTTCTCTTTTGACCTTACTCATCGGCTTTCCAAGAGTGATTGTGTGTGGGTGCACACACAGTTTGGTTTGAAAATTCGTGAGACTTCTTGCGATAGGCCCCCCTCTGGATGAAATGACATCAGTCTGACAGGCTTTTTACAGGAAATACTTCCAGCATCAAATCAATTTCCCTGTATTAATGACTGACGTGGGAGGGCCTGGCCCATTGGGGGTGGTGCTACCCCGAGGCAGGTAGGTGGTCCTGAGTTATGTAAGAAGCCGCGTGGAGCAAACCACAGCAGCAAGTCAGCCAGCAGCTCCCCTCAACGGCCTCTGCTTCAGGCTTGCTTTCAGGTGCCTGCCCCGCTTGAGTTCCTGCTCTGGCTTCCCACAGTGATGGATTGTTACCCAGAAGTGTAAGATGAGTTAAACCCTTGTCCCGATGTCATCTTTGGCCATGGCGTTTCTCACAGCAGGAGAAACCTACCAAGACGAGCATCTTTACTGTATTTATCGTAATGCCGAGTTCTGAGCAAAATCTTCTGGGGAAAAGCAAATGAACTCCTGCCCTTCCAACTGTTAGGATGAAACGAAGGGAGTACTATGTGCAGGAAAACTAGGAAGAGTGCAAACATAAGAAATAACGACTGTACGTGAATTCGCAGCAGCTGTGCAGAGCTGGCGTGTAAGAGCTGTGAACTGAAATATTTGTGGGTGTCGTGGGTTCAGGGCTGACTGAAAACTAGAAATGACGTCAGACTCTACAACCATTCTGTCCTTCCCATGAAGTTGAGGAATCCAAGTTGAATAAGACATTTCCTTGCAAATAAGATGTGTAGATTCTGTTGTTGACAAATTATGGCTCGTGCACGGTCCACGTAATAGCTAGTGCTTAACTGTATCCGTAAAGTCTTACTGCAACATGGCTGCACCAGTCTGTTTTCGTGTTGTTGTGTGGCTTCTCTGATACTGTCACGACAGGGTTGTGGAGGAAGACAGAGACTACGGAGCCGTGTGTAAGCTGTTTACCATCTGGCCCTCTGTAGACGGTTTGCTGACGGCACCAATTGCCTTTTCCTGTAAACAGAAAGTAAACACATGTAGGCAGTAAATACTGACAACTGATTTTCTGGCTTGGGTCTCACAGACTAACAGATTCTAGAGGTTCTGGGTATAAGCTTGTCTCTGCATCTATTCCTAATTATTTTTACTATTTTTGGTGGAGCACTTGACAGCCAGCTCATACTCCGTTGGCATATTCTGCCTCAACTGTTTTAGTGTGTGTGAGCGCGTGTGTGCACTAGCGCATGTGTGTATGTGTGCTTGCGTATCTTTTAAGTAAACGCACAAATCCTTTGCTTGTACTTAATTGACTAAATAATTCTCCCTTTTGCTCACCTAGAATACTATGTTTTCAAGTAAGATTATGACACCCCATCCAATAATCTATACTCTAAATCTTTGCTTATATTTTAATTTAGAATATTACTATGCTAACCCTTTTGAAAAGGGTGCAAAGTATACTTAATGAACCTAACTTGTTTTTGAATAATACACTGGCATATTACATAATTTTCAACTATTTGATAGCTCAGGTAGAACAAGCATTCCCTTTTTATTAATTTGATGCCCTTATCTGAGAAAAGGACACTACCTTGTGTATTTTTCTTTAGAAAGAGATTTTAAGGCTGTTTGAGTTACTTATTTATAAAAATTTTACATTTTTTTTATGTGTGTGCTTGCGTCTGTGTTGATGCCTGCCGGGTGTAGGTGTGCATCCATGGAGGTCAGAAGGGGGAACTGAGTCCCTGGAACGCAAGTTCCAGACAGTGGCAATCAATCCAGTGTGCGTGTGGGAACCCAAACTGGGTCCTCTGTAAGTACTCACTGTGCACCACTGAGCCAGCTCTCCAGCCTTCAGCATGTTTTTTAAAATAGTAAATTCCTGAGTTTCCCCAATTCTGGTAAAATGATTCGTAGGAAACCCATTCTTTAGCAATGCATCACTATTTACAAACATTTGGTTTGTAATTTGTGTCATTTGCACATTTCCACCACTAGTTTGATCCTCAAATATGTAGAATTTGCTTTTATGTCTTGAGAAGTTTGAGAAGTCAGATGTGGAGGAGATAATCATGTTTATCTGATGGCGAAACCTGGAATGAATTCCTCCCTCTCCCTTCTTTGAGATGGCCTCACTGTGTAGCCTCTGCCGGCCTGGAGCTTACTGTGTAGACCAGGAAGGGCCTCAGACTCATGGAGACTCACCTACTTCAGGCTCCCAAGTGTTGGGATTAAAGGTGTGCACTCCCATGTCTGGAAATTTCTCCTTTAAGGAACATATCGTTACATAGGGTTCCATTATGACATTTTTCTGATTTATAACAACGTGACTTTCTCTGGTGCACCCCATTTTATAATGCATAACACCATGGCTATCTCTGGTGCACCCCAACACTCATTCTTGTCTCCCTGGCTCTTCCAGTTGTCTCTTCTATTTTGATACATAATATCGAAGTTCCACAGGAGAAAATGTTTTTCATTTGTGCTATTGAACTTAAGTGATGAAGGTCTAGACCGTCCTGTTTTCTCCAGAATGAGGCAGATACTGTGATGTAAGATACAGGCTGTGTGTGAATAAGACAGATACTGTGATGTAAGATTCATACTGTGTGTATATATCAATCAACTTTTATTTACTTATCTATTGACAGCAAAACTGATTCCGTATCTTGACTCCTGTAAATATCGCCACAACAAACGTCTGTATAGGTATTTCTGTGGTATGTTGACTTTGCGAGGTAAATTCTCAAGAGTGATATAGATAGCTAGAACAGGCTGTAATTGTGTTTTTAGTGTTCTGAGACATTTTTGTGCTGATTTCCAGAGTGGCTATTCTAATTTACATTCTTGTATGATTTTTTTAAGTGTTCTGTTAATCTGTTCTTCTGGTCTACCTAGTCATCTCTAGGGGACAGAAAGAACTTGAGGAGGAATAATGAGGAAGCAGACGTGAAGTCCTCATCACCTCTAACGCCCACACAGCCTGCTTCAGAGGCCTGAGGGGAAGGTAGCGATGTGCGCTATGCAGAAGTGAGTGCTGTCTCCAGCTTTGCCTTGTGGAGAAGCCTCTAGGACTGAGTTTACTGGATTCTAGGATCTCCCTGCTCAGACATAGTTGGAAACTGACCCACATTCAACGCCCCCTGGGAGTTGTTTGGCAAAATATCATTTTAGGCCCTGTCTCAGATCTGCTGGACTTAACTCTGGTTTATCAAAATTCCCACAGAATTCACAAGCATATTAAAATTTTGGGAAGCTCCAGCTCACTCAGGACATTAGTTTTCCAGAAGGGGTCCATGTCGGAATCACCTTTTGGAGCTATGAAAGAGCACAGAGCTGTAGTCCCAGCTCCCAGGGATACCAGTCCATCAGGTGCAGACCCATTGGTGTGATGGGATTCCTTTCTGATTGGCTGAAGGGATGTTTGAGAAGGGAAGTCACAGCTGACTTGACTCACGTAGGCCAGCCGGCCTTGTTCTCTGAGGTTCTGTTTTATTTCTACAGGGTTCATGGAGGCCTGCAGGCACAGCTTCTGGCATGACTGGATGTTTGCAGGCAGTCTAGATACCCAACCTCCATTCCTTTCTCTTCCAGTTCCCATGGAAACAGATGGGGGAGGGTGTGGAGACTGGGCATAGTGCTATCTTTACCCCGTTTTTTGGTGATGGAAGGTCTGTTTCCATGGGAACTAGAAGGGAAAAGGGATGGTCGTGGAGTAACTAGACTGCTTTTAAATTTCAATGGCAGCCTCTGTACTCTATAAAACCTACTTTGCCCAAGTTTACAGCTAGACCAGGAGAGTTCTTGTATCTCTAAATGTAGCTACATTTATCTGTAGGGGAGGGAGGGGGCAGTAAGAGGAAGCTCCATAAATATCCTTGCCAATATTTTCTTTTTCCTCCAGGAAACCATTTTTAGGTGTTGGTATAGGTTATTTAAAAACTGTCTTTAGCTATTATTTTTTGTGTGGTTTTATTGAACATAATAACAAGTTTTATTCAAAGGAAGTATAGAGATGAGTCATTTGAGGTAGGAGAGAGCGGGGGAACCCTCGTAGCTCGTTAGTCATTGTGTGTTACAGTTACCAGGCTGACTCTCTCGGTTGCAATGGAAAGGCGGTCTAGGGCCTCAAGGGACACACGACGGGCCAGGGTCCCAGAGTAGTCACATGACTTAGATGGAGAGGTTTCGTCAGCAATAAGAAAAAAGTAAACCAACAGTACTGACATCTCTAAGTAACTATTTGACGACCACACTAATTTTTACATTGGTTTTTATTGAGCTCTACATTTTTCTCTGCTCCCCTCCCTGCCTTTCCCCTCCCCTTCAACCCTCTCCCAAGGTCCCCATGCTCCAAATTTACTCAGGAGAATCTTGTCTTTTTCTATTTCCCATGTAGATTAGATCTATGTATGTTGATGACCACACTATTAAACTCTGATGAAGGCAGGCCTTGGTTAAATCAGTGCGCGTTCAGCTGTGTGTTGGAATCCATTAGGACCTTTCTGCTGTTTCAGCTTTCCCCTCTCCTCCCCTTACCCAAGCAGCTTATGTTCTCCTCCCAGACCCTTACCATTGAAGGACCATGCCGCATCTTCTTGAGGCTCTAACAACATCACACAATGCTACCCTGAGCCCCCACTGTCTGGGAAGGAGTCACTAGGTGTCCATGGAGGATGCATGGGTCTTTTGTGTCGTTCCCTCATCCTTCATCACTCTGTCAGTGCTGCAGTCCAGGGAACGGAAGACTGAGGCTCAGACAGGTTATGTCATGTGCCTGAGGCAGCTTTGGTGAGCTGCTCAGCCGACCTGGCATTCTCACTCTGGTGTATGACTCCAAAGCTGTGCCTGTCCTGGCGTTCACGGCGCCCGCATATAGTGGTAACAGGTGTGCAGGTGCCAAGGGAATTCTAGAGAGAGTACTTGTCTAATGAGAGCCCCCTTCAGCACCCACCCCTTCATTCTGTTTATCATTTCCTCCAGCCAGCTAAAAGCACCACAGCTTTGCTACCCTGCGAGGTATGAAAGTTGTTCTTCATAGGTGTCATTTGGGAGGCCGTGTTTACTTTTCAAAACTGCAATGAGAAATGCAGAGGCGCGGCTGTGCACTGTAATAAAAGTCTCCCCCCAGCCACACGTCTCCGGCTTCTCCCTTACCTGCCTCTTTAGTCTGGCTGCCCACGGCTTTGGGTCCCCGGGCCTCTGGCTGCAGAAGTTTGCTGAGAAAGAGTAAGAGTTAAGTAAGTCATTTCTTAGGTGTTGACTCCAGGGTGGGCAAGGAACAAATAAGGGTTGGATTTTGGAAGGTTAAAAAGGCAGGACTGAAGGTGGCATAGTTATAAGTTTTAAATGTCTCTCTGTGTGTATGGGGTGTGTGTGTGTGTGTGTGTGTGTGTGTGTAGAGTGTGTGTGTTTGTGTGTGTAGAGTGTGTGTGTGTGTGTGTGTGTGTGTAGTGTATGTGACTTGTGCACAGGTGTCCACAGGAGAAGCAGGTCCTCTGGAAGAACAGCAAGCTCTCTTAACTTCTGAGCCATCTCTCCAGCCCCAGGTTTTAAATGTAGAGGAGGCTGGCTGTCAGGCTAGGAGGGTCCATGTTGGTGTGGTCAGTGTGTGATTTCAAGCTTCAGGTTTGGTGGTCGTTGCCTCTTGTATCTGGAGTTCTTGCTGACATCTGGGAATTCTGTGGCTTGGGTCTGGTTATTGATGCATTCAGGCAGATATCACTAAGTGTTGAATACTAAATGTATGTAACAGCTCCTTGCTGACTTGAGCACCCTTAGGAAAGCAATCGCCCCTTCTAGCTGCTCATTGGTGCTTCTGTAGCCTGGCAAGGTGGCAGGTGCGTGATGCAGGTGTGTGAGAGGCTTCTCTGATCCTTCCAGGTCCAGTGTGGAAAAATGGCTGCTCAAGGCAGACACACTTTCACAACTCCTCCATGTCCAACCTCCTAGGAAAATCAATATTTCCCTTAAGATATGTGGAGTCAGGGTGTCTCATTAGATGGTTTGGTGTGACAAGGCTTCTCACAGATGTAGCATTTGGTAGTAAAGTAGTGGCGAGTGAGAGCCCATTCGTTACATTCTTGGGCCAGTTGCTGCTGGTGTCAGCTCTGGAGCCAACCTTAGATGGTACCATTTTGTGTAGCAGCATTTAAACATCCATATCGTTAATAATCTCTGGATTTCTGAGGCCTGAGTAGTTTTAAAACTTGGTATGTCTCAAAAGATGGCTTTGAGCTTGGAATTCCAAGCCATTCTCTTGCAAGACTCAACTAGAGATTATCCCGAAGTTTTGTATGAGACCCCACATTTCTCCCAGGTGGTTGAAGTATGGTGTGTTATTAATTGCATATTTATTCTGGTTCCTATAAACAACAAGAAAGCACAGAATGATTGAATTGGGAGTGGAGGAAAGAGGCTGAATCTGTGCCCACAGTATAGGCCATGACAACCTTTCTTCTTCCCAGTGGTTAGCAAGACTTTAATGGGCTTTGGGGCTTTAATGATTCCTTCAGAAGACAGGCTACTAAGTAACCCTGAGGGGTGTGTGCATGCGTGCATGTGTGTGTGTGTGTGTGTAGAGAGAGAGATAGATTAAGGAATGCTATGCCTCACAGGTATGGGGCACACACACACACGCACCCCACATACATGCAAACCTGCTGATCAGATTTTTTGCACTCCATTTTTGGCTATTCTGCTCTAACATCCCACTGGTGTACACAGAACCACTGCATTTACCATGGACAAGGCTGGGCCTTGTAAATGGTCAGAAGTGATCTACGCTGGGTACCATGGGTGTATGACTGGATGTCAGATGAGCAATGGTGGTATGAGAATTGGTTGTTCTGCTTTTCTCGCGTCTGTTCCCTATGAGCCAGGAGTTGGCACTGGAGGGGATGGGGCAACCGGGAGTCGGCACTGGTGAGGACGGGGTAGCCTGGAGTTTGGGCTCTGGGACACTCCTTCCAAGTTTGTCAGGAGAGGTTGGTACCATGTTGGTAGCATGTTGGTGGCATGTTGGTAGCATGTTGTCTTCATCTAGTTCTATTTCTGAGTGTTTGGGAAGGCTTTGAGGAATGTTTGTGAAGGCCATAAAAAACAACCTAGCATTTCACACGACAGCAAGTCACTCAGGGATGCAGGAGGGAAGGCACGCTAGCCTAGAGTAACTTTTCTGACAAGGAGATGTAAAACCTCAGATGCCCTTTCCAACGGTGCTTTCACATTTGGATATTTTGGTATGGAACCATGAAAAGAGTGGGGTTCAAGAAGCCTCTTCCTTTTAAAGGCAGAATTCTTGCTCCCCTTGTGCCACATTTCACTCCTAAGCCCTCACCCACACATCCTCTCTAATTTCCTACCCTCTCCCTTGCTTTTCGCCTGTCGTTAATTTTAGCTGACACAGGGTGATTTTGTCTATTGAGAACTTTAAAAAAAATATCAAGAGAAATCAACTGACAAACCATAACATGAAAACGATTTTGCATCCAATTGGGTTACATATGGACCGGAGGTGGATGTAACAACTCCTTTTCTCCAAACCCTAACTTATAAGTCATTTGCTGAGGAAGTTCGTAGTAACTGTAGGGCTGTGATTCCTCAGAACTCACTGGATATTAGTGCTTCATACTTATTTGCTGTTTAAATGTGTAATAATTCACAGGGCAGATGTCATCATCCTTCATATTTTATAGCTGAGACAATAGAGGCTACAAGTTGGGGCTGGCATTTAAGTAAGTGTTCTCTGGCCCAGTGTGTGGAAAACATCTGTGTTTTAAGTGGTGAAGGGCTCAGAGCCCACCCAGGATTGCTCCAGAGTTAGATCCTTGCAGCCGTTAGCCTTCTTGACTATGGTGACCGTGGTACTTCTACAGTGATGCAGAGCTGAGGCAGTGGATTGAAAAGATGACTCGGGTATTAAAGATAGGTTCCAGGGAAGTCCAGCTTGTATTTATTGGGCGCTCGCTATATTCTGGTCTCCATCGTCAATGCCAGGGATAGTTACAAAATCTTCAGGAGCCCTTCCGTAGACAGCCAAGGCAGAAAAACCCAAGTGTCTTGTGTGTAGAAGCTTGCTTTGTTTGCTTGCTTCTGTCTTCTTCTCAGCATCTAATATGATTTCTGGTCAAATAATGGCCACACAAATTGTCCATGAATTATTGTGTGCATGGAGCTTTTGTGGTGTCCAGTAGTCCAGAAAGGAGGGCATGTAATCGCGGACCAGGCATGGTTTTCTGCCAGGGCCTGCTGTGAACTGCGGCTAGGGTGGCTAGGCAGGGAAGGCAAATGGGTCCATGGTCTTCCTTAGTCTTACTCTCCCCACTTTGCACCCAATGCTGACCCTTTGCTGACCTTTCGTTTGCCCGCCATGCCCATCTTAAGTCAATTTTATCTGAAGGAAAGTTTTGAAGGAGATAAGGATGGTCCTCTAGGCTGGGGGTGGGAACGAGCCTTGAGTGGGGTGGGAGTAACAGAGTCTCACACAGCCCCCTTTGCACAGGGGGCGCAGTTCAAGTGTTTAGGACAGGTCAGATGATGTTTTAAGGGACCTTTAGAGGACTTTCTGACTCTTTGGCAAGCCCAGACCTTTTTCCTTCTTCATGTGAGCATTGTGGGCATGTCCACACGACCAGTTTTGACCTTAGGGAGTGGAGATCATGTCAGTATTCCATTTCCCAGACAGCAGGTTTGTACCGGTATATAATCCCTACTTTCAGCCCCCAGGCACCTTCCTCACTGGGCCAGCTTCTCCCTTGGGTCTGTGTGCCTGTGCAGAACATTTTGGAGTTTGGACCTGTATCCAAACGCCTGGTTTTAGTCCTGGCTTTGTATACATCAACATACTAACTTTTGATTTGTTTCCGACTTTCCATGAACCTCTGGAGTTTTCTCATCCGTGAATGAGGGATTAGGTAGATGGATCCATATGGCTTCCTCTGCTGCTGGATCTTGAGGCAGTGATCAGGCTTATCTATTCATAAAGGATAGTTTTATTTTTTTCAAGCCCCCCCCTTTTTTTCAAGTTGGAGTTGAGCATCAGATTGCACCTTATTTATGTTTTATCCACCATTATATTTGCCATAGCAACATTTTTAAGGAATATCATAATAACTCTTCTGCAGCTTATCTGTGTGATTGAATCAGAGGATATATATATATATATATATATATATATATATATATATATATATATATATATCACTTGCTTCCTGAATTCTTTGCCTAAAGGAGGCGCTACTGAATTCCGAAGACAGAATCAGCGCCTGCTGAGCTACCCCAAGCTAGGATAGCTTTGAGACTGCAATACAAAAGCCACCTGCTGTGTTATATCCCCATGTCACGAAAATGAAAGTACCGTGGAGAATTCCTTGCACACGAGCTCAGCCTCCCCACATGGTAGGCACATACTTCTCTGACGAACACGGAGAGCAGACACCCATGCAGAGCCTCTGTGGTTAGGCACCACGTGCTTCTCATGCATGTTTGTCTTGTGGCACACAGCCACAGAGGGATATCCAGATTGGGAAGGTTCTTGGATTTCACCTTCTCCGTTTAGAAATAAGGAAACGGGAGTCTAGATAGGTGGAGGGACTTGACCAAATCTGATACACGGGACAGAGTTCAGGAGTGGAGCTTTCCCTAGACACTTGTGTTTTTTCTTAAACAAATATCATTCTCTCTCTTCTCCCCCCCTCTCCCTTCCATCCTCTCTTATCCCCTTGTCTTTGTCTTTTTGTCTCTTTTCTCCTTTCCCCTCCTCCCTCCCTTTCTTCCTCCTCCTCTTCCTTCTCCTCCTCACTCTGCTCTCCTTTCCCTCCCCTCTCCCCCTAATCTTTAGTTGGATTGGCCCTTGCCCAAGTCTCTACCGTATGCCCTTTGGGTAGAGGATCTAAGTGACTGCAGCCCATGCTGGATGTGGACCCCTTAGCTTTCTTTTTCTCACATCTGCCTCAAGAAAAATCCTTAGCCACATTGGGTTTAAAGGTACCAGCAGCATTTGAGACATTCTGCTAATGTCATGATAGGATTCTCAGATGTGCCCAATTTTCAGTTTGCCCAAGTTGAGAACCACCTCTTCAGTTTTTGGTGTGGCTTTTTTCTTCCTGGAGGGAATGGAAGGTTATCAGACATGGGCCATGTCTTGGACTCGATGGCCTGCACCTTTCTGTTGCTTAGGCTAGCCATCACCTAGGTAACTGACACTCTGCCAGTGAAACAGTCGGCCCTCAGTGAAAGGAAATAAAAATACAAGCTCAGTGTTGACTCTTTGTATGCTATAATTTTTTTGCATGTTACTTGATTTCGAAAGAAAGGATTTGGCACTTCTCAGTTGGGCTTTGGCCCCTGCGCCCACTGTGCGACCTTCCTGCTTCCTGAATTTCAAGTCTGTTTCTATCATGGATGTGTGTGTGTGGTGTATGTGTGTGTGTGTAAGCTGAAAGCAAAATGAAGTTTTCATTCTTGAATGATTCCCAGGAGGACTGTATTTCACATAAGTTTTTATGAACAGCTAGCAAAGCAAACTTATCCTCCAACTTACTCAGTTTGGTTTTGGGAGTGTTTATGTTTTTAAAAATGTTCCTTCCTGTGGGGGTGTTTTTCCACTGGGTATGTTCTGTTTCCTTAGTTACTGTTGCTCTGTTTTGAAAGTGCTTCAAGACGTTCAAGTTCAGTATTAAGTGAATTTATTTCCTGGTTAGGCCTTCCCACCTTTCCAGGATAAATAGAACATCTGAGCAAGCATAAATTTTGTGTGTGTGTGTGTGTGTGTGTGATGCCAATGGGCTATCTTCAGAGGGTGTGATCTTGTGTGTGTGGCTCAGACTGAGCCTGTGACCTTTTGTACTCGGTAAGTCTCCTCCCACCTCGATATTATTACCAAGCCTCAGGCTTTGGGAGTAGAGAACTACCCCGGGTTCAGAGGCTGAGGAGAACTGTACCAGCGACACGTGTACGACGTGGCTCTCCTACACACTGGACAGTTGGGCCAGTTAGCCTCTGTAGGGTAGGTTTTTCTACCTCTGAAGTCTTGATAAATGAGACTAGATGCTGCAATTGAAAGAACTTCTAGTCAGCGGCCTCTAAAGGTCTTTCCCGGACAGGGCACTCGGTGCCCTACCAAAATAGCCCCACTAGGAGGTGAAAGACACCCCTCTTCTAGTCAAGAGGGTCAGAGCTGAAGACAACTTGGTGCATAGTACTCGTAAGTTCAAGGCTTGGGGTGGGTTTATTTAACAAATACTTGCTGAACTTTTGTCTGTGCGCCCATTTACCTCATGGGAGGAACAGTATTTCGGAAGCATTGTGCTAAACCATCTCTTTCCTTCGCTCAGATACTCCTTCAGGATATCTTCACTGGGCACCTATCAGCAAAGGGAGGGCTGTGTGTGCTGAGGAGGTTTAGAGAATCAAATAGCCATTGCCTTTGTCCTCATGAGACGTGCAGGGAGAGAATTGTGTCCTGTGGTCAGGTCAACTGTAGGGAGAAGACTGCGTGAAGAACTGGGGAGCCAGGCTCCGGTCTCTCAGAGGCATTTGCTCTTCTACTCCTGGCTGTTTTCAGATGTTCTCCAAAGGTCTTTCTAGTCATGGCTTCAGCCTATTATATATATAATTTTTTCCCCTGGTATATTCTGGATATTTCTCCTTGGTCTGAGGAGCATGGATTTCCTCTCATTGTGTAGGTTGTCTTTGTGCTCTGTTGACTATCTTAGTAATGCGAAAGACGGACTTAGTTTGATGTTAAGTTCATTCATTAATTTTGCCTTTTGTTTCCTGTGCTTCTAGGGGCATATAAAACCAAACCAAACCAAAAGGCAATATCAACAAACGCCAAGTCTTTCATAGTTCTATCCGTGCTGTATTTGGGATTGCTTTTTCTATGTGGTGAGAGATGGGGGTCCAGTTTCATTCTTTTGAATATGAATTTCCAGTTTTCTCAGCACTTTTTATTGAAGAGACTAGTTTTTTCCTTAATGTGTGTTTTTGGTGCCTTTGTTAAAGACCAGTTGGCTGTAAATATGTGCACTTTTGGGTTCTTTCTTCTGCCTCGTAAGTCAGTATGCTATTTCCTTCTGGTGCTTTGCTGTTTTGTTTAGTTTAGGTATCTAGATGTCTCATAATCTGCTCACACTGGCTTTGTAATCGGACAAATTAAAAGATCCTTTAGAAGATAAATATTTTTAAGACTCTTTGTGTGCGTGAATTGCGTGAGTGTGTGTATGTCGTGGGTTTGTGAGCATCCAAGGAAGTCAGAAGAGAGAACTTGGATACCTTGGTGTTGGGGTTATAGGCAGTTATGAGCTGGGAACTGAACTTGGGTCTTTTAAAAGAGGAGCAAGTAATCTTAATTGCTGAGCCACCGCTCCAGTCCTGGATTTTAGGATCTTTTGTGGTTACATATGGATTTAGAACTAGTTTCCTAACTCAGAAGGAATGACATTGCTGTTTTCATGGGTATTATATTTAATCTGTAAATCATGTTGGAGGGTATGATCATTTTGGCAATAGTAATTCTTCTAATTCATGGGCCCGGTCTTTCTTTCCTGTTGTGTGTATGTGTGTTCACTTCAATATGCTTCATCAGTGTTTTGCAACTTTATATTGTAAAAATTCTTACTTCATTTGTTAAATGCATTGTTTCAAATGTAGTGTAATGCCAGGAATGGAGGAGGGTGCACGGAGGTCGGGAATTCAGAGCGATTGTGAGGAGCTTCAGGCATATATAAGACACACTTAATTCACCAGCCCAGGGGCCTCTAGAGAAGTAGCTGCTGGCTGGCACCCAGGCACGTGGTGTCACACATGGGTTGCACATGGGCACACATAAGTGCATATACAAGTTGGTACACAGGTCACATAGAAGTAGAAGTAGACAACATATAGAGACAAACACACAGGCAGGCCTGGCAAAGCTTATGCCTCTGGCCGCAAGGCTATATTTATACAGAACTCACACAAAAATGACATTCTGTGAGCAATAGTTACACAGTAGAGGAGATCACTGTTTACTTTTGGGGTTCCCCAGACATCTGGTGTCAGTCATTTTGTGCTGACCCCCAGCTGACCAGATGTCCACATCGGTCCTATCTTGTATAAGCATAAACTGGCCCTCGCTGCCTTCTGTTCCCAACATTAGATTCTGTCTTCTTTCTCTCCTTCCTTCCTTCCTTCCTTCCTTCCTTCCTTCCTTCCTTCCTTCCTTCCCTCCCTCCCTCCCTCCCTCCCTCCCTCCCTCCCTCCCTCCCTCCCTCCCTCCCTCCTTCCTTCCTTCCTTCCTTCCGTCTGTCCGTCTTTCTTTCCCTTCTATTCTTCCTCCTCATTCTTGTAGACATTGTTTTTTTTTTTCCCTTCCTTCCTCCCTTCCTGCCTCCTTCCCACCCTCGTTCTTTCTGCTTGTCTATCTTCTGTCTGTGTTCTCCTCCTTCTTTGGTTTTGTTTTTTGAGACAGGGTTTCTCCTTGTAACAGCCCTGGCTGTCCTAGAACTTGCTTTGTAGACCAGGCTGTCCTCAAACTCACAGAGGTCTATCTGCCTCTGCCTCCCGAGTGCTGGGATTAAAGGCGTGTGCCACCACCACTGGCTTCCTGTAGACATTGTGAATTGGAATATTTTTATTTCTTTCTTAGTAAGTTTGCACTGATATATAAAAATGGTTCTTATTTTTATAAAATGTTGATATTTTAGCTCTCAACTTTACTAAATGTATTAGTCCTAGCAATCTTCAGTAGACTATGTTCTTCTGCATATAGAATCCCAGGTGTCTGCCAGCAAGGACAGTTTGGCTTCATTTCTAAATTGGATGCTTTTCATTTTTTTTCTCTTGCCTTTTTTCTCCAGCTAGGGCATTGGATGCTGTGGTGAGTGGGTGTGGTGTTGATAGATGTGCTTGCCTTGTTCCTGGTCTTAGATGAAAACGTTTCAGCCTTTCTCATTGGAATGGTATTGGCTGCAGCTCTATGTCACCTTTTTGTGTTGAAGTGTGTTCTTTCTATACCTAATGCTGAAGGCTTTTCTCCCGGGGTTGGGGGATAGTGAAGTTTATTAAATGTCTTTTCTGCTTCTCTGTAGCTGGTTGTTTGGAATTGTCTCCATTCTGTTGGTGGGCTGTGTCACGTGTTCTGATAAGGATGAAATCACCTTTCATCCCTTGGGTAAGCTTCACTTCACTATAGTGTAAGCTTTCTTCAGATCTTAACTCCTCATTCTTGGAGCACCGATGGCCGTTGACAGGAACTAAAGACCACTTCTAAGACCCCAGGAAATCGGTTCCTTCAGTGTGTGTGTGAAGTCTAAGTAGCCGAAGAAAGATGTTTGGAGATTGTGGGCTTATGTCTGCTATTAGAGTGCCATAAAATGGATAATGTGCGTGGGAGTTATAAATGGAGGTGTCCCCCTCACCAGTTACCCCAGTGTTCACAGGGTCATGGTCATAGCTGAGCTGTGTTTTAATTTTTAATTTTGTCGGCCTATTCATCTGCTGGTGTGTTGTTTTGTGAGGCAAGGCCTCTCGATGTAAAGTCTGCTTCTCCTCCTCTCAGTGACTGCCTCAGCCTCCCAGGACTGGGATGACAGGGTATACACCACCAGCAGGTCTGTTGCTCTCGCTGGTTCCCATGGTCCTGAAGAAAGTGACTTCTTTCTTTTTAATTTCAGCCAGAACTGAAGAAGCAGAGAGCAGAGAGTACCTGTTCCGAACATCCTGAGAGCCCCTGGTGAGGCTGCGACTGCCTACTTCTTGGGAGATGCTGGCTGCCAGGAGGCCGAGGAGCCCTTTGTTTTGAAGTGGGACAGCGGGATTTCAGCAGGACAGCTTCTTCGCTCCTGACCTCACCATGGCTTCAACTCTCTGGCTGGACGGCTGATGTGACTGTGTGCCCCACATGCTGTTGGACTGCGTACCATCCAGGTAGTGCCTGCTCACAGGGTGTGGGAGCACAGCCGGCGGGCATCAGATGCTCCCCCAAGTTGGACCAGCAGAGTGATGGACTTGGACAGGCTAAGATGGAAGTGACCTGAGGCCTTGCCCGGGTGGTTTCTTCACAACAGGACTAGTTAAGAATTGAAACACAGGCTTGTCTGGGGAGCAGTATGCCGGAAGCTGGTTTTCAGGCCACAAATGCGTTCACAGGTGAGAACACCCTCCACACAATTGGGAGGCTTTGATTTCACTATCAGGTACTGTGTAATAAAATACCAAACAACTGTATATAACATAGAGGTATATTTAAACATATAAGCTGAAGGCCATGCAGAGTCAAGGGTTCAGGCTGCCATGGTAACCGATTTCGACAAAATAATAGTATACTTTGCTGCCTTTCTCTAAATAGGGCTGTATCATTTGCAGAACAATGCATTAGTGATTCTTTTTCTTTTAAAGGGCTAGGAAAATTCTCCAAGGGGAAATGCATTTCTGACCAGGAACCTTTCCCTTCCCATTTTTACTTTCCATCTTCTGGTTTATCAGACAAAGAGCTAGCTAATGTGGTGGGGGCCGCCGTGGCCGAGTTAACTTTGCAGTTAGGATCACTCTCTTGTAAATGAACCTTCAGAGAAGCTAGGATTAAATCAGGATTTATTGTTGATTTTTTTCCCCTACTGGCCAGCGGTTTGCACATTTTATGAGGAGTCGCTTTGGCTAACGCTAGAACCATGGCTGGAGATACAGTGACTTTTGATTTTGAGTTCTGGCTCTTTAATTTAATTTGGGAAACAACTTTGTCTTCTGGACCTATGGCTCCTTGTTTGTTGGTTACAGTATGGAACCTAGGGAAAATGATTTTATGTAAAAAAAACCTTATGGAATCCAGGAAAAATATTTTTTTTATGTAAAAAGAGCCATTTTTGGGTTTTGCGTGTTTTACTTAAAAGAGAAGATAATAGAAGTAGGAAGTGAACTGTGTTGATATCTTATGAATCTTAAACTGTTGGCTTTTCCAGTTTTGTAGCGAGAGTGGGTCAGGATGTTGGGGTCTGTGGACAATGGAGTCGAGGTTAGGAATTGAGAACCACAGGGGCATTTGCTAGGCTCTTTCCTCGCTCAGTTCCTTCTCAAGTCTCTGTTAATGAAGGTGCCCTAGGCCCCCACCGTACTGCTCTCGGGAAAACTAAGGACACTGGCATGAGATGTGGAGTCAGAGTTCTGTTTTGGAGTTAGGTGACCAGGTCCAGCCCTGACCGCTCCTCATCCTCACTGAGGGAGCATGGGTCAACTCTAAAGGTCTCAGCACCATGGCTGTCACCCGGGGGGCCTGATCTTATACATTTCTGTCTGGAGCTGTGATGGGGAAGGTTATCCTCAAATGATCATGGCTAAAGATATTTAAACATAGACTCAGAAGACAGGACAAAGCCAAGCTCTCTAGAATCGTCTTCAGATGTCTTGGGCTGTAATCTCCACCTTCTAATAATTGCTTAACCCATGCCCCTCTGGTTGTTTAGGTTAAAAAACCTGCTTACTCATGGAAGTCATACTCCCTTCTGTGTGGAGGGTAGTGACTTTGAAGCATCTCTGTGAAGTGGTCAGATGTCACTTAGCTTCCTTGATATCCAGAAGGCAACTAAGGATGAGAGCCGGGTAGAGATGCATGTCAAATGGCTCTTAAAAGCAGTCTGAGAAGAGAGGACCAGAATAGAAAAGGCAAAGGATGTGGGACAAGATAAACTTAAGGAGGAGGAACCCTGGGCTCATCACACCAGCCTAGTCCCAGACAGGAACATCCCAGTGATGTTAACCCTGACATCACTGCTCCAAGGATCTGAATAGTTCCTGTACTTGTTATTTTCTTCCTGATTCCGGAGGCTGCATCCATGCTTGCCTTGCCATCCGGTTCATTGTGGTTTCCATTTGGTGGCACCCATTCCTCCCGCCCCTCCACCCTAAGGGGAAAAAAGAAAAAGACAGGCCAACGTGTGGCTTTCCATGAAGTAACAGGCAGCCCCACATTCTGCTTGGAGCATCCTTGCTAGGTAACATAGCTAGGGCTTTTCAGACATTAAAGCCCAAGGAAAGGATAGCTGTTACTGTAATTACCAACTGTATCTGCTCCCCACAGCTCCCTCCTCCCACCCTGTGCTTGGTGGGGGTGGGAGGAGCTACTCTCAGGCACCTCCTCCCCGGCTCACATTCTCTTTTCTTCAGAGCTCTATTTCTTTGTCCTTTTATCTGTTCCTTGTGTCAGCTGGCTTCAGTAACAGTCATGCGAGCAAGGGCAGTATTGGTGGCAAAGTGGTGACTGTAGCTAACATGTCTGAGAGCTCAGCACGCTGGGCCCTGAGTGTCTCACCTGCTTTCTTTCTCTCTTCTTTTTCTTTCCTCTGTGAATCTTACAGCACCTCCGAGGCCAGTACTGTCCTGCCGGTGTTGCTGGGCCATGGAGAATGATTGGTAGAGCCCAGAGTTGGAAGAGCCAGTGGCCTTCTTTAGTTTTCCCTTCCAGTGTCCTCCTCTATTGCTTTCTACCTTACTCTGACACAGTTAGTTCTGACTTAGTTAAGTGTGTGTGCGCACATGTGGAGACCAGGGGGAGTCAGTTCTTACTCTTTCTCATATGTGACCTGGGGGTGGACTCAGGTCATCAGACTTGGTGGCAAACACCTTTACTTACTAAATCATTTTGCAGCTTTCAGTGTCCTGTTCACATCTCGCTATATATTGGATTCAGCCAGGGAACCATACAGCTACCTGGATTTTGCCCTCAGAGATCAGGATTTGGTCAGTCTCCGCATCAGCTAAATCTGCCAAATCAGGACCTACCTTTATTCTAACAACACCATGGATTTTTGTGTCCATAAAAGCCTTGAAGTGCAGAATGCCAGGATCATAGAGAGAACGGTGTTTCAGGAGAGACCAAAGATGGGCTGGGGGACTGTTTCAAATGAAGGTGTGCCGTTTGTGCCTTCCCTTAACTAACCATCTCATTATAAGATGCTATTGGGTGCCTGGTACTATTGTATGCGTTCAGGACGATGGCTTGTAGCCTCCCCACGTTTCTAGGAAGTGACTAGTGAGACAAATCAAGGACGTGTAAATACTTGGCTCTGATGGTTAATCACAATTCTCAACTGACAAGGTCTAGAGTCACCTGGGAGATGGCTTCTGGAGATGCCTGTGGGAGGCTTTGCTGATTGAGGTGACTCATACGGTGGGCAGTGGGTGGCACCTTTCCTTGGGCTAAGATCCAGTAGTGTATATAGGGGACCTGAGTGCAAGCCTTCATCACTCTCTGCTGCTTGACTGTGGCTGTTGTGTGACCGGCTGTCCCATGCTTCTGCTGTTGTGACCCCTCTGTCACAGTGGATTGTAACTCAGATGTCTGAGCCACAACTAACCCTTTCTCCCTTAAGTTGCCTTTGTTCAGGGTGTTTTATTGAGTACCAGGAAAAGTAGCTAAGAAACCGGGCTAGCCTGCCGGGGGTTCCCATAGCCTTGGCTCATTAGCTTAGCTCCTGTCCCCGCTCCTCTTTGTGTCACTTGTCACAGTTTCTGTGATGTGATGGAAAAGATAAGCAACTGGACGGAGCTGTTGACCTCAACTGTGAAAGACAGATATTGCTGACTTCTTAGTTGCTTTTTGTTCTTTTCATTTTCATCCCATGTGCTCTTGAAGTAAAGATGGGAGCGAGTTTGCTAATTGTCCGGGCTAAGAGGAGAGAATGTTACTTTGTGTGTTCTCAATGGTGCCCTACTCAAGGCATTTGTCCTTAGCTTTAACTCTTGCTTGGGGACAAGGAAAAAAAAATCACTATGCCATTGATGATACCTCAGCTTAAAAGAATCTTTCCCATAATCACGTAGGAAGCGATTTTGTTTGGAGGCCGAGGCTCAGGAGACTGCAGTCTGGCTGTGGGAAGAGCAGGTGGCCTCTGAGGCTATGTTTGCATGGGAAGGCCATCGCTTGTTTGAAGTCTGTGACATTGAAGGCGGTGAAACCTTGGGAGCCCTTTCCCCTTCCCTCACCATGTGGCTAGAAGTCTGCTCTTCCATCCTTTGCTCAGAGTGAGTGTAGCTCCACCCCTCGATAAAGATCATCTTTCCAGCCGGGTTTTCTTGGGCTAATCTATGTATACAGGAATTGATAGATTGTTTTTGATGTTCTTAGAACATACTGAAAAATGATCTTAGTTGCTTAGGTGATAATTTGTAGAAAAAAAAATCCAAAACCTTTGCTTTGTAAGTAATATCTGCTCATTGTAAGAAGATTTGGAAAGCATAGACAAGTCAGAAGAAGTAAATGAGTTACAAATTCATGGCCGTCCTGTACGAACTTTCTCTCTGTTAGCATTCTGTCTTAGATCCTTTCAGTCTTTCCTCCTGTGCGAAATTCCTCCTCCAGAGCTGTGTTCATAATGCACATTCAATTGTAGAAGTGGATCATTCGCTTTTTGTACTACAGTATGAACATTTTTTATAAATATGGCTTTAAATTACTGTATAATATCCTTTTATACACTTGACTTTTAAAATCACTTTCTGGTCATTGAATATGCACCTTTTCATCTTGATGAATACCTTCGTGCATAAAAGCCCTTCTGCAGGCTTGATTATTTCCGTAGGATAAGCCCCCAGAACAGAATTAACGGTCTGAAGTAGTGAAATTTATTAAAGCTTATGATTCAATTTCCCGAGAGCCTTGGTTAATCCTTCCTTTTGAGGCTATGCTAACATCAGTTCCTTTGACTTGCCAGTTGCTGCTTGTTCACAACCAGTGTGTTCTGAATTAGTGGGTTGCTTCCCAGCATTCAGCTGAGATGGCGGAAACCCTTGTCCACCTCCCACAGGCATACAAGAGACTCTGGTACACGCTGCGCCACAGGCAGGCCGAAGGCACTGTGTCAGGTTCATCACCTCCATGTTAAGTAACATAGGGTAGTTAAAAACTTAGGTGGTCTTAAGTATACTGTGTTTATTCTTCCACAGAGCTTTTATTCCCAGCATGTTGAGGCAGTTGTGTAATGATGAAGATACGTACACTGCTGGAAGATAAGGCGCTGTGGCACAACAAAGACCTGATATCTCAGGCCCGAGGGAAATAAGAATTTTAGATGCTGTCAGTCAGCCTCCATCCTTAAGACCTCCTGCTGCTGTTAGGGAGGGCCTGAAGCTTATACTTCAGAGTGACTTGGTGAGCATCCCGCCAAGGTTAAGAATGTGTCTTTGCTGTCTCTGATACCACACTTAGATAGCTCAAGGTTCTACAAAATTCTTACAGGCTTAAGCAGACCATTTCCATGACAGGAGGAAACCCGTTTAACCTCGGAGAGCTATGCCAGAGGATCCGATTTCTATAGAATCTGTAGCAAGCCCCTCTTATGTTTGTTTTACCCATGAGGAGGATAAGAGTCAATTAATTGCCTTCAGATATCTGAAAAGAAAAGTTCTTTATGGGTGCTGGTGGACATATATTCTTAGCTACTAAAGAGCAAAAGGGAAGAAGCCTTAAATTGAGTAGTTGGGATGCCGCCTTCTCCTATTGGCTGTGAGAGTGGATTTGGTCTTTGGAGGATGCTGCTCTGAAGGATCTGAATGGACTTCTGCCTACCCCAGATCTGCAACTTCTGGTTCTCTGCTGTAGTCTTCAAGGTCATGCCCTTGGGATGACCCATAGATGACTTCAGCCCACAGTCCCCAAAGTTGCCTAGAGCGTTTCTTTTAAAAGATCCTATAAACCGCTTTTCAGTAGGAGCGAGAGAAGAATCATGAACAAAATCTTGGGGAAAGATCTTTTGAACCATGCCCTGGTTGCTAAGCAGATCATGAGCCTTCTTAGTGCCCGAAGGGGAAGGGACCATTTGTTCCATGTCCTCTGGGAGTTGGCAGGCTTACCAGTGTCTGCCAGCCCTAAGGGACAGAGTAGTCTCCACTTCTGTTGTGTCTGAATTATCAGAAACTCCCGGCGAGTGTGTGTCTTAACTTGGAGATAAAGACTTTTTTGAGTCTACCTTTATTCTCAATCTGGTTTCTCTTGTTGTTTTGGATTTAGAGTTCACAGAGCTTGAGACAAAAATGAACTATAGCATAGCAGTGTGAGTGTAGTTAATGTCACAGTTTACCAAAAAAGAGTATTAAAATAGTTCATTTTGTGTGATTGAAAGACTACATCTTATGTTACACAGTAAAAGTGGTTTTGTAAGCAAACACACTATCACCACCACCCGCGCCCCAAATCAAACCAGTACTGTTGAACTTATTTTGATAGACCTAAGATTTTAACCTGGTTCTTCTTTTTTTTTTTTTAACCTGGTTCTTAACTGAGTAAGGAAGGGGTGTGAGAAGGCAGAAACGATCATGTGGTGCCGGAAGAACAAAGGTCTTTAAACTTTGTGGGATGTTCGGAAGAAAATGGTAGTTTCTCCCGTCAATTTGCTCTGCCACTGAACCAACTCTCCTGTCCTGCTTTGGTACTCGCTGTGAGGAGAGGTGATTATTTGTTGCTGATCTGGTCCGTGTCTGTCACTGAGCTTATCCCAAGTCCCTCGGGTGACGGTCCACTTTCTACTGCATGAAGTTTGCTTCCCTTTAGAGTATCCATCAGGGTCCTTTTAGCATCACAGATTGCTCACACAGTGACAGCTTCCTCTGCCCCATACTATTTTTTTCTTTTCTTTTGGGTGCGGGTGGAATGGCTTTTTAATTGAAAACACTTTTTCATGTAATGTATTCTGGTCACTGTTTCCCCTCCCTCATCTCCTCCTGAATCCTCTGCACCTTCCTATCTGTCTGATTGCATGCCTTCTTTCCCTCTTTAGGAAATGAATAGGCAAAAAAACAAAAAAACAAAAACAAAACAAAACAAAACAAAAAGAACCCAACCAAACCAGAGTAAAACAAAACAAGTAAATTGAAAAAAAAAAAAACAAAGAAAAGCATGAGAAATACATAAGCGCATATACACATACATGCAAACATATACAAATATAAAACCCATAAAACATAAAATTGGAATCTATAATATATAAGCCAAAGATATATAAGGTAAAAAATGGCCAAACAAAGCATTATGAGACCAAAACATCTCCAAAAATACCATTGAATTGGTTTTGTGTTGGTCATCTACTGCTGGGCAGACCAGCCTGCCCTTAGGTGTAGTTTGCATCTCCGGGAGATCCCATTGTAGAACGCTGATTTTTCTTCCACTTGGTTGTCAATTGGAGGCAGCTTCTGGGTTAGGGATGGTGGTTTGTGTCCAGTTCCCCTCTCAGTGCTGGGATCCCTTCTGGTTTGGACCTGTGCAGGGCCTGTGTGTACTGCCACGGTCAGTCCTGTTGTGTTCGAAAGGCCCTATTTCTCTAATATCTTCCATCCTCAGCAGCTTTTACAGTCTCTCCTCCACCTCTTTCCCAGCCTTCACTGATCTCTGAGTCGGGGAGTTTGATGAAGATATCCCATGAAGGACTGAGCGTTTTCTAAAGTCTCTCTGTGCACACTGGCCAGGTTTGGGTCTCTGTATTAGTTCCCATCTACTTCAGGAGGAAGCTTCTCTGATGGCAAAGCAAGATGCCGATCTATGAGTATAGCAGGAAGTTGTTAGGTTTATCATTAGATTGCTATGTTCTGTTAGCAGAATAGTATTTGATTTTCCTCCCAGGTGCGTAGACTACCTAGTCTCTGGTTCTTGGCCACCTGAGCAATATCGGGCATGGGTTCTATCACATGGAGCAGGCCTTAAATCCAGCCAGATGGTGGTTGGTTACTCCCATAACTTTTGTGCCCTTCTCCTCTGGTAGCACACAGATCATGAACAGTTGTCAGCAAGGGTAAACGCTCAACGTCTCGGTGTTCACTGAGGTATTGTTTTCAGCCAAGTGTCCGGGCCTCCTCCACTGGTGTAGATGGGCATCCTAGGTGACTTCTTAACTTGCCTGTCTAGAATCTGGTTTTTTCTTGGGAGTGGAGCTAGAGGTATTGAAACTGAATTTAAGCCAAGGGTTTTATTGGTTTGTTGTTTCTAACCTCTCTGCATGTGCTTCTGTGTTCTGCCAGCCCAAGCTGTGTTTGGTTCATCAGGGTTGCGTCTGCTCCAGCTTTATTCCCACGCACCCTTTTGCTTCTGGGACCTTTTAGTCAACGGCTCCCCTGACCTGTGGATGGTTATGGAAGTTTTCAGAGCAAAGTGTCTGACCTTCCTGGGTCTCCACTCCTGGTTTGGAGCATATGAAAGTCTTGGCGTGTTGGTTGAGGTCGTGGTTCCTGGACATGATAGATCAGCGTAATTGTGGTCAGATCCCCAACTAGGTGTGGAGCAGAACGACAGACCAGCAGTGCTGCATTGCGCTCACCTTTACTGACATGCCGGGAAGCTGAGAGGATCACTGTGGGAGTGATTGCCCTTTAAGAGGAGTGGGGATTTTCAGCAGCACCATCAACATGAGGTGTAAACATCAGGCAGTTGGGGGCTAGGGCTAGCTTTTTGTGTGGCAAATATTTATCTTTTAATCTACCTATAAGACTGGTTTTGTCCATTTACTCAAGACCATGATAAAAAACCAGTGATGGTTGTCATTATGGACTTGTGCCCAGCAATGAACTGGATTCTTGACTCCTTCTAAGGAATCTCATTCTAAGAAGTTGGCCTTTCCCCATGGGACAGGCCTTTCTCTTGCTTCCTCCACAACACATATACCTCTTAGGAATTTTTTGCAAGGGCCAAAACAATGATATTGAAATTGGCTATGTTCTAAGATGTGAACGTGTACTAAGATGTTCCGTATGTTTTTAGCTAGAGGGAGAAAGGACAGTGGTGTGTTTACACATTATGTAGCATTAGTCAGATTACCTGGGTTCGAATCACGGCTCTGCCACATGAGTCTATGTCATATTGGGCGAGAAGCAACGATTCCCTGTGCCTCACTTTCCTCACTGAGGGGAAACTGATCGCATCATTTACAGGGCTGAGGAGGGGAACATTCCTTGACTGCAGATGCATAAAGCAGTTAGAACTGTGTATGAGACATACATAGTAAGTAGGCCATAGTTAGTCTTATTCAGGGACATTGTTGCTACGGAAAGCATGGCTTTAGGACCTCAAGAGACTGTTGGCTATAGACTCACATTATTGACAGTGGCAAACTTGCCATCTCTGAGAACTTTAGCAGCTCTGCAAATGGCAGCATATTTGATGGTGAGATCGGAGACACTTCCCAGAGAACTGTCCCTGTTGATAAAGAGGCTTTCAGCGCTGGCAGCACCGGAAGTTATGATATATGCTCATGTGAACGTATACTTTGTAGTTAATTTGCTAAATCACTATAACAAAGTAAGTTTCTGATTCTTGTATATATCTTTAAAGTCAACTAATGTCTCTATGCAATGGATTGTTCTGAATGGAGAGATGTGAAGATTTCACCCCACAGACTTTATTACATATATATCACTTAGATACAATTTATTTTTGGTACATTCTGTAGCAATGCAGAAATGTAATTCCCATTACATATGCCCATAAATGGTTTATGTATTGTCTTTTTTGTGCTGTCTCCCCGTCCTCTTGTCTTATGGGTTTCAGAAGTGCTCTTGAGCCTGGAGGTCATCGACCTTGGTCCTCTAGTTGATTTTCATTGTCTTTTCTACTAGACCAAGAGTGTCCAACCTTCTGAATGAGGAATTGTCTTTAGTAACTTAAAAATGCCTAGGTATGTGGTGAGGGGCTGAAAATTACTTTCAAAACAGGAAAACATGTCATTTAGTAGTTTATCTTGATGACAAGGTTCTTTGGGGTTATATCATTATCATCTATACTTGTTTTAGTGTATGTGGGGAAAGAGGGATTAGTTTTGTATGTATAAGTGCTTTGGAAGCATTTTTGATGTCCTGTAAGATCCCAGAGACATGAAAGAATTTGTTTTTAGCAGGAATTCAGACCGGGGTTATACATATTTGTGAGTTTATTGGCGTCAAGAACACATATATGTATGGTCTTTCTCTTCTTACACATTCTCTGAAAACACTTGGGGATAGGATGAGGCCTTGTTTTTTTACTGTAAGGATGAATGGACAGGGTTTATCTAGTGGTTGACAAGTCCACGTTTGGATTTATTTATTTGACACGTATGTATTGAGCCCTTGCTGTATACGAGGCACTGCAGTCAGGATTGTGGTATCTGATGAATAAGACAGAGCCAGGTCTCGTTCACATTCATGGAATTTACATGGTGGGCTGTGGAAACAGATAATAGAGACCTCCACCCAAAGCTCGTGCAATTTCCAGAAGCAGCCACTACATCTTACAGAAAATAAGCTGGAGAAAGGAGATAAGGGGGTGGTGGCTTTGTCACAGTGTGGTGATGATTGCTACTAACAAGAGGGTGTGGCAAGGTCTCTGCAAGGTCCATCCAGTGTGGAAGAGACAATGAGAAAGCTGGGTTTGAAGTGAGATGGGGTTTCAGAAACCGCATGACAGTCATCCATATGGTCACATGCTCAGAGGCAGGCTGGACACTTGGATAATCACTTAAGTCCCTCTCGCCCCACCAAGAGAGAGAGAATCCATAAATTTTAGCAAGTAGTGTATGTGTATGTATTAAATATAGCATACTATATCTTTTTCTTGAATCATTGCTTTGTGAAAACTGTTCACTTCTCAAACACTGGCTCCACTAAAAGACCTTATATATTCAAAGTCACTTCAGTGTCTGTATTTTCTGGCACTCTGTAAGCACATGGCTGAAACACATTGGTAGACGTTACAGGAGAGACGGGCAGAGCCTGGCTCAGCAAATTCTCACTGTTAATCATTGAGAACTGAGAGCCAGTCTAGCAGAGCTGCTTCTTGATCCTGGAGGGCCCGGACTTCTTTGCAGCAGAAAGAATTGAGGGACACGGAAGAAACAACAGCTACCACAACCACATTTTCCACGTTGTATTTGGGAGCATCCTTGTGGAGAATGGCGCCTGCTCTCCGCCCTGGTCCTCCTGTCTGAACCTGGACCAATCTCACCTCCTCCGGGCCATTTCTAATTGTGCATTCCTTCCAAATTCTCTTGCTTCCGGCAGATAACACTGCTGCCAGTTTACATCAGAGTCGCAAATGCAGTTTCCAAGGGGAATTGGTCTTCATCAGGGGACAACAGCCTTAGTGATATTGCAGTGGCAACGAACGGTGGCTCTTTGCCAAGGCGGTTTTCAGTCTTGACATTGTGTGTTACTTCTCACTTAGAATGAGAACAGCTGACACACTTTTCATCATATTTTCAGCAAGAAACACTGCTTTTCAAAGAGATGTGAATGGAAAATGTGCTTTTCTCCCTCCTGTTTTCCCTTCTCTTGAGGCTCTTGACCATCGGGACCCCCTTGGAATATGTATCCAAGCTACATGCAAATCATGACCTAAACATAAAGAATATATGACCACACAAGGAAGGAAAGATAGAAACTAACAAGTTCATGGCCATCTCCTTAAATATAATACAATCCCAATAATTTCATCTCCTCCACAAAGCTTTCTTTTTTTTTGTCTCATATGTCTGTGCTTTGGCCACGGAAGGTAATCTGAATGAGGGGAAACTCTTCTCATTTGTGTGTTAGATATGAGCATTTTGACCATTCTAAGCATCTCCCTTGCCAATAAGTTTTAACCCACAAAGCCCTTTGTGCTGCCTTGGACTGATATGAAAGGTGTGTGGACGATGTTGTTGGTGCAAGTCCTGAAAGGCTCCTTGGATGCTCTCCGGGCTGTCTCTCTCTTTCCGCTCTCTACCAAAGACAGCTCTCATTGTGAGAGACAATTTCTTCCTAATCTGTTTTCTTTAGATTGAGTACAGAATTTCTGTTGGTTCTTGCTATGTGACTTTTAGAAGTACCAATTTTATGTATATTTATGACTGATAAAATCTACCTGTAGCTTTGTATCAAATTTCGGTGTGTGTCTCACAGAATTATAAGGCTTGAAAGGTAGCTTCATGAGAGAGCATTTGCCTAGCATGCATGAGTGAGACCTGTATTCAAGCCCCTATGTCTCCTCAGTGCCGAAGGACTAGGAATTCTGGTTTATGCTGTTGTTGTTGTCTGTTTTAATGGCAGTGACCTGTGAATGAGAAGCCAAGAGTCCCTATGTATTAAAAAATGACATGAATGATTCTACCTGGGCATTCCTTTGTAGAGTGTATGGTGTCATGCAGATCCACTAAAGGAAGACGAGTGTCCTCTTTGCCCCTGGGTTTCAATAGCATATGTTTCAGTATTACTGGAGACAATAACTTCACCTTTGTACTAAACCTGCTTACTCTAGAATTCCCAGACATGTTTAATCATTCTGTCTGCCACTGAAAGCAGAGACTAGTATATGTGTGTTGGGGTGGGGCCAGGGCTCTGGAATCTTGACAGAGTGGGAGGCAGACCGAGTCATGCAAGGTACAGTTTCTCATGATGCAGGTGGGGGCTGACTCATAGCCGGATACACCTTATTACCAGTGTTGGGGATTTCAGCATGCTGGTTCTGTTGGGCACTGGGTGAGAAGACTTGGAAGGAATTACTGAGGAGCTTCTCCCCACTTCCAGGACGAGGCGTGTGCCCTCCAGATCACGACTATGTAGGACAATCCAGTTGTTAGGGTGCGAAGGTTGGGAATGTGGCAAACGAAAGTGAATTTGAGTCCTTGACCTCTGGACACCAGACACTGATCCAGCAATAAAATGAAATGGCTGTTTATAGCAGCAATCTCAGGCCAGGACTGTAGGCCTTGACTCTTTGAAGATCTCTATAAATTTAACATGATAGCCTGATACGCTGTACGTTAATGGAAGAAGCGAAGAACATGGCGACATAGTGATGTTGATTTTAAGATTTTCTTTTGACCGGTTTGACTTTGTGCAATGTTTTGGACAACCCAAGAATTAGTGTTGAAGAGGTCACATGCTCTGTTTCCCCTCAGTGTCTCCTGCTTAACTCAGAATGGATGATCTGAACAAAACCCCAGAGGATCTCTGGTTTCTGTTCTTATAAAGAGTCACATAAATATAGTATCTCATGGGAAAATAGAATCTCCCTCGATTCACTGAGTGTGTGTGATTATCTGGGATAAACTTGACCCAGTGATACATTATACCTCCAGTGCTGAGCTGTGGTTGGATGCAAATATGAACAAGACAAGGTATTGGCTCTCAGTTCATTACTTACATTAATGACTTTGTAAATTTATCCCACAATCGTCCAGGGTACCAGCACCTGCTTGAGCTATACCAACACAAGTTCTGACCTTCCTTTGGAGTAGATGAACATCTGTAGCTCAAAGAGCCACTGCCCAAGAATACAAAGAACATAAATAAATCATTCGATCTCTTTCCTATATATCAGTAATCAACAGGCTGCCAAAATCAATTAGAAAACAACTCCAATCACATTGCCTCCCTAAAAAAGAAAAGAAGCTTGACCAACGAATAAATTTAACCCAGAAGCTGAAAGAGGCTTGTAGTGAAAATACTGAAGAAAGAAATAAAAAGATTTCTGTGCTCACGTGCTCTAAGAATTAATGTTGTGAAAATGGTTATATTATCAAAAGCAATCTGAGGATTCCATACAGTCCCCATCAAAATCCCAGTGTCATTTTTAACAGAAACAGAAAAAAAATCTTAAAATTTATATGGAAACAGAGCCCAGATAGCAAAAACACCCCTGAGCAAAAAGAATATGCTATAGGCGTATAAGCTACTACTGAGCCGTAGGGGGAGAACACATCACAGGGCTGGGGAGATGGCTCGATCGGGAAAAGTGCTTGCCTTGCAAGCATAAAGACATGAGTACATCTGCCTAGCACCCATGTAAGAAGCTTTTGTGGCACTGCATGCTGCCACTGAAGAGGTAGAGACAGGAGAGTCACTGAGCCTTGTGGGCCAGCTAGTCTGGCTGAATCCGTGAGCTCCAGGGTCAGTGAGAGACCCTGCTTCAAAGCCCAAGGTGGAAAGGAGCTGAAGAAAACAATCCTGGCCTCTATATGTGTATGCACATCCACGCACAGCACACACAGCGTGGCACCAGCACATAGACATCTGTAGGTCAATGCAGTAGAATAGGTGGCATACATAGAAACACACAGTTGCAGTCTTGCGATTATTGACAAAGATGCCAAAATATGCATCAGAGAAAAGGCTGCCTCGTTATGGCATCGAGAAACTGGATATTCACACATAGAAGGAAGATAAGATACCCATCTTTCACTGTGCAAAATCAATCCAAATAGATCAAAGACCTTAATGTAAGGTTCAGAACTCTGAAACTGTCGTAGAAAGAAGCAGAAAATACTTGGCGGAATAGACACAGGCAAGGACTTTCTTAATGGGACTCCGGTTGCTTGGGAAACCATGCTGGCAATGAACAGATGGGACCTCATGAAATTTAAATGTTTCTGCTTACCAAAGAAACAGTTGATTGAATGAAGGGCTGACATAGAGAATGGTAGAAAACAGTTGTTAGATATACATCTGATAGAGGGTTAATATCTAGAATACACAAAGAACTCCAAAATCTCAACAAGAAATTACACACCCAATCAATAAATTGAAATAAAAGTGAACAACTGCTTAGGCAAATGGTAGGAGGCACCTGGTCAGCTTCCCATGCAAACAGTGCACGTGTTGAGAGGGTGGTGGACTTGCCTTGGTTGTCCACCTGCCTGTCTGTGCTTCACAGACCCTTTCATAGCCCTTGTAACTTCTAATCATGTAGTTGTAGACAGGGACCCCAATACCTCCTAGAAGATAGGGGTTCAATAAATATTGATTAAATGGTTGAGTGAACTTTTAAGGGGTAATTTGGCAGTGTTCATAAACCCTTGGATAGTGGTTATTTTTCTGTTCTTGTGTTTGAATTTAAGGGTTGTCCACCATAATCTCTTTCTTTATTGGTCATCTTGGTCTTCCCCAGTGTACTGAGGGGAGGGGAGAAATTTTAAGTTATGAGCAGGTAGCCATATAGGTGTTTCCCCTCTGGGAAGACAAATTCATATCCTTGGCCCTGTTTCAACAAGGGATCTGGGCCTCTCCGTTGGTTAATGAGAGAATCTATCCACCTAACCTTTAGGCAGGGCCTTGTTGGTAGGGATTCCCAATGTTTCTGGAATCTATTTTGTATCATTTGATTTTTGAAAATTTAAAATATTGATAATTAATAATGCCCAAAGTTGGGTGTCCAGGGTCCCCGGAAATCCCTCCAGGGCAAGGCTCAATCGAGAACAATGTCTGGCTGTTCATTCTAAATACTTAAGTTTGAATAGAGTTATTACTTTAGAGGGATCTTTTCCATAATGTTGGAGGGACATGTCCCTGATTTTTATGATCTTATCAGCTATTTGATCGACTAGAGAGTACTCTCTGGGAGTGTCCCCCAGGGTGGTGTGTACCCATTCTAGTGGTTGTGACTGCTGAACAATGGCAGCCAGCATTTTTTTTTTTTTTTTGGATTTTTGAGACAGGGTTTTTCTGTAGCTTTTGGTTCCTGTCCTGGAACTAGCTCTTGTAGACCAGGCTGGCCTCGAACTCACAGAGATCCGCCTGCCTCTTGCCTCCCGAGTGCTGGGATTAAAGGCATGCGCCACCACCAGCATGCTCTTTTTTCCCTAATAATATCCAGCCTTGGATTGGAATGTTAGGATTATATCTCGTCAAAGAAGCCTGATGGAGCTCATTGACGAATTCAGTGAGTACCTGACGACCCTCAGGGGGAAAGGAAATGATCTCATAAGATCATGTAACACATCTAGTCTCCCAGTCTTTAAAGACAACTAGGGCCTTACCCAATTCATTTCCCCCAGCATCTTTTATAACCCGGATAAAGTCAGAGGCTCAGGCAGGATTAATTGGGGCCCATTCACTTTGGCTTGAGTGAGTGTTAATTGGGATCCCAATATATGAAATGGGGGTATATTTTGTATTTTGTTTGGGGCTATTTTAAAGTCATGTTGTTGGAGGACATCAACAATAGTAGTTACCCAGGGATCTAGCACTGATTCTTCCAAATGCCCAATTATTAGGTCACCCATAGAAACATATAGAAGGGTATTATTTTTGTCAAAATAAAGGAGAGAGAGGATACTTTACAAATATTGTTGACAAAAGACCAGACTATTGGCCATCCCCTGGGGGAGAGCAGTTCATTTGTATCTCTCGTCAGGTTGTTAACTGTAGGAATGGAAAAGGTGAACTTTTTGCAATCTTTGTCATGAAGAGAATTAAGAAGAAGCAGTCCTTTAGGTCGATTACAGTGAGGTGAAACTGGGAGGGGATTGCTGGGACCCAAGGTTAAGCCCCTTAAAGGGGCCTTACTAGCTCCATATGGGCATTGATTACTTGTAGGTCCTGTAACACTTTCCAGGTCCCATTATGCTTATGTATCAGAAACACAGGCTGTTCCAGGGGCTTATCAAGGGCCTTCTCTGTCTTTCTTTAAGCAGATTTCTGGTGATTTCCTTGAGCATCTTAAGTTTAAGTTCACTGCTCTACCCATATCCACTTACCAGGTGCCCATCTAATGGGGAGGATCCTGGGGGCAGTGGCCTCTACTTTTGGGGGTGAATCCAGGTACGGGGGTCTGCCTGATGACACTTTGCTCAGTTTTATCATCATAAAAGGCTAGGTGGTCAGTGGTAATAACAGCATCTGTTTGTCCTAACAAATCTTGTCCCAGGAGGTTTGCAGACAACCCCGGGAGGATCAGAGGCCTGAACTTTGCTTTGTCTCTGTTCAGCCCCACCCAAGTTATGGGACCGGCCATTTCTTGAGACATAGACCTTCCTTCAACCCCCGTGATAGGCCGACCCAGTTATGAGATCCCAGCTGGTCGGGACCTCTTCCTTTCTGAGGACCATCCTGTCAGCTCACATGTCTATCAGGCATTGGAATCTTTGTACCCCAAGGGTCATAGTCATATTGGGTTGGAACCCCCCTACCATTGGAATGGTCCAGTTAACTGAAGGTGCATCTTTGCTTCCTTTGGTTAAGGGGGTTGGAAGGCACCCCCCCATCTAGTTTAAAGGTTGATTTGTGATGGGTTTCCCATTTATATCAAATTTGGAGAAGCATTCTGGACCCCAGTGGGGTACCCCTTGTAGCAGCGAGGGCAGGGAAATGGAGGGGGTACCTCCAGGCAATGAGAGGCGGCCAAACCCTCCCTCTGGCTGGAGGGGCTCGAGCCAGGCTTTTCTCTGTCTTATAGGCCTCGAGGTACAGGCCCTGAGATAATTTTGGCCCAATAGCTTGTCTTCATAGTACACATGGGGCCATGCCTCATGCCGCGAGTAAGTGGGAAGAGCATAGGTGGTGCAGTGGTGGTGGCAGGGCTACTAATGCCTCTTCTCAGAGGATGGGGAGGCATGTGAGGTCACTGTAGGGAATGTGTGTAAATTCTTGATTGCCCTCTAGGGATCTGTCCTTGAATATAGATGGATATGTATAATATTGTTTGTGGTTATCCTGCCTATAGATTATTAAATAACTGTCTCTTGTTTATTAATACATGTAGGAAGACTTCAGTTACTGCTAGAGCAAACTAGTAGCCCATTATAGCTTATGTGGAATCTTAAACATGTTTAAAGGTCTCTGTGCAACTAGAATTTCATTGTTAGTTTTGAGACATTTGCAATTTTTCCTCAATATGTGTAATGTTCTCTAATGTATCATTATGATCGCTTGGAAAAGGACAAATGTATGTATGTATCCCAGCTGCCTTGGTCATACTATGATGTCAAAGATGACCTCGGTCTAAGCCTTTGTGCCCCAGCCTCTTTGTTACTTTACTTATAGGTGTGTGATACTGTGGCTGGCTCTACACTGGTTTTATCCTTTCCCTGATTTTGACTAGAGGCAAAATGATCTTTAAAGTACCTTGGTAAACACGGAAATATCCTTAATGTAATACTGTCAGATTAACTCACTCATTTTCATAGCCAGCTTCCAAGACTGGGACCATGAAAATCTTACTGTGTTTGGCTAGTGGGGAGTTTTCATCAGGCTTGTGCTGGAAGCTGCACTTCAGATGCATTTGGCTGCTGTGCTGGGCTTTTTTCTGTCAACTTGACACACACTAAAATCCTACGAGAGGTGGGAACCTCAAATAGGAAAATGCCTTCATAAAATTGGGCTGCAGGCAAGCCTGTAGGGCATTTTCTTAGTGATTGATGGGGGAGGGCCCAGCCCACTGGGTGGCGCCACCCCTCGGCAGGTGATCCTGAGTTCTATAAGAAGACAGACTGAGCAAGCTCTGGGGAGCAAGCCAGCAAGCAGCACCCATCTATGGTCTCTGCATCAGCTCCTGCCTTCAGGTTCCTGCCCTCAGGTTCCTGCCCTGTGTGAGGTTCTGCCTTCTTGGCTCTTGATGAACTGTTGATGGAACTGTGAATGAAATAAATAAACCTGTCCGTCCTCAGGTTGCTTTTGGGCATGGTGTTTCATCACAGCAATGGTAGCTCTAGGACAGCTACTCTTCACTAGTTCAGAAGAACCCCCCCCCCAATGACTGATGTGGGGTAAGAAGGGGAGAGGTGGGGGGGAGGGGGGGAGAATGGGAGGAAGGAGGAACTGGGGTTGGTATGTAAAATGGAAAATATATTTTAAAAATAAGAATCAATGACTAATGCTACCCTGTATAAAATGTTACTGTTTCCAGGCTGAAGAGATGGCTCAGTGGTTAGGGTACCACCTGAGGTCCACGGTTCAATCCCAGCACCCACATGGCAAATCACAACTATCTCTGATTCCAGCCAGGGGATTTGAGGCATATACATACATGCAGGCAAAAATATATATACTAAAAACAAGCATTTAAAAAATTTTGCATTTTACAGAACTGTTATTGCTACTTGGACCCCCAACCTTAAGTTAAATGATAAGGGTAAGATTTATAGGAACTAAATTATAATAATCAGAGAAAATGAAATATGATCACCAATGGCAATGAGGTGAATAAGGTCTTCTCTGAGGCCTTCTTCAGCCAGAGTACATTCCAGGTGTTCTATACCTCATGTCCTCATACCGTCTCTCTTCATATTTACAATACATAGCTTAGAGAGACAACCGGGCTATTATCTATTCTGTGGTTGGAATCATAGTTGAAACTGTAGAACTTTTTTTCTCTCCAAGTTGGAGAATTCTCTCCGAGTTTAGTTTTGGTTTGCTGTGTTTTCTCACAGCAGTGGAAACCCTGAGAGACCATGTGAGAAAACCCAAGCATTTCTCCTACCCAGCCTTGGCCTCTTCCTAACCTAGCAGAATCCTGAGGTTTCTCTGAGTCTCTCTCCAGCTGGCCGGTTTCTGAGCAGAAGAAGTTCTTCTGCCTTTCGTATAGAAAGCGTCACTGGCTGCCTTTCACCTCAGCCTTCCTTGCTTTTCCTCCAGGTGTTCTTCTGAGAGCCTCACCCACCCCATTGTTTCCTTAATTGCTATTTGTAGAATTGAGCGGCCCTCTGCTGATGCCGGGAAATCAGAAATGCAGCTATGCACATGACCCAGCTCGTGTAGGAAAAACTTCTGCAGCAATAGAGAGACGGGCCTGCAGGTACATGGGCGCTGAAGACAGACATGCTGTGCCTCGGCAGGAGGGAGGGCACATCTCCACTTGTACTGGTGGTATGACACATGAGCATTTTGAAACATTTTAGATACAGAGCCTTAGGCAACAAGGCAAGCAGTTTATTCCAACAGAAGAGCTGACACACACCTTGGTTCCCTTTGTAGACTGAATACCTAAGTCCCTAATTGCTGGAGAAACTCTTTCAACTTTTGTTAAGATTTGCTCTGGTTAAGAGATTACTTGTATACATCTTAAATTTTACTGATTCAATGACAACTTTCGTGTGTGTGTGTGTGAGTGCGCGTGTGCATGCACATATACATACAATTTCTTCAAAATTTTAACCTTTATTTTTATCTTATGTATATGGGTGTTTTGCCTGCATGGATGTCTGTGTGCCCTGTGTGTGCAGGGTTCACTGAGGCCAGAAGAAGTCATTGGAGCCCCTGGAACTGGAGTTAGAGATGATTGTGAACTGCACTGTGGGTGCTGAGAATTGAACCTGGGTCCTCTGGAAGAGCAGCCAGTGCTCTTAACCACAGAGCTCTCTCACTAGCCCACAATTTCTTTTTATCTTATTATCTATTTACTAATCAAACATTATTTTTGATAATAAAATGTGATTTATTTGTAACTTTGATTATAATAAATGGTATCTTCATTTTCAAAAGCAATATATTACTGTTAAACTCATTATACCGTACAGTCATGCAGGGCTTCCATTGTTTGGGCTTAGGCTCAGTGGGGAAGACCTGACATCCTTAGGAAGAGAGCAGAGAATAAGCTGAATGGGGTCTTCTTGGTGGTTGTTTGCATGTAGACACTCCTAGATGTGTTCCCTAAAGCATAGCGGTGAAGCTTGAAAACCCTGCTTTGTGACTGATCTGGGTGCGTATGTATTTTCCCTTCTTTTTTTTTTTCCCTCGTTAAGTAATGCACCAGTCTTTAATGGGAAAGGTGCTTTAGTGTGTTGTTAGGCACAATTGCCTAAACACACAGAACAGGTCCAAATGTCTACTTTAATCTGTTGCCTGAAACTGCTTTGTGGCTTGTAACAGCTCAGCCTTGGTGACATGCGCACTGGTGGCAGGTGCAGACGAGGATACTCCTGCACCTCTTGCACGGCTTTGGGATCGGGGAGACCTCCGTTGTTTCCTCTTTCCTCTCCTGTGTGTATTTATTTTCTGTTAGTCTTTTTTGAACATAGTCTACACTTGAGCTTCAGGCTGCTACTACATTCCAGGAGGCGAGCAGGCCGACGCGAGGGGATCAACGCTTTGACCAGTCCGCAGTAAATGAAGTGAGCGATACTGGTTTACCTCAGTCGCATCTCTGCAAAGGCTTGGCAAGAAGAGAGGCAGGCGCACTGTTCTGAGAAATGCAGTTCGAAGCTCTTTAAAGCTAAGGGCTGTAGTAATTAAAAAGTAAAACCCCGGGGGTGGGGGAGAAGAGAGAGGAGGGATTAAGGAGGGATGAAAGCGTGAGCTGGATGAGAAGGGACACAGAGAAGACCAGGGAAGAGGTGCTAAGCCAGAGGGACAGCCCCCAGCGTCTGTTCAAGCAAGTTAAACACTAAAACAAAAGAATTAAAATACAAAAGGGAGAAGTTAAAATATGAAATATATAGAATAAAAGAAAAGCCAGCATTTCTTCTTCACTGGGATTGCCACTATGTCCCCCTGTCCATTAGGTTACCCTTTGCTGCTGGTCTCTGTGTCTCCCTTGCTGGGTTCCAAAGTGGAGATCAGCTCTTTAGGAGTCCCCCTCCTCTTCTAGAGCTTTCTCTCTGGTCTGCTGTGTAACTGTGCCGTTCACATGTGCGTTTTTAATGCCCCGGGCTAGAGTAAAAGGACAGGGCACCCTCGCTTGTGTGTCTTGACTGCTGAGCACTTTCTTGCATATAACTCACATGTGGCCTGATGGTCAAGACAAGTTAAAATGAAGCGAAAGGTACTTAGTTACCTCAGTCACATCCCTACAAAGGCTTTGAAAGAGAGGCAGGGTACTGTCGTGGTAAATGTAGTTTAAAGCCTTTGAAACTTAAGGGTGATATTAATTAACAAGCAAAAAAGAGGGGAGCAGGTCTGGCAACAGGGCATCTCTCAGCAATGGTACCCTCTTTTCTCCCAGGCTGGGCCATGGGGAGGCACAGGAGACAAGCCCCAGAACGTCTGCTTCCAAGTCTTAATGCCCAAGTTTTGTTATTGTCGAGTTTGCTTGTCTGGTTCACAGTCTGGCGTGGGGTGAGGTGGAGGAGCCATTTCCTGCCACCCTGCTCTCAGCAGCCTTCAGTAAGCTGGGTCATAGATCTCTGGACCTTTTCTGGTCTGGTTTTTCACCGAAGCCTCCTCTTGCCCGTATGCAGTTCTCACTTTGCTTTTCCCCCACAAACCAGGTGTTTTCCACCGCCGCTCCTCAACTGTACCTTCTTCCTCAGAGCGCACCCCTTCTTTTAGTGCCAGCCTCTGTATGGACACCCATGCTGAAAGCATAGGTAATAAGGACAGGGAAAATGCACAAAGCTTACCCCCAAAGTCTACAGATTTCTCTCTTCTCTAGTGCCTTTTGATTTGAGGTCAACCAATTAGTAACCTTCTTTGCCAGGCGTGTGATGCAAAACTTATGAGCAATGTTCTGGGCCCCAAGAGACTTTTACCGGTGGGCTAGATAGACAGAGAGATGATGAGAGCGTGACAATGAGCATTGTATTGGGGGATGCAGTAGGGTGTCGTGGGAACCCACAGCAACAATATTTGGTCTTGGACAATGGTGGAGGTGCTGGGGGAAAGCAGCACTAGCTGGGATGTAAAATTTCCTGCTTGCAGAACTTATACTCTGGTGAGCAGAGAGCTGCTCACTCGTGACTGAGTGAAAGGTGGTAAGGGCTGCAGGGAAGATGGAAACAAGGAACGTGGTCTGGGACTTGGGCATGGAAAGAGGCTACTCTTGAAAATTGAAAGCACTGCCTGGGATCACTCCTGCAATCTCAGGCCTGGGAACTGGAGTCAGGAAACTTGCTGCAAATTAAGGGCAGTATGGTCTATGCAATGAGTTTCAAGCTACTAGGACTGCAGACAGAGACTCTGCTTCAAAAAAAAAAAAAAAAAGAGAGAGGAGGTTTTGGGCCTAGAGGGAGGGCTGAGCGGTAAAGTTGCTAGCACCTATATACCAGGCAGCTTATAACTACTTGTGACTACAGTTACAGGGTCTCTCCCTCCCCCAACATTTAAAAACAATAAAATAGATTCGAAAAAGAGGAAGTTTTTATTATATTTGAATATAAAGGAAGGCTAAAGCATGAATTGTGGAACCCTGATTCCATGACATATTTGCCTTGTTTGTACCACTTACCCTGCATTTTACAAATCTAGTCCTAAGAGTAATATCAAGAAAGCCTTCTAGAGCCATGGTGGACTGTCAGTACTCTGTCAGTTCATGTATTTACTTCCTTCAGTGAAGCTCATCCTCGGCAACAAAGGGCACTCAAAACCAACCTGAAATACATGAGACTCTGCCTAAGACTTGGAGGGGAACAGATATGATCAGTTGCTTTTCTGTCTTCAAAAGGACAAAGCAAGACAAAAGAAGATTAACATTAGTGAAGATTAACATTAGTGAATATTTGTGCTGGAGAGAACAAATGAGTTTTTCATGGGTTTATCCAACATCAAATCATTGATGCTATTGATCTTCCAATCCAACTACTCTGGGCATGGCTGGAACACTGCACCTAGTCCCTGGAATGAGGCATTTTGGTACTATTTGAGGCTTAACAGAGTTTGGTATGGAGGGTAGAAGGGAAAGGCAGGTGAAGATTTAGGTTGATATGGCCTGTGATGGGAAGACAAGATTCCATGAAGTCTTGACTAAGGAGTCCAGGGATCCAGTGGGGAAAATGTGGGAAGATGTGACCCAGAGCAACAGGTTTCAGGGGGTCCTGGGGGCTGTCAGTTCACAGAGCATCAGGCTCCTAAAGGATTTGCCCTGGGTAAGAGTTGAGCAGAAAACTATTGGCTGTTAACTTTAGAAGGTAGTTAGTAATTTTGTCAGTGTTCTGATTAATAATCAAATTGTCTTGAAGTCTTTTAAGGCTATCTGAAACTTTTTGACCATTGGAGAAATAGACAGAGTGACTTAGGCAATCCTTAATTGGCCTGTGTTTGAAAAAAAAAGGCATGTTCGGGACATATATTTTTGTTTTTGTAAGTCTTGAGATTCTAGACAGTATGCTGTCATTAGGAAGCAATTTATCCCAATAAAGTTGTATCTGGGGATAAAAGCAACTATCAGATAAGAGGGTCTATGCTGTTCTTGTTGGTTTTATGCCAGCTTGACATACTCTGTATGTCATCTGAGAGAAGAGAATTGGGCTATAGGCATACATTTAGAAAATTTTCTTAATTAGTGATTGATGTAGGATGGGCCCAGCCCACTGTGGGTGATATCACCCTGGGCTGGTGGTCCTGGGTTCTATAAGAAAGCAGAATGAGCAAGCCAGTAAGCAGCACTCCTCCATGGCCTCTGAACCAGTTCCTGCCTCCAGGTTCCTGCCCGGTTTGAGTTGCTGCCTTGCTTTTCCTCAGTGGATGGGATTCAGGATATGTAAGCCAAAGAAACATTCCTCCCCACCCCCAAGTTGCTTTTGGTTCCATCACAGCACAAGTTACCCTAAGAAACATAGTCCCTGCCCACCATCAGGGTTGGCTTGGATCACTGGGGGCTCCACCGTCTGCTCGCACTGAAAAGGGTGGCATTTCCCACTATCTTTCTCCTGAAGTGTGACATGCCATAGAGCATTCTGGTTATGACTTTGTGCTCACTGGTGAGTTCTGGACACCAGAGACCTCTCTTTACGCTCACAGAAATCTCCATCTAGAGATGAAGAAGCAGCCCATTCAGTGCACTTTCCTTGCTTTGAGAAAAACAGCAGTTCTTCTCTCAGCAGGCCACTGAAGTGTATTCATTTGAGAAGTATTATAAGGTGCCTGCCAGCTTATACTTCACCCAGTGTGGGTTGGTCATAGGATGTCCTGGCATTTTTGTAGCGGGCACTGTGATATGTCGAGGGCAGCCAGCTTTGATTCTGTCTCAGAAGGTAGGAATTTTCAAAAGAGGACATTTTATAAAGGGCGGGTGACAGATGCAGGACATTTAAGCAGGCTCCGTGGGAGGCTCAAAGTAAAAAAACCAACCAACCACCCAACCCAACAAACAAACAACCCCACGGGAATTGTTAATCCAAACTGAAGTCAAGTGCAGCTGCAGGAGCCCCGTGGACTGGTGAGAGCCGTCTCCCTCCCTGGCTCTGGGTCTGTCTGCTCCCAGGAGATCAGTCAGATTGTTTCTGTTGAAATAGGAAATGGGACAGGTGGAGAATTTCAGTATCGACACCCAGTTCTTGGGGTGCTAGAAGCTGCCAGGAAAGGAGCTGCAGGCTGTTTCCTGAACAAACAGTCCAGCACGTTAGCCAGACAATGGGCTTTCTCTGTGTGACACAGGCAGGCTGCACTGGGAGGGGACACTGGGATTTAGGAATTAAGCCAGGTTAACTGGGACGGGACAGATGGGAAAAGACTAAATATTTATGACATTGTGGGCTAGAGAGGAAATGATTCTGTAAATAAAGAATACAGTTTAAAAAAAAAAGCTATTTGGCTATTTACCTTAACAATCTTTTGTGATTTGCTATTTTTTTTTGGTTTTATTTCCTTCTTTTGTCTGCCCCCCCACCTTTTTCCTGTCTTTCATGTATAATATGTATTTTCTTAGTGCAGATATTTGCTCAGCTAAAGAAAATTTTCCTCCTCTCAAAGGGACATCAGTAGTTAAATGTGAGAGCCTTTCTGTAGGTCTTTCTTTGACCCTGATTTAACAGCCACTTATTAGATGTTTACTGTGTATGCCAAACTGTGTTCTAGATTCTGGGGCTTTATCAATACAACCAAGCAAACAAAAATCCCTGCCCTCATGTTGTTTCTGTTCTAATGGCGAGACAGAGACTAGGTAGACAGACATGCATATGTTTAGCTGTGAAGTTAGACAGAAGATCAAGCAATGGAGAAAAATGACATGGAAAGAAGGGTGATCAGGGCAGGAGTCTGGGTTGTGTTCACAGTGGACATGTGTGTGAGGGCATAGTAAGCAGTTTGTTGGAAAGGTCTGCCCCAGGCAGAGGGAAAGCAAGTGCAGGCAGGCCCGGGTTCTAGGACCAGTGTTCAGGCTGGTACTCTCCCAGAAAGGGAGAAGAGGAGGGAAGAAAGGAAGGGGCTAGGGAGCTGATTAAAAAAAAAAAAAACAGGTCAAATTGGGGGAAATGCATGAGCAGCTAGAATTTCACTTCGAGGAACATGAAAGCCCCTGGAAAGTTGGAGACAAGAGACCTGACTTGGTTTCCATTTTGGTCCCATTGTTCTGGCTTCTGTGTCATGTTTAGACTGGGGGAGGGTACTGGAGAAGGTGGGGTACTTGTATGGAGGCCATTGAAATTAGCTTTGTAGATGAGAGGACCAAGAAGTCAAAGTGGGATGCAGTGTTTAGGCAAGGGTGCCTGGAACAAGCCTCGTTCCCAGCTGTATTTGGGAGGTAGAATCAACACTGCTTTGCGGTTTGGAGTGTAAAGGAAAGACAGTTAAAGATCACTCCAATGACCCTTCATCTAGGGTGGGGTTTTTGTGGTAAAGAAGGTTCATAATGGAGCAACTTTGGGTGGGAGAGTGTGTTATTTGGCTTTGAAGATGGCAAACTTGATATCATTTCTGCATGAAGTTGTTGAATGGGCCAATGGGAGGATACGGAATCTAGGGCCAGTATAGAAGTCCTATATGTGTGTAGGGGTTGGAGACAATGAATTGCTGGAAACTATGAGAGGCAGCAGTGTCCAGAAAAGTCTAGAACCCTGCCCTCCACAGCTCAGAGGTTAGGGGGTAAGAGCTGAGGCAGACGAAGTAGGCAGAGCTCATCACTGCAATGGGATGGTGTGGACCAGCTGTGACCTGTTAGGTGACATACTGGGGTTAATGCGAAGGGCATTGGTGGCCTGGACAAGCTGTTTAGGTGTGGTGATGGGTGCCAGAGGAAGTCAGTCATCCAATAGACAGCTTTCAGCTTTACTGTTTGGTGGAAGTACCTATTTCAGGTAAAATCTCACAGTGAAATCTAACTCATGTGCCTCTCTGACCATATTCCACCTCTGCTGGGGCCCCTGAGGCCCTCCAAGTACATGACCTAGAATGCTCAGGGGAACATTAGAGACTGCTTGGATCAGTCACTTTTCTGTAACTGTGATAAAATATGATAACCCAAAGGCAACCTAGAGAAGGGTGATGCCATATAGTGGCAGTGGCAGGAGCAGGGAGCTGAGCGCTCACATCTCAACTGTTTCTGGGAAGCAGAGTGAGTGTGCTACAAGCAGAGAGTGAGGCTGTAGACTCTCAACACCTACCTGCCCCAGTGACATACGCCACCCAGCAAGGCTCTATGTCCTCAGTTCTATGACCTCCCCAAATGGCACCATCACAGGACTGTGGCAGGCATTTCTTATTCCAACACCAGATTTCTTGCTTACTCCAGAAGCCCCGTTTTCCCCATAGGACTGTGGAAAGTAAGAGTCTTACTTGAGGATACACTATTTAGAATAAGAGCTGGAGGAAAGCCAGGTTCCCGAGTGTCAGGAGAGCATTTCGTCCATGTTCCTTTTAGAGCCTGGAATTTCTCCTTACCCAGTCAGTGCTGAATGCATGTGTATCTGACTCGCGGTTGCTGGCCAGAAGATCAATGTCATAAGCTGTATGGACTTGACTTAGGAACCCAGATTTCTTCTGTAAATACCTGTGCATCTCTATATCGATTCTACTACTTGGGTGTGGTCCTCATGTCTCATGTACCTCAAATGCATCCACAAAAAGGACACATCAGTGGACAGCTCCAAGCTCTCATTGTAGTTCATGGTGTACTCTCTCTCTCTCTCTTCACAGAGCAACCACTGGAGAGGGTTTGGCAAGGTTAGTCTCTGTGGATGGGTGATGAATGCTCCAAGCTCTCATTACATTCAACTATGTTTATTTATAACCCATGGGTTGAAGCTGTTAATGGTCCCCAGTAAGGCATTCAAGATTCCTTACACAGTGGTTGCCTGCCCTTCCCCAGGAGATTCCCCAGATTCCCCACATGTAAGAATGCAAATGAGGGGAATCTGGGATCCCCACACTGTGATTTTTCTGTATATTGAGCACAATGCTGGCTATGTAGTTTTTTTTTCTTTGCACAGGAGAAAGAAAGGAAAATGCCACTACAAACAACAAGAACAACAACAAGAAACACATATGAAATGACTAGGTTATAGGCAATTGGCAAATTACAGAGATTATTTCAATAGCTGTCCTATCCTGAGGAGTCTAAGTCTTGTACCTAAAATGTCCTAACTAAGATATGAGAGGATAGTAACTGTGACTATCTAGTCTTCAACCCCATAAAGACCTGAGAAGGAAAATAACATTGTCTAAAGCAGGAAGTGCAAGCAAGCTACTTCCAAAAGATGCAAGAAATGACAGAAACAGCTGAAAGTCACCCAAAATCTCTCTGTAATGTTGGGGCAACCCATTTTGGCTATAGGCTTAGAATATCTGACAGATCATTTTCAGAAGCAGGAAAATTTGAAAGACTGTCTTAACCTGTCTTGGCAAGATTTAGCAGTTGCTTTTCTTATATCCTGCTTGTCCAGACTGGACAGTGTGCTTACTGGCAGCAGTCAAGGCAAGGGCAGTTCTTTGCCCAATAGACCAATTTTGCCAAAAAGAAAACAGGTACCAAATGGAGTGTCTTCTTTGCCCATCAGTCTTTATGGAGTAGATTGGTGCTGCCAGGAGCAGTTGTGTCTCATGCCAACAGAATTCTAAATTATTAAACCATTAAATGTTGTATTCTGTAGGTCTTTGGCATGTTTGAAGATTACCTGTCTATGCAGAGTACATCTCTGTGTATCTAGAGACCCTAACTAACATAACTATAATTGTGACAAACGTAGGTGACTATTAACCTTTAATTCTTAATAACCTATATAGCTTAAAGACTAAAGCTTTACAATCATTAAGCATATGTACAGCATAAGGACAATCTCAAGGTTGTAACAGTATATAAAAATATCTTAACCAGAGGTAGAGATGTATAGTGCAATATGACAAAAATAATCTTAATTTGTATTAATGCACAAAATACCTTAAGCAGACGTAGAAACATACAGTATGACAAAATAATTTTATATTTGTGTACAAAATATTGTAAATAGAAATAGGAATATACATAATATGACAAGTATAATTTTGAATTTGTATCAACATACAAATTATTTTATATACAAAAAGTTTAACATATGTATTAATGTACAACAATCTATACCAATGTAAGTTTTCTAAAACTAAAAGTTGCTAAAATAGTTTACAAGTAGATACACTAATCTGCTTTATTACCCTATCCTATCCCCATTTTTTCTATACCAAATGAGATCTCTGAGTCTAATTATTATTCTGTCCCCAACCCTATAATAACTTATAACCAATCCTGAGAAAAACCAAAAACCACCCATCCCATTTGTTGAGAGAGGGTGTCATTGTCTTAGAATTACTTAAAGCTGTTTTGGGGGCCATGGTATTTCTATGATTAATTATTAACTAAAATAATGGTTAAATCTCAAGAGAACTAGCTGTAACATTTGTAGCCAGTCTCTGAGTAGTGGGTAAGTTCTTATCTGAAGTTATGTGATGTTCTCTGATGTTTTGGCGGGAGTGTTGTAAGAAGGCGGACCATCTCAGCTAGCCAATTTGGAATTGTCTTGAGCAGTCTGTAGTCCAAAGCTGATCTTTGAGCGGTGTTTATTGGCTCAGTGGCATCATTATGAACCAGGTAGAATGGTTGTTGACTCCTTCTGGAGACTTCAGAGATTGCTGTTAGGACAATTTATTATTTAATATGGAAAATTTAGACATTATTAATATCAAAATGAAAAGTTTAAATTTAAAATAGATATTTATCCAAAGAAAGGCACTGTAGAGTTAAAAATAAGTATGGGAAAATATAGAATTTTGGGGAGATAATGAAGTTTTGATAGCCAAAGTCCTTAGATTTTTGGTTTTCTTCTGTCCCACACCAGGTGACTCTTAGGATATGAGATGAAACTGAATTTTTTTTTAACATGCTTGGATTTAGAGAAGGAGAGAGCCATGCTCCAACTCCAAAACCAGTTTTGATTTTAATTGATTCAGGACTACATATTTTCTGAGAAGTAAAGACATATAGATGTTTAGGCAGTGAGATTTTTCCCTGTAGAGAATATTGGTACCTTAGGTCAGAGTTTTCTTTGCTTGATAATTTTTTCTAGATAGCTTTCCCTTCTTTAGATGGCTAGATGTCTAAGATTTCTTGAAGGTGGGTATCTCTATTTTCCTGTAAAGAAAAACAAAACAAAAACCCAGAGCTCTGCCGCAACCCTTGTTTGTTGAGTTTTCCTTTCAGGATGTCACATTGGTTGATGAAGTATTAAGAGGTCTCTCTTGTTCAAATCGAGTCTTTATAATTTTGCTGGTATCCTTAGCTTTTCTTCTCTTGTGGAAATAAAAGCGAAACCCCTTCCTCAATGTAACACATGTTCTATTCTGAGGTCAACACATCTTTAAAGTACACAGGCTGATTTAACTCAGCAGTTTTTTCTATTGCCAAATGTCTCTCTGCTGGTTTTGTTTCTCATTAGCATTAAGAAAATTCAAGGTTAATAACGCATTATACAATCTATCTCTGGGGGTCTTAGTTATCCCTACCTGTTTGTTAAGCATTTATTTTAAAGTGCGATTAGATCTTTCTACAACTGCTTATCCTGAAGGATTGCATGGTATATCTGTAATATGCTTTATGTTATAAGTATAATATATTAATATAATAATATGTTAAGAAAACTTTTATTTTACTAGAGACATAAGCTGGAGCATTGTTAGTCTTAATTTGTACAGGTATTCTCATGATGCCTGTGATTTCTAATAGGTGTGTCTTTTTAGAACTCAAAGCAGTTGCCCATTGAAATCCTGAAAATGTGCCTATTGTATAGTGTATATATTTTAGTTTTTCAAATTCTGCAAGATGAAACACATCCATTTTTCAGATTTTATTTTTTGCATATCTTTAGGGTTACTTCCTGCAGGTGGTGAAGTTTGATTATAGAAGGAGCAAGTAGGACCTTTTGTGTGTGTGATTTCCTTGACTTGTTGCCAAGTGATAGCCTTTGATATTGACATGATTTTTTAAAATGAAATTTTGAGGCTTTGAGCACTGATAAGTTTCATTATTACTTTGTTCTAGGGGACCGAGCAGACCCGTATGTGATCTGATGTGTGTATATATGGGATGATTTCTATTCCTGATTATGTCCTGTAATTGTATAAATAACAAAGTTAATTCTGTTTTATCAGGAATAACTTCAGTTTCAACATGTAAAACAACTCTCTCTGCATATTGAGAGTCAATAACTATACTGAGAGGTTCTGTTAAATCCATTAGGTACCATAAGAATGGCATACAATCCCAGCTTTTGTACAGAATCATGAGGGCTTTGGGCCACTTTACTTAAATTTCCTGATTTATATCCCACCTTTCCTGATTTATATGTATCAGCATAGAATGTAGGGACTCCAGAGATTGGTGTTCTCAAAGCTGTTGGCAGAATGGATTACCACAACAGAAGCTGGGTGCATTTTTCTGCTGGAGGGCAGTTGTAGGGCCAAGCATCTAAATTCAAAGACTTGGACATCTTGGGGACAGCATGTTGGTTTTTACTTCTCTTTTCAGATATTTTAAAATAATCCTTTTGATATCAATGGCAGTGATTAGCCATATTATAAAATAGTTTGAGATTTTCCCCCCTTTGAGTGTTTTGTTTTGTTTTTTTCTCTTGTGAGACTTTTCTGCTGATCTTCTGATATGGGCAAACTTTTTCAGCATAGTAGCGTCACCTTTCTGAAGGGCCTCACAATGTTAGTGGTGCTACTTAACGTAGATGGAGACTGAATTGGTTTCCCAGCAACCCAGGCCCGAATAACCCACAGAAACTATATTAATTACCACACTGTTTGGCCAACACTCAAGCATATTCCTACCTAACTCTTATATCTTAAACTAACCCATTTCTATTAATCTGTATATCCTCACCAGGCTGTGGCTCCCCTGTAAGGCTCTGGTGTCTTTCTCCTTAGGTAGGTAGCTACATGGTGTCTCCCTGACTTTCCTTTCTTCCCTCCTCTATATTTGTTTGGATTTCCTGCCTTGCTCCATTCTGCCCTGCCACAGGCCAACACAGCTTCTTTATTAACCAATGGTAATAAAACATATTCACAGCTTACAGAGGGGCATCCTACACGGACTTCAGACACGACTTTTATTAAATGTTTGCGGGGCAACTTAATTCATTACACAAGTACAAACCTTGAGTTTAAATTTTGCCCTTTGTAACCTGTCTCTGAATGAGGACAGGGTCACTAGTATGCCTGCGCCTTTGTGTGTTGTGTGTGATTGATATTGTGTGTGTGTGTGTGTGTGTGTGAGTTTGTATGATCACCCTTGCTGTTTACATGCTATAGAGATCTCACTGTTAAGAAGCATTGCTCTAGGGATGTATAATTTCTCTCTTCTCAAGATTCTCAAAGCTTAATCTTCCAATTCAGCTAAATCAGCACTGTGGTTCTGCTGCTATTTTGACTTCCTGCATAGCAACTGCGGCAACATTCATTCCATCCTCGCTGAAGCCTGTCCTAGTACGTAATAACCTTACTTGATAAAATTAGTATTAAAGATCATCTCCATGTTCTTGCACAACACGCTTTGATAAAGAGAGGGGTGGATCCATTGACATAGTAGAAGTAGAAATAAAAACGCCCATTTCTGATCAATTGGAATGCTTATTTCTGGGGTGAGCAAGGGTTCCTGGCCTTGTCCTGCGGTGCCTTGTGCTACGATGGCCATTATTCTCCTGTTACCCTATATTTCTTGGTTTGTTTGTCTTTTACTTATTGTATGGCCTTATTTGTTAAACTTTATTTTTATTGCAGGAAATTTTCTACCCTGTAGGAGAAAAGGGCAGTATAGATTTATATAAAAGTCAATAAGGCATTTGGATTTCTGTGGTAAGCGTTGTTGAATATGTACTGGTTATGGAAAAATTATTCATTTTTAATTTTAGGAACTTTTTAAATATTTTAAATTTTTATTACATTTAGAGAGAGACTGAGAGAGAGCATGTGTGTGTGTGTGTGTGTGTGTGTGTGTGGCATAAGACAACTTACTGGAGTCAGTCTTCTCCTTCTACCATATGGATTTGGGGCCTTAAACTAAAGCCGTCAGCCTTGGCAGCAAGTGCCTCAACCCACTGAGCCATCTTGCCAGCCCAGAGACCTAGTAGTGCTGACACGGCTGCCTCTGACCTCGTTGTTCGGCCCTCCTCACGCCAGGAGGACGCCGAGAAAGGTCCCCATGGCGGGTTACAGGCTTTGGTGTCAGTACGATGGAGCCAGCATCACTGTTTGCAGGTTTGTGAATGGTAGATGTGTGAACCAAATGAGTCAGCGTTGCTGTATGAATCTTCACAGAAATAGCTCACATAGTCGGCGCTGCCAATTCACAAAAAGGGTGGTTTTTACAGCGGAGAGCTAATGCTGTTTATAGGTCCTTATTTTGTGATTGCGATTCCATCTGTGAAAGCTAAACTTTAAAAGAGTGTAAGAAAAATCAGGAACAACTTTTTGTTGCCTTTTAACTACTAGGATGTTACCGAATGGATTAGATTTAGACCTGCAAAGCAGATTTGCTCCACTGTTCCGCACTGGGGTTTAGAATGCTCAGATTCTTGGGTCGCTGGGGCTTAGGCCCTGCTATTAAAATGTAGCTATTTTTGCAATGCTTTGGAATTCACATAAACACTAGGATATTCTGTTTCTGTTCTGGTGTCAGGTCTAAAATTCCTTGTTTTCTCAAAGTTGGCAAAATATTAGAAAAACTTCTCTTAACTGTTCATTTCCTTTCTCTTCTGCATGGTCTGTCTGACTGGTTAGTATTAGTTTATGCGTAATTCGAACGACAGGGTAATAAAAAGTTTTCTCTCAATTTGCTTGAAAATTTGTTCAACTTTGGGTAGCCCAAGGATGCTGAGGTGAAGGTTTGGGCTAGTGTGTCTCTAAGTCTCTATCAATGTTAAACTATGAATTTCTAAGAGGTTCTAAGACCCTGAGAAGAATCAGTCAAAACTTTGTATAGAAAAGACCCCAAATTTGGAGAGATATCTATTATCATTATATTGGTTATAGCCATTTTAATTAATTATTATTGTTGTGGTCAGTGTGTGTGCATGCATGCAGTGGCAGGTGTTTGAAAGTCAGGACAGCTGTAGGAGTTGGCGCGCTTTCTCTCTACCATGTGGGTTCTGGGACTTGAACTCAGATCATCGAGCTTGGCCTCAAGCTCTTCTGTCCGCTGAGCCATGTTGGCAGCTTTCACCCTGACAATTTTTATAAGAAATCAAAGGAGAATTATGGTATAAAGGAATGCTATTTTCTTTATTTGAAAAATTCTCTCTCTTTTTCACAGAGTTAATTTGATTACACAAGTGATTTGAACACTGGTTTCTGAGTTCTTCACTTTGCATTATACATATGAAATCACTGTGACTTTGTCATCAATGTTTCTAATATTTAATAATCATTGGTTTCTCTAAAATTCTAAATTGGTCGGAATACTCAACAAGGTCCAGAAAGAATAGACAAAACAGTAAATAAAAAGTACTTTGTCTGTCTTCTTTCTTTGGTTTGAGTTTTACTTCTTTGAAAACATTTCCTAATTCTGGTGTGTGAAAGTGTAGTTTGGGAATCCCAAGAGCATTGGTTCCTGCATTTCAGCAACATGGACCCTAAAGTTAGGTGGGTCAAGTTTCTGAACTATCACACTGACAGAAAGAGCTGGAGGGACTGGGCACTGTATCCAAGAATTACCTGAGAATTTGTGTATTGAAATCTTTACACTTTAATAAATTAACAAAATACCACTAATTAGTATAATATTCTTAGCCGAAGGGAGAGGGCTTCTTGTAAGTGAGCTGTCTACTCCTCAGGGGCAGTCTTGCCATCAGAATCACTTCAGAGAAACTCTAGAAACACCTGCTTAGGCTACAGCTCAAGTCATTGAGAGAAGTGACTTGGGCTGGTACCCAGGTATTGATAGTTTTGAAAGATGTTTAATTCCAAAGTGCAGCTGGGGTGAGGGTTTTTAATTTATTGGAATATCATAGGTACCCTACTTGTTAGAAGATCAGAATATGTGAGGGTAGGAAGGTGTAGTGGAGATGGCCTTTTATAAGAGAGCTCAGATCGTGTTGGAAGCCCGCCTTTATCAACACCAGATGTGTTAACTTCAACAGGTACTTTACCTGGGTCTGAAATTTCTTTGCAGCTTTTCTATTGAAGTTCAATACTTAATTTCATTATAGTATTTTTGGAGTAGTTTCCTGCACCACATGAAGCATGAACAAATTCAGATATCTATTTTCTTTATTTTGATTCAGGTGGTCATAGGATAAACTTTGAGTCTGATGTTTGTCTAAGGACTTGTCACTGAGAAATTTGGGATTTTGTGAATTTGAAACTTAGTGGGTTGATATCATTATCTTATAAGGAAGAGCCTGCTAAGCATATCACGGCACAAACTGTTCTAGGGTACTGTTAGGCCCACTTAAAAAAATCCAGCTGTTTTGACAATTTACATGGGGGGGGGGCACACTTATCACAGGCAAGTCCAAAAGCAGATCTTGATATGGAGACAAGGCAGACTTGAATAAATGGGGACTGTGGGGGCTGTGACGGTACACTGTCTGGCCAGCAAGCCCCTGGAATCCTCCTCTCTCTGCCTCTCCCTTGCGGTATTTGAGGTACATGCTATTGTTCCCAGTTTGTGTACGGGGTAGCTGGGATTCAGACTCAGGTCATACTTTGTAGCCAACGCAGCAAAGCAAACCCCTTTCCACGGAGCCATCTCCCCAGCTCCAACTCTTCAGACTCCTTGGAGAATTCATGCAGTAAATTATTTTACGGGGGCTGGCTTTTCTCTCCTTTTCTTTTCTTTTTGGAGACAGGTTCTAATTCTGTAGCCCAGATGAGCGTCAGACTCACAGTCTTAGTGCCTCCCTCTCCGGAGTGCTTAGACTGCAGGTGTGCACCGCCACGTCTGGCCCTGTTTGTACTGTCAGCCCCACGTTCCCAGGCCTCACCGTACACAGCAGGCGTGAGACATTGAGTTATGGGAACAAATGAACCAGCCTCATGTCGATGCATTCCCTTGCTGCTTTTAGGTTCCATATGAATGGGAACATGGTTGTCTAACTTTAAAGCCTTTCAAGCTATAACAATGGCATATTCTTCACGTAGAGTCTGACCATTTTGGTGACCCCGAGACCCTTGTTTTTGGCTAATCTTTTTTTTTTTTTTTTTTTTTTTTTTACACTTGGCATTTGTCTGAACTCCAATATTCGTCGTGGAAATGAAGATAAATTCTTCTCTTGACATTCCCTTTTTCCATTAAGTTAAAAATCGTTGCTTCGTAAGTGAGATTCCAAACATCTGGATTTTGATCTTTCCACCATACAGGATGATAGTTTAGCTCTGGCCACATCTGGACCATGCAACCTGATCACATTCTGCACACAGAGTGTCTAACTCAGGTGGTGCAGCCAACCAAGAGCTTGCGGAATGCACTTGAACCCCGTTCTCCTGATATTTTACACGCGGTCGGGGTCTGGGTGTTTTTTTTCCCTCTATTCTCTGATTGTGGACAAATGGGAAAGCTATAATGCCGCTCTCAAAGACCCACAAAGATTCTCTGACTTAATTTCTGTTCTTTGTGGCAGGTAATAGTCTCTCGGATTGCAGACATGCTCTCAAATGGTCTCAACAAGTGCAACCCTTGTCAGGGTTAGCAGAGCTGGGAGACACTGAGAAGCTACACACAGTCTCTCTCCCTCTCCCTCTCTCTGGATTTTTATTTTAGTGGGAAGTTGGAGTTGAAATGACCTGATATTTGATCCGGATCTGCTGCTCTTGTCTGAGCCAGGAATTGGGCCTTGACAGCTGAGGACACTGTGATAGTTGCCATTGCTGGGAACCTGTGATTCTTCCTGACATTCCCCCTATTAGCCATCTACTCTGTGTGAATCCCCTTAATTTCTGTGGGTACTTAAGAGTTCAAGGTGCTATGTATGGCTGTTTATGCGACTGGTTACATTTTGTTATGTAATCTTTCACCCTTAATTGCTTAAAAATATTTATAATGTGTCAAGTTGGAAATTTACTTTCAAAGTCCCATTTAGGTGACTATTATTTTCAAATATGGATTTATACTGTTAAGGGATCCTGTGTTCGGTACAACAGGGATTTGGGTGTGGGCTCCATACTGTTTTATAATCCATCAATGTGGTCTTTCACGCCCAGGATTCTTAGGTCGAGAGCACTGTGCTTTTTCCTGTCTTATATTATGAAATATATTGTGTATATTATATTTTATAATATATACATACACTGTTGTTAACTTTGGCATGAGAGGAATGAATCCTAGAATGGCTTGAATATTTTTGCCACAAAACAAGAAGTTGGAAGTGAAATTTTTGAGCCTTCTCAAGTCGAATTAGATCTCCTAAGTTCAACCTGAGCCTCTGTTGTTGGAATGTGGGCTATGGGAGGCTATCAAGGCTTTGTTTTTTTTTTTTTTTTTTTCAGAATGACTCTTGCAGGGTAAGCAATGGAAGGAAGTACCATGTACCCATTTGTAGGTAGCACTGTGTCATAGGCAGGTGTTAGAGTGTTGCGTGTTGCAAAGCAGGATCAGCCTCACCCAGAAGGCCCTTCTGAGTTCGGTTCCCTGGGCTATCTAGATAATCTTATGGCCTGCACACGGCAGGTGGGGGGCGGTGGCAGGGACTGCTTTTGAGTACCCAGCGAGCGCTGACTGCCTCATGCTTTGTTTCGTGCTTTTTCAGAGTGCAAATTCACCTGCACCAGCGGCAAATGCTTGTATCTTGGTTCACTGGTCTGTAACCAACAGAATGACTGTGGGGACAACAGTGACGAAGAGAACTGTCTTCTGGTGACTGAGCATCCACCTCCAGGCATCTTCAACTGTAAGTCCTCTGACTCAGCCTTGCGACGTTGTGTCTGATGGTGTTTTGAAACGGATGGAAGGTGGAAAGTTACGTTTCCTAGTTACAGGAGAGAGAGGTTTCCTTCTGGGTTGGAAGATGGCGTGTGTAAGATGGAGAACGCCTGCGTTTCTGTAGGTGCTCACTGGTGCGGTGGTTTGTAATTGGTCTTTACTGTTGATCTGAGAAGCCCCAGTTGGTTCCAAGAAAGCAGATACTGTGTTCTTCACAGAGCTTAAGAGACCTTTTTGAATTTATGACTTCAGAAATGATTTTAAGTAAGTGAAGACAGGTCCGTAATTATTCACAAAAATAGAAATATTTACACAAGACTCCTAAAGGTTCTGGTTGTATGCTTTGCTGTTAAATACCAAATGGAAATAAAGCATGTGCCAGGTCTTTACACGTATGACTCTCAAGCTGAGACTCAGAACACTGTCTCATGAAAAAGTGAGATTGGAATCTGAAATTCATTGGTTTTGGATTTCATGATTATTATGACAAGGAAGAGGGAGAATGCAGTTTTGAAACACTCCTGAATTCTGTTAGGAAAAATAGTTTATTATTTCTGGTTTTCCACGAACCAACTGAAGTGGGTTAAGGGGGAGCATCCTTTTGTATCAGCCTACCTAGGGAGAATGCTTGCCATGCTGGTCCTTGCTGTGTTCTGATAGCTGCTTCCCCCAGATCCAGAGCTGACATCAGAGGCTTGGTCTCCAGCCCATGGTACTGTTATGAGGTGGTAAAACCGTAGAGGCCTGGTACCTCCTTAGGGGTGCTCTGCCTTTCATAAAGAGATTTTGGGACCCTGGGTCCTCAGGTTTCTGCTATGTAGCCCAGGCTGGCCTCAAGCTCACAGCAGTTCTCCTGCCTCAGGGTCCTAAGTGTTGAGATTACAAGGTGTGAACTCGCATGCCCTCTTTTCCTGGCTTTCTTGCTGCCATGAAGTGAGCACTTTTGTTCTACAGCTTGCTCTTTGATATCATAAGCTGCCTTGGCAGAGGCCCGGAGGCAAATGGGTCCAGTTGCCCATGGATTTAAAACTGAGATGAGGTAAGCCTTCCCTCTTTTGTTGGTCATTCTGAAGTGTTTGTTCTGGTGATATGAAGCTGAGAGGTGAATTCTCTTCCTTGTTGAAATTAGGAGCGGCGGGGCTGCGTCCCTGGCACCCGGCCACCCGCATGGCTAGTTTATACCCAGAAATAATTACACGGAAACTGTATTCTTTCGAACACTGCCTGGCCCGGCTAGGTCCAGTTTCTTATTGGCTAGCTCTTACATATTGTTCTAACCCATTTCTAATATTCTGTGTAGCCCACGAGCTGGCTTACCAGGGAGGATCTTAACCTGCATCTGTCTGG
>NW_026067979.1:243079-278808 GCF_014885135.2 Alexandromys fortis | reverse complement strand
AAGAACTTTTAACTTTTAACTTGCATATATTTTTAACACTGTAAATCATTTAAAAGTTTTCTTTGTCTTTGAATCTCTTTACTGTATATCTCTCTTTTTCTGACCACACAAGCCTTTAAATTACTGAGCAATATGAGTAGGATTAAAGCCGTGGCTTTGCCAGGTAGATCCAGTCCATTCCTTAGCCAATAAAATGGGCCAAGGCAGTTTCTTTATTAATAAGAAACCATTCCCACATCACTTCCTGATGGTCTTCTTACTGAGATGGGTCATTTCAGATATGGTCAGCCTCTCCTGACCTGAGACCACTTTGAGGCATTATGTTTGCAAAAATTAAATCTGGGGATGGTTAAGAGCACGGCTGCTCTTGCAGAGGACCTGGGTTCAGTTCCCAGCACCTACATGGCAGCTCACAACTGTCTGTAATTCCAGTTTCAGGGGTTCTGATGCCCTCTTCTGACCTTCATGGGCAGCAGGCATGTACCTAGTGTACAAACACCCACACAGATAACACAGTCAATGCACATAAAATAAAGTAAGTATTTTTTAAATTAAAATTTTGTGTGGAAAATAGACTGCAAAAATGCAATTGCCGTAAACTTGGAGAGGGTTAAGAAAAATAAAAAAAACCCACATTTTCCTCTACCCCTACTTTAGGGGAAAAGCATGCATGGTCCTAATATAAAAATAACTACATTCTGGTGAATTTTAAGCCTGCTACTTATGCTTGCCATATTCAGGAGTCTCAGTGTTTGTTTTCTCAAGAATGTTTGTTTTATCATTTTAAACTTTCTTTATTTCAATTTTAAAAGATGCTGGTTATTTGCTGTGTTTGGGCCTGCACATGCGTGAGTGGGCATGCGTATTCATGGAGGCATGTGTGGAAGGCCAGAGGTTGATTTTGAGTGTCCTGCTCAATTGCTTCTCCAACTCATCACCCCCTCCCCCCAATGTGTTTTCCTGAACCTCAGGCTTGCCATTTTGCCTATGTTGGTTGGCCAACGAGCCCCCAAATTCTGCTTTTCTCTACCCCCACCACACAGATGTACACAGTCACATCTGGCTTTTATGTGGATGTTCATCAAGTCCTCACGCTTGTGTGGGAAGCCCTTGACCCACTGAGCCACCTCTCTGGCCTCTGAATTTCCATATATTGGCTGTTTTTCGAGTTCTGTCTTCATGTGCTAAGAAGACATGTCTCGAGGGTCAGGACTGGCTCTGCACTTCCTTAGCATTAGGCCCCCTGATTTCCTTCAATTAGGTTTGTGCGGTAGCGTTTGTATCGTGCAGCTGTCTAGCTGTGTGGGGTTGTCTCACTTCCTGCATATGGGTCCTCTGAAACGTTTGTCGACTGGCAAAGGGAAGAGGACACAGGGAAGGAGGGTGGCAGAGTGAAAGGGGGGATTGGGAACTGGGTGGGAACCAAGAACACTGAGGGCCCCTCTGTCTACCTTTTCCATGAACACTTCAGGCATTTTTGAGCACATCTAAACTATAAAATGTTCTCTTTTCTTCTTTTCTGTACCATGGTGGGAATTGATCCCAGGACCTTACACGTCGTCACAGACAAGTATTCTACCACTGAGGTACCTACCCGTCCTCTTTTTTGCCTTGAGTCATAGTCTTCTTATCAAGCTTCCCATGCAGGCCTTTAACTCTGTGGTTCAGGTAGGCCGTTAACATGCCTTGCAGTGTCAACCTCCCAAGGAGCTGGGATTACAGGACCTATATCACCAGGCCTGGTTAAATGTGCTTTGGATGCATACGCTTGTTTCAAACTCAACTGCTGGGATAGGGTCCCAGTAATACAGCTTTCCCAGGAACAGGCAGCAGGTTGTTTTTCCCTGGGTCCCAGAGCTACCATCTGCACAATCAGTGCCCAAGAGATGGCTCCTGTGTGCACTGCAGGGGAAAGGGACAGTCCAAGTAAGTTATTTTGAAACAGGCAAGACTTAAGCAGTTGGTGAATACAAAGTTATCCCAAGCTAGACTGATGGATTAAGATCCTGGCCCTAGGACTTAGCAGTTAGGCAGGTTGCTTTTGCATGAGGAAGCGATTGAATCCTCTAAGGCCTAGATTCTGGTATCTATGAAATGGGCATAATTTCTGTCATATAAAATTGTACATGGGCTTAATGAAAGACCTGGGAAGTGTGAGCTACATAATTGCATTGTCCTTCCTCTCTCTTCCCCTTCTCTCGCTCATCTCGCCTTCCTCTCCCCCTCCTCCCCTTGCTCCTCCTCTTCCTCCCGACATTTTGTTTGGGCATCCCTTGGGGAGCTGAATCACCATAGCTTCGTATAATTTGCCTTCAATGTCACCACATTGCATATGTAATATGTTTCTAGGTGTTCCAGAATGAGTGCATTCCCAGAAACCAGTGTTTCTCCTTGGCAAGATTCTCTAGGGGCTGTGCCAGCTGAAGGTGCCTGTGGCATGGCTGAGAACTACCTGTACGCTGCCTCTGCTGAAATACCAGGAGGAGGAGGCCCATTTGTACCAAAAGGAACACTCCCCCGAGCCTGTTATTGGCCTGTTTTTGACTTCTTTTCTTTCTTCAGTCAAACCAAGAGGCTAATTTAATATGGAATGAGTGTATGCTTTCTCTCCCTGTCTCACCTGAAGAGAACATGAAACACGAATTGGCTCCTACCAGCTTCCGTGTACTGTATCCTCGGGCAGTTGGTGAGCTTTCAATGGACGGCACATACTTTTATTCGGTCATCTATGGTGGATTTCTAGAGCAGACGGGACAGTACGCCTTGAAAAAATTAAATCCTTGTGTATGAAATATGCACACACACCCCAGAACAACAACAAAACCTCACCTAGTAGCCCTTGTTCTTATCCTATTTTGAAAAGGTCAGCTTATATGACCTGCTTTGTTTCATTAGAGAAAATGTTGAATATTACAATATTTGATATTTAGAATGAAGCAAAGTGGACCTTCTGGATGTCCAGATGAACTACATCAGTGTTTTTTTGCCTCTTGCCCTAGCTTCAGATATGCATGTGCGCTCAGATGTCTGTGAGACGTCTCATCTGATAATGTTTAGCATGAATTAAAGTTAGAAAGGAAACCCCACTGGTACTCATAGCCAGCTGTATGAACAGCCTTTTCCCTTCAGAAAGTGTTTTGGAACCTAGGTCTAGACATAATCTGGTTTCATCTGTCCCTCCACTCACCTAACGCTGACCAGATACTCATTAACTGAGGGAAGATTATTTCGCTCTGAAACCATAGTTTTGCCCAGATTTTGAAGGTTAGGCTGGCATTGCTTATCTCATAGAGAATGTTTCCAGATGCATCATTCAATGGAAGAGAGAATGTGCCGGTGGACCAAACTCCCAGCTTTTTCTCATCTCTTTACTTTGGCTGTTATGTTGTACTCAAAATATTGTACTCCTGTGCTGTGGGATAATGCTTTGTACACTGTAAGATTTGTCACTTGTATTGGTTTAATAAAATGCTGATTGGCCAGTAGCCAGGCAGGAAATATAGGTGGGGTGACCAGTCAAGAAGAATTCTGGGAAAAGGAAGAGAGAGAGAGAGATGCAGTTGTCACTCAGATACAGAGTAATCAAGATGAGAATGCTGCACTGATAAAAGGTACCGAGCCATGTGGCTAAACACAGACAAGAATTATGGGTTAATTTAAGGTATAAGAGCTAGTTAATAATAAGCCTGAGTTTACAATTAATATAAGCCTCCGTGTTTCTTGGGACTGAATGACTGTGGGAACAGGTGGGACGGAAACTTCCTGAGCATTAAATATACAAATAAGATTAGTTTTTAAGTGCCTTGTCTGGTCATTGTACTAGCCATCGCGGTGGAATGAAGAAAACAAATCCTGCTGCTACACTGCTGAGAGCTGGAAGGAAAACATGTAGAAAGACCTCGGAAGCAATGGATGATTGATCCTAACAGTGTAGGGTTTAGTGAAGACAAAATTATTCCCCTTGTGCTAGTAATTGTGGTTTCAGAAAGAAGGCATTCTAAACAATTAGGGAAGGATGCTGGTGGGGTTTTAAATGGCAGGGATGAGGAATAGCAGTGAGGCTGGTGCAGTCCTGGACAGGAATGAGGCAGCCTGACCTGATGTCAGGTGTGTCTACTATGGCTGAGCACAATGTGAGGCAGAGTTGGAAACTAGGCTGGGGTCAGAGAGGAGCTGGCACGTGATGCTATGTCATCTGCATATGGTTTGCTGTGCCCAGAGCCTGATGCTTAACGGGCATCCTCGGCTAACCAGCCATGTGCCGCCTTAGTGTTCCTGTCCAGTTGGGGTTTCCCATTACACTGTATGGTCACTGCAACTTGATGGGGGTGGGGCAGGGGTGAGGAATTGAGCTCCAATGGCCTTCTAGATGCTATAGTCTACACAGTTTGGAAACATCTGTGCATGCTCAGTCTTAAGCAGTCACTACTGAGGGATCTGTGCCACGGACGTTTGGACGAAACCTAGAGTTGAAAAGCGACAGCCATCAGGAAGGACCTCTCACTTTTAGTTTGGGTGGAATTTCCAGCTAACCAGAAAGGATCCTATTCAGAGAAAGTGGGGAGCACAGAGACTCCTGCCCTCACCAGAGGCAGAAGCTGCTTCCTTCCCTATAGGTGGCCTCATAAAACTGACACTCACAATCAAAGGAACAGAAGCCAAATAAAAGTGCCCAATTAAGCCAGCATTTTTAACTTCAAAACTTTTTCCTGAAAGAAACCTCTCCCTGCCCCCATGCCAGTTAGGGTAAAAACAAAACAAGACATAGTCTGAGCAAACTGCTTTCCTTCCCAAACCAGCTTCTCAGCTTCTTCAATATTGTCTCCAGTGACTCTCGGCACCAAGCAGAAACTACCGTTGGTTGCCTCCTAAGCTTTCAGGTGTCTTTGTGCTTGAGAACTTTGAACCTTGTAGAAAAATCTGACCATGACTGGGCTTACAGCTGCTAGATCTCTGTTGTTTCTTCTACAGTTATTGCAGTAAGCATTATAAATAATTCTCCATATCATGAAATATCCTAATAGATTGTGCACCTAGTTTCCTAGTTGTCTCATTTGCCTCTGGGTTTGGTTTTTGTTTTCTTATTAGTTCTGTGGGTGTTTCAAAATAATGAGGTTCAGTATGGCCACTTCATGCACACCCTGTTTGTTGATCCTCGTCACCCTGCTCGGCTTCCCCACTTCCCTGCCTCCCTTCTTGATGGTTCTCTTCCTTCTTGTGCCCCATCCCCACCTTTTACTTTCAAATTCTGTGTTTTAGTTTGTTCTGTGTACAGTTTGTTTGGATTAGGATCCAAAGCCAAAAACATGGTGATGGTGGTGGTAGTGTGGGGATACTCTTGAGAACTTAGATTCCCCTCCCAAATCCCTTTCTCTCGTCCCCATTCCTCTCCTGTTGTCACTGTTCATGGTCTGGATTGTTCATTTTATAGACTTCCCAAGCCAAATTTCCCCTTTCTCCGTGGTATCAGTGACTATGCTCCTTCGTTCCTTGCCATTCCTGTTTTCTTGATTGATTGAGCAACGTGGAGAGATTGGGTGGTGAACACGGTATGCATATGTAAAAGTACCTCACAGGGGTCAGCTGTCTCTCGTCAGCAGGCTTGTTGTGTCTTTATGAGCTGTTCCTGGCTGCAAAATGGCCAGAAACTAACTCTGTACTTTGCCCTGTTAATCTATCTATAAGGAGATGTTCCCATCAATGGTATGATCAATTGCCCTGAGGTGTATGCCATACAGGATGAATTCATTTAAATCCGAGTGATTTCTTGATGGTTCTTCAGGTACAACCGATGATATTTTTCTTGTTAAAGACCGAGGAGTTGAAATAACTGGGTGCGCACATTCAGCTTCGGTAGGAGCCCTTTCTACTCCACTCCAGGAGCCAACTCCCAGGTCTCCGTGCATTCTTGCCTGTTTCCCACCAGCTGCCATGCAACTTCATATATGATTTCTGTTTTCTTGGGGCCTGTTCATTCTGAATTCATTGCCTTCTGCTGAGACTGCCTGTCAGGCCCTGTACTCAACTGTCCAGATCCTCCCATCGGCCCTGATTGCCTACAGGTATCTCATTGTTAGTAGACACTTGATGTGCGATTCCCCTCTGTATGTTGTGAATATGTTTTATTACCATTGGTTAATAAAGAAGCTGCTATGGTCTATGGGAGGGTACAATATAGCTAGACAGGAAAGCTAAACTAAATGCAGGGAGAAAGAGGTGGGGTTAGGCGGATGCCATGTAGCTGCCCAAGAAGCAAGATGTGAGGTAATAAACCACGAGCCTCGTGGTAAAATATAAAGTAATAGAAATGGGATAAGATATAAGAGCTAGCTAGGAATACACCTGAGCCGTTGGCCAAACAGTGTGGTAATTAATTTAGTTTCTGTGTAATTATTTGAGTCTGGGTAGCCAGGAAACGAAAACGCAGTCTCAGTTTACAGGCGCTGCCCTGAGTCTGTCCTGCATAAGCTTCCAACACCACTGCGTGTCTTTCCGGTTTCCTGGCCAGATCCCTCTTCGTTTTCATTGCTCATCTCAAGTCTCCCAGCTGCCACTCACTTCCTGGATGGCTCCCTGTGACCACAGCTCTCACAGCTGCTTCTTCTAGAATCACCTGTTCATCACCAAATCCGGCAGACAGCTTTTCCTATTTCCCTTTCACTCTCGGTCTCTCCCTCCCTCCCTCCCTCCCTCCCTCCCTTCCTTCCTTCCTTTCCTTTTGACCAGTCTTTTCTCCACTGTTGATAGGATTGTTTAGTTCTTTTTTTAAGGCTCTCTGCTCCCTGGGATCACAGGCTCTGTTTTTCAGCTGCCAATCTTGATGGTCCCACCCTCTCCTTTGGCCTAGGCTTCTCCAAACAATCACATGGCATTGTGATTATTCCCTTGTCCTTATCTACAGCCAGACTGATGTTTGCAACTGCTTGTAAAGACTCTTTCCAAGACCCACAGACTCTGTGCATCTGGTACCTGGCTTCTTATTTCTTCCTTACCTCTAGGCCAACCCTAGTGTTTCCATTGTCTGACTTAGTGATTTGTCTACCAGTTTCGTCAAGTGGGCCACTCTTTTCTGACTCTACCTCATAACCAGAAATACATTATCCTATGTGGAGGCCTGTATGCCTTTGTGCCCTGTCAAGGCATTATCCATCAACACATGCACAGGTTAAGTCTCAAAGGATGTTAGGTTCTTGGAAGGCAGGAACTACGCTTACCATTTTATATGCTTGCTGCTCTTCCCAGAGTATTGACTGTACCTATTAGATGCTTGGAAAAGTATGCTTCCTCTGCTACTATTGTATGCCCTTCAGAGTACCAGGCCTGTAAGGTTTCTGCTGGAGTCTTAGCTTCACCTAGCATAATGCATGGCATATACAGTGTAGAGAGCATGGTCTTATAAATAGTTGTTGAGTCAGAATGTGAAGTAGTTTAGAAAATTCATGTCTGATCAGAGGAGGAAAAGGCTGTTGTTTGCATGGCTTGGTTTATAACTAGTGGAACTGGGTCTCATAATATCCATACTGTCTTAGAAAACTATGTAATAGGACAAATCAAAGACAATATAAGCTCTGACTTTGCCAACTTATATGTCCTTAAAGGTGTATTTGGCTACTATAGATACCAAACTAACCAAAATCTAAGCCTGCTCCAATGCAACTATTTTTCCTAGGACCCACAACATGGTAGAATTTGTGCCTTGTAATGGGAGAAGACTCTTCAACCTGTCAGCCCTTGAGGGACAAATCTTTGTTTGAATATAAGCATTTGCATCTTAAAACAGTGTACACACGACTATTTCAGAAAAAAGTGAAATGTTTCTCATTGGATCATAAAGAAGTGTGTGTGTGTGTGTGTGTGTGTGTGTGTGAGAGAGAGAGAGAGAGAGAGAGAGAGATCTATATAGATGTGTGTAGTAAGTCTCTATGTAGTATGTATAACTACATATATAATTGTGTCTATGGTGTGTGAATGTGGGAGTGTGTGTGTGTGTGCATGAGTTTGTGAATGAATGTGTACGTGTGTGGAGTGTGTGTATATAAGTATGACTGTGTAATCTGTTTTCTGATAGTCCTATCAAGTCTCTTCTTCCATTGTATTCTTACACTAAAGGTTTTTAAGCACTGCCTAAAGAAAATCCTTCCTTATAGGTACAGTGTAATAGTCATTTTAAACAATGACTTAGGGCCCAGGCTGTCCTTAACATAGAATATTAGGTTCTGAGTTCCAGGTATAGAGTTATTGGTTGTGGCTTTAGAACAGCTTGATAAAGTCTCCTGTACCTTGACTCTATCCTCTCCAAAGTGAGGATTAGAATACTGATCTCTCTCATTTGAGGATCTAATGAAATAGCGCAGAACAATCAATTACAGGAAGGCCGGCACGTGGCAAATATTCACCAAATACCCGCCCCCCCCACCTGTGGCTTCCTGGAGCGGAGTGGGGTGGCAAGGAAGCTTCTGTTTGTTGAGGGCCAGCTGTTTGCACGCATCATCTCATTCGCCTCTCTTAAGACATGGAGAAAGGCATCCTTAGGAACGCCATGCTTGGAGAGATTAGCTAATTGCTTCAGTCCCACAACCAGAGCCAGTCGCTGGGGCTGGGAGATTGAATTCAGCTGTGTTTTTATTTTTGCACATGTTTTGCTATTTTTTTTAAAACTAAGATAGGGTTTTACTAATTACTTCTTAAAAGATTTTTAGGATTTGTGGTGCAGAGATCAAAGAGTCTACTCTCTTGGTGGCTGTAGAGGTGAGTGCTCTCCAAGAGCAACTATTTACATAATAAAGTTTAATTAATACACAGATTTTGATTGTCTCGGTTTCACACTGGATTTTCAAATAAAACTATGAAAAACAAACTCAGCAGCCCCAGCATGTCAGAAACCATTGGTATACTGACCTGTCCTGGAACCCGGCTGCCCAGCTCCGTCTGTGTTTGACCTTCCTTATTAGAAGCCGAGCTCTGAAGATGAGCTCTTAGACTCGCTCTAGTTCAGCTACGACCACACCCTAAAGGCAGCGTCATCCAGCAGGTGCTTTCAGGGCTGGACCTTAATGTCTCTCCGGAACTTGCCTGGGTGCTATGTCCCTTTCCATTCTTCAGGGTGCCAGTGGAGGGATGGAACCTCGCTGTGGAGGACATGGGTCAAGGGTCTTCTGCGTGCTTAGTGCTTAACCCTGGATACCTTGGTCAAGGCCAGTAACAAAGGCTGTCCTGTAAGAGCAGTGGCTTCTGTGACAGGAATCATTGCCCCCTCTTTCAACTTAAGAAAAATGAGTGTATGGAAATACAATTACAGCCATGGGACAGTGGTCCAGGAAAGCATTTCAAGCAAGGTGAGGGCCAGGATATGGGGGGTCTCTGGGCTGCCCCAGGAGCTGTGCTGGATCCAGTTGCAGCAGGTTGTCACTGGCCACAAACTTACCTGGGTGCTTGATGTGGGGGATGGGCCACGAGGGGTGGAAACACCGGCCTCTGAAGCCCCTTCCCTGTCCCCTTTTGTTTGCTACCATTGTTCCTCCAAGATAGTTTCCAGATCAGTTAAAAAACCTTGCAGGGTCTTGAACTAAGTATTTCTGCCTTTCCAAACAGACAAAGGTGGAGAACGAACGGGAGGGAAAGTCTAACACACCGGGCCTCGTCTTCTCCTGCCGTGACGCTAAATTTACTCAGATTAAAAACAGCCTCTCAGATTTACATTTTGATTCTGTTGCTGCTTTCCTGTGTACAGGGCTGTCCTACTTCAGATGAAACTTATCCACTTCTTTAAATATTTAGTAGTCTAGCGTGGATGTTAATGAAAGTCTGGTGGGGGCTATTTTGGGAATCGCAACAATGATAGTAATTCTCAGTGTCAGATTCCTGCTTTGCAAAGGGAAAGAGGCATTGGGGGGGGGGGAGCAGGACAAGGAGGAGGGAGAAACGGTTTCAGTTCTAATAGAGTTTGCCATCCGCTGGGCTGTGCCAGACAGAATGGGTCATGAATACTGTCTAGACATTCTCTGCCTGAGCAAAGCCTCGGTCTCTAAGGACACACAGTGAGACGCCTGCCGGCTTAAGTAACTGGGGAAAGTCAGGGCAAACTCTCCTGCAATCAGATAGAAATCAATTCGAATCCTGCTTCCTCACGGAGGCCCAGGAGCTGAGGAGAGGGAGGGGAGGGATGTTAGGAGAGAGCCCCTCCCTCCCCACGCTCCTGATCAATTTTAGTGCAAACTTTTCAGCTATTAAGATCGTGAAAGGCCAGTTGTAGTAAGGTAACATTACCAATTTAAACTGTGTTCTGTCGCCGAATGCAGGATAGAATTCAGATCCAGGCCCCAAAGGGCAGAGAGAACTGTGGTAGAAAGTGGTCATTGACTGGCCTATGCTGTTGTGTATTGAAGAACCTGGTACACTCTGGTGGAAAGTGTTGTTCCCGACTGTTCGTTTTCTAGGGGTTAGGCTCTTGATTTGAAAGGGTTTAGAGATGCACTCGGCTTGACCTGCCTTATGAACATCTGAGAGCCTCCCAGAGTCGGGTCCCTCGAGGGGCAGTTCTACTACTGTGCTGTACAAATAAGATAAAACACCCCATGCACCCCATACTTGGCTGCGCTCGCCCAGAGATGGCAGTAATGGCTATTTGACTCCTGTGCCAGGAATGATGCTTGCATGATGCTGGCAGTGTGTGTCTGTCCCAGAGCCTGTTTACGTGAACGTGGTGAGTGGGGTAAGTGAGGTGAAGGTGGGGTACCACTAACCAGACGGGCAACGGCTCCGCTTCCTAGCGAACATCTCACTGGTCGATTTGGTAGTGATGGGTCATGATTGTGCTTGTAATAGTCTGTGCAATGGTATACAGTGGCGTCTGCAAGGGACCATTGTTGTGGAAGCTGAAGTTCAGAGATGTCATGTGATTATGGATCTAGCAGAGAGGTGGAAGTCATCCTTGAGATATAGCCTCAGTTGGCCATCAGAGTGGCTAGGTTTTAGTTATGTCTCATGGAGACAAAGCATAGGGCTTTTCATAAAGGAAAAGACGACAGCCTAAATCTGGCAGTGACCGTCCTTTCTCTCTGTGCGCTCTTGGTATGTGCCAAGAATTGATAGCGGACAGAAACGACGATGGTCTTTGCCCTTTTCCTTCACAGAAAGCAACAGGAAACTGACAGCTGAGGAATAGTCTTAGTGTACTCGCTGGAGAGGAAAGAAAGAGCCCCTCAGTTTCCAGCACCGGCAGGGCTCAGGAGTGAGCAAGCCTGACCCAGTTCCAGATGGCGCTTGTCAGAAATAGCACCAGAGCGGTCCAGAAGGTACTGCGGCCCCTCAGAAAGTCTGCCTTCCCTAAAGCCTCACCTGCTGTCTGCATTCTCTTACACTTGGGGCGTAAACCGTCTCACCTGTGAGATGACCTGCAGGAGCTAATGTCTGTGGGAGAGATGTCAGATGTGTGGGTGTTATGCATAGGTGTGATGTCACGCTTCCCCTAACTGCGTTGGTGCCTGCCCGGGAGCCACACTTGGCAGATCCACAGCCTCTAGTTTCTACAATGTCCATCTGGCCCATGCTGGGTTCAGCTATGTGCCATGGTCATAAGAGTATAGTGTTACCCCAAACCACTGAGAGAAAATGTATCCTCTTAACACAGACACATGTCTGATTTAGAAGGGGCATCTAATGTGAGTTGGATGCCGCGGGTGGCTCTGTTGTGGATGTTACCTCTTTGTCTTTAGTTTGAGTTCTCGGTGTCTGCTGCATTGTTCTAAAAGTCAGGAGAGAAAAAAGCCGAGTTAAACCTTTGCTTCTTTATTCCTAGGGGCTTGGATAGTTCCTGAAGGGAAACAGTGCAGTGGGGAGGGGGCAGGTGTTGCCATCCTTTCTGGCCAGGTTGTGGTTGCCTTGGCAGGTTCAGTCCGGCTGTGTCTTTGTGGAGAGACAGAGGCTGAGTCTGTCAGGAAAATTGTTTGCCTGCTAACTCTTGACAGGAGCCTGTCTGTAGCTAGCTGGATAGAATCCTCCACAGAGAGTCAGCCAAAGAGAATATACCGTGGAGAGATGCTGTTCTTTCTGGTACACCTGCTTACAAGGTTGAAACACTGAGTGTTGGTTACACGAAGGGAAGACCAAAGGGTCTTCAGCTGTTTCTGATCTCCTTAGGACGTCGTGCTGACCTTCCCGCAAGGTCGTCAGGATCTTCATGCTTCGTGATTTCTGGTCTTACTCAAATGTTAGGGGTTTTAAGAGGAAACAACAATAAAACTAGACCGATTCACTTCACAGAGTTGCTAAAACATAAAGTGTTAAAAGTTGGTATCTGGACTGGGGAATATTCTAGAAAAAAACCCCACATGATTGAGGTATTTACATGCAAAAAGTAATATAAGTTTTTCTCTTTTTGAAGTATATTTCATGGAGGACATTTCTGTGGGTAGTAAACTTATGAGCCGCCAAGTTAGTCTCTGTGGGAAGTGTGGCGTGTTCAGGACCTTTTCTACATTCCAGCTTTCTCTCATCTGGAGCTAACCTAGAGCACCTAAGAAGATCTGTAATGATGCAGACCGGGTCTCCAGTCCCAGTGCAGGACGTAGAGGGGAAGCTCTCTGGGACCCGGTGCATGTTGGGCCACCATCAAGAAGAGGGCAATGGTGTCTGGAGAACCCTCCTCTCCTGGGCATCCTGGCCAGGTGTACAGGAGAAAGGGGTGGACAGAGGTATGACAAAGGACTTGTCATGACAAGCCAGCTTGTTTGGATATGGGAGCTGCAGAAACATCCCTAGAAGGGTGGGTGGCACTGTTTCTGGAGATCCAGGCATGCCAGGCCAGATAGTTTCTGTTCCTTGACTTTTAAGAAGTCATGGAAAGGGCTGGAGAGATGGCTCAGAGGTTAAGAGCGCTGACTGCTCTTCCAGAGGTCCTGAGTTCAATTCCCAGCAACCACATGGTGGCTCACAACCATCTGTAATGAGATCTGTTGCCCTCTTCTGGCCAACAAGCATACAGACAGAACACTGTATACATAATAAATAAATAAATCTTTAAAAAAAAAAAGAAGTCATGGAAAGTTTTGAACAAGAAGGAGAGAAATGGATAAGACAGCTCTGTGCTTGGAAGATCTCTGGAGATGACCTGTCCCAGCACTCTGTAGGCAGGGGAAAAGAAACCCTGAGGGCTAAAATGTTTTGTAGTATTGTAACCCTAATATATATGTTTCATAGTTGGGGGTCAATGTTAACAAATAGTTTTAACTGTGGTACTGTGTGTGTGTGTGTGTACATCTATGGGAACACGTGCATATGTGTGGGTACACATGCGTATGCAGGTATGTGCTTGTGGAGCCAGAGGACAACCTCAGATGTTATTCTTTAGATGCTATCCACATTTTTTTAAAGATTAAAAATCATGTTAAATATGTACATGTGTTCCACATATTCCATGTGCCTGCAACAGGTGGATGAGGGTGCCTGATCTTCTGGAACTGGAGTTGTTGTGAGTGGTTGTGAGCCACCTGATGTGGGTGCTGGGAATTGAATTCAGTTCTGCAAGAGCAGCAAGTGCTCTAACCATTAAGTCATCTCTCTCTTTAGCTTCCACCTTGTATTTTTGAGACAGGGTTTCTCACTGGCCTGGCTCTCCCCCAATAGGCTAGGCTGCCTGGTCAACCAGTCCTTGGGATCCATCTCTCTGCCTTCTCAGCACTGCAATTACAAAAGCCACTGTGTTGGTGGTTTGAACTCGGGTCCTCATGCTTGCAAGGCAAGCACTTTCTGACCAAGCTATTGCTCCATCCCTGGCTGTGAGGCTCTAAACAACAGAAATGTGTCTCTCACAGATCTGGAGTCTAAAGGCCAAAGTCAGAGTGCTGGCAGGTTTAGCATCTGAGGACAACAACACGTTTCCCAGTCTCCCCTTCTGTGTCCTTATGTGGTAGAAGGATCTCCCTCCCTCCCTCCCTCCCTCCCTCCCTCCCTCCCTCCCTCCNTAAACAACAGAAATGTGTCTCTCACAGATCTGGAGTCTAAAGGCCAAAGTCAGAGTGCTGGCAGGTTTAGCATCTGAGGACAACAACACGTTTCCCAGTCTCCCCTTCTGTGTCCTTATGTGGTAGAAGGATCTCCCTCCCTCCCCTCCCCCCCCCCTCCCTCCCTCCCTCCCTCCCTCCCTTCTTTTTTCCCTCTGTTTCCCCCTCTCTCTTCCTCTCCCTCTTCCACCTTTCCGTCCTCTCTTCCTCATCTCTCCCCTTCTTTCCTCCCCTCCCTTTTCTCTCTCTTTCTCTTTTCCCTTCCTCCCCACTCCTTGTTTTCTCATTCTTTTTTTTTTATAACCCTGAGGATTGAATCCAGGTTTTGCACAAATATTGCACCACTGAACTATATCCTTTTTTTTTTAATTCTAAAAGAGGAATTTGCTATGTTCCTCCTGTCTCGGGCTCTCTGATGGGATTACAAGCACACGTGGGTCACTGTGTCCAGTTGCAGTCTATTTTACTGTATTATGCTTACTCATTTTCTGTATGTCATGTGCACATGTTAGACATGTGGAGGTGAAAGGGAAGCTTGAGGGAACTGGTTCTCGTTTCCGCCGTGGGCAGCCTCTTTACCCACGGAGTGAACCATCTCTCTGACTCTGCAACCTTTTGTAAGAAATGTTACTTCTACTCATGATGGGTCTTTCCTTCCTCATACCTTCATCACCCACCAAGGGCATATAATCCTGATACCACTATCTTGAGGACTAGAATTTTAATGTAAAGTTTGGTATGTGTTTTGGGCGCATGCGTGTAGATACTTGAACTGAAGCGGGTATTCTTCCCATTTCTTAGGTTTCCCACACTTGAGCTCAGCATTCTTCCCATCTCTTTATGCTGTAGGGGAGCCTGAGGAGGAGGAGGGAATCCCCTGGGAAGACCCCTTGCTGCAGGGTAGGGATTTCTAGGTAAGCTCAATGGCCTCTAGGTTGAGCTCTATGAAAGAAGAGGCAGTGGGGAAGGTTGTCGGAGGGGGGCCACCCCAGCACACTCATTGAAAGTGGAATCTTTCCAATAGAGTTTGAAGATAGCTCTGTTGCCAAGATTCCATGAAAACGGAGTTTGGAAGAATCAAGGTGAAAGCCATGTTAAGAGGTGAGTAGGGAGTAAGTCAGCATGCAGAGCCCACCTTCCCCCCCCCCCCACTCTGGGGTCCGTTATGACCTCCCAGGACACCTGTCACTGATGTCCTTGCCTCAGGGCCCACAGTGGTGTGGTGTGTGTGGCAACAAGTTGGAAACTCTTGGTAGGTGGACGAATGAATGAAAACGCTGCATAAGGAGGGGCCGAGTCAGCCGTTTGAGAGCAGAGGGATGTCTTGGGTGGTGGCCGACACTATGGGAGCAGATGTCTTGAGCCAGTCTCTTGAGAGGATGGGATCTGGCATGGTGAAGTGGAACCACTCCTCCTTGGATACACGGGAAGAGACATGCTGGTGCGCAGCAAGGCACCCTCACCCTGTGGGGCAGATCCGCACAGTGAGGCTTGGTTGACAGCTGCCGTGAGCTGGCTGACTTGGAGCGAAGTACCAGTGTAGGATAGACCCAGCTGGGTTAGACTTTCATAAGAACTTCCCACACACCCGGGCATCTCTCTCATCAATTGCTAAGTGCTAGATTCTTGATTCACTTTATAGAATTGTCCAACCAAGCAGATGCTGTATGAGCCTATAACATCCCTTCCACATCAAGAAATGATCAGCAATGGGTTCGGTTTGGGCCTGGGGTCTAGCAAGGCCAGACACAAAGGAATCCCATGGGCTGGCTGGAGACTGTACCTGGAACAGACCCGTGAAGTGCCTGCCCCTGAATGTTAATGGCTGGTGGGCATGAAAGGGTGCAGACACATGACCTTGTTTCCGGGTGCCCACACTCTGGGCAGAGGGAAGTACCAAGGAGCTTATGCATGTGAGCGGGCATGTAAATATTTATCACATGCAGGAAGAATGGGTCATTAGACATGGGCTCCAGCTGTTGCCCTTTGAAAAGTCGTGACACTGGACTTTGCTTGCTTTGGTTCTGTTTATGGATGGAAGAACACATAGATGCGTTAGGAAAACCCGGAGATCCTTGGATTGTCTTTGTGTTACATTTAGGCTTGGAATGTAACACTCAAAGGAGGAGCCCTTAGTGCTGTTTTCCTTGGCGGATCCCACTGGATTTATGTTTTTCTGTTTTGTTTTGTATTTTTAATCACAAGTATGAGTTAAAACTAATAACCAGGCACTCTTCCTCTCTGTGGAAACCTTGGTTCATTATCACCTTGGGCTGAGGTTTGCTGGCAAAGCAAGGCTCTTTGAATGCCTGGATTCCCCCGTGACTTCCACAAAAGCATTCTGAGACAGGGACTTTACTTCTGTGAAGTTTAATAAGATAAATATTGGTTGGAACCGTTAGCCAAGAGGGATGCTTTCTTGTAAACACTGCAGCTATTTTAAGGGTTTTCAGAGACATCTTCGTTGTCAGGGCACACAGTATCTACCAGTGCCTCCCCCACTGTGATGGAGCAGTTATTCTTTGTAGCATCCTGGGGTCTCCACTCGTCTTTCCCACCGCTAACCTTCTCATTACCCTTCAGCTCTGTCCGCAGTACTGCCGTGTAGTCTGCTCACTGGGGATGGGAGTGACGCAATGTGTGAATCCAGAGTCTGGCACCTTGTGGCACCTCGATAGAAATAGAAAACTGTGATCACAGCATTAAAATACGCTAACAGGAGGCAGGGACTAATGGGCGCAGCAACCACACTGCAGATGTTCACTCTGGTGCTGGCGAGGCGGCCAGGGACAGAGAGGAGGAGGATGCTCTTGTCCTGAGTTGTATGCTGGCTTTTGTTTCATTGAGAGGTTCTCCAAAGGAGAAGTGTGCTGCATCTGGAGGCTCTGATGATGTGGGAGCTCTTTTAATCGGGCGGTGAGAGTGTGCAAGAGAACATAATATACACGGGGTGGTGGTGTGTTAGTGGTACTGAGAGAAGGCAGTCATTCAATTAAAATAAATTAGATATGGTTCATATTTACCCTTCTAGGTAGAATTGCTGCTAAAAAGAGGTCCTAAATATGTAAAAGAAAATCCAGTATGCCAAATTCAAAATTCAAAATGTCACTAACATGAAGTGACAAAAAGGTGGAACTTTGACTTTCTCACCTGAACATTTTCTTGTCCATGGACTTTCAGGACATTCTGACACATGGCGTCTTCTCTGAATATGCTTGGCTCTTCTGTGTTGAGGCACCAGCTCCCCCATTCCCTTGCTCTCTCACCTTGTAGAAATCAATAGCACGAAGCACCTACTCAGAGAGCAGCCAGCCAGGTGCTCTCTGCCCACACAGGGCTGGTGCTATTTATCGTCAGTGAACGATGGCTGTAGGGAGCTTGAGAGATGGCTCAGTGGTTAAGAGCACTGACTGTTCTTCCAGAAGACCCAGGTTCAATTCCTAGCACACGCATGGACGCTCACACCTGTCTAACTCCAGTTCCAGGTGATCCGATGCCCTCACAAAGACATACATTCAGATGAGACACCAATGCACATAAAATAAATATAAATCTTAAAAAAATAATATAAAAAAGGAAAGAGAACTGTCTCTTCAGAGGGGGCTGCATGACAAGCCTGACCCAGGCTGGAACTCGTCTGTCACAGGTGTGTGTAACCAGCATAGGTGTGTGTGTGGGAAGGCTGCTAGCTTTGTCTACAAGGTGCTAGCGGCTAGGAGACAGCATTCTTGTAACACAGACCGGGAATAGCAGCACGTGCTTTGTATTGTCTTTGGACATCATGCTCCCTGAGATGACAGGAACAGCCTGTGGTCACTTTTCCATTCTTTCTTCTGTCAAAGTTCTCACCTGAAGGGATGCTGAGTGGGGCCCCTGGCAGTGAGGGGTGTGCAAGAAGTCTAGAAGGGCTCAGTCTCTGTATCTCTTGGGTCGATGGATGCACTTCCCAAGGCCGCAGTTGCTGTGGCAGGCAATCCAGTTGTATGTCAGCAAATGAAGCTCAATAGACCAGCGCTAGGATATTTATGCATGCGAAGTGGGAAGAGTGGGGGGTCAGGGTACAGTTAGAAGAAGCCTGACAAAGGATCGGTGCTGAAGTGCACCTGAGCTGTGGATTTTCTCCAGGTTTGGTTGGCTGTTACATTGTTTTACCAGAGGACACTTAGGTAGGAAGCCTGGGGCCTCTAAGCTTTTTGGAAGCACATACAAATATTGATGATCTGGAAAAAACAAACAAACAAACAAACAAAAAACTGTCTCTAATTAAAAAAAAACTACCAAATTAAAGTGGAGCTGTTTGATTAAACATTGACAAAGTATGGTGACTCATCAACTAGTCAACTGTGTTATTAACTGGGAGGAGAATACTTTTTTTTTCTGGCTTTGACATGACTTATAAAGAGCCAACGGAGATCCTGGAAAGGTCCTTGGCTGCTGTGAAGAGAGAGCCAGGGCTTGCGATGGCCTCTGCTCCTGTTGGGGTGTGAGTGGCAAGTTGGATACTAGGGATATTGCAATATTGTTCCAAGTGCTTGCTCCTGATCACAGCGGGGGATGCTAAGAGTCTCCCAGCACCACCCCACAGCCTAGATACCTATCTGGGGTTGTCACCTCCTGTTTCACATGGAAGCTTTAGGGGGCCCATTACTTCATGGCACGTGTTTAAGGCAGAGAATCAAAAGAGCAGGGAGAATGCTGCCCTTCCAAGTGTGGCTATGGCAGAGTGTACCACCCCGTCAGCATCCTGCCTCTGCGAGGTCTCTAGGGAAGCTGTCCAGGAGCTTGACTGCCCGTCTCCTCTTGTCGACCTTCAGTCTCACTGCTCATGTCATGTTTGCTGGTTTAAAGCATAATTGTAGAAATATTGGTGGTACTAAGATGGATGGCAAATTACAACGAGTTTTTTTTTTTTAAATCTATGGTAAAAATCTACATATTTTAAAAGGCCTATTTCTTTGTCTGCTTTTAAAATCAGAGCCCCAGTCTTGTGTCTTGAAGGGTACACTGCATATTCCTCTCATCTCTTTCTGCTTGTCCCCACCTGTGCTTTCCCCGAGTAGCCTGGCGTGAAGGATGCCCGGTAGGAAGGCAGGTGAGGCAGTTGTCATGGTACAGAGGCCATTTTAGCTCTCAGTAGATGAGTTTTATTTTTTTTCTCTGTCCTTTGTGCTCTTATACCACTCAGTGGGTTCCTATAACCCACATCATGGTAGATGGTAATCATTTGTTTAGTTACTTTGTTCCTGCTATTATGTGTTTGGTATATTTTGGACCCTCAATTCCCTGAAAAACTATTACAATAAAAAACTTCAAAACATATTGATTTTGGTATGACATTTGTAATATGTATGTGTGTATGGTGGATTGAAAGAAAATGACCCCCAAAAGGGAGTGTTACTATTAGGAGGTGTGGCCGTGTTGGAGGAAGTGTCATTGGTGGGGGTGGGCTTGGAGGTCTCTTGCTCAAGCTTCCCTCAGTATGAGTTTCAGTCGACTTCAGGTGGCCGGCAAGATGTAGACCTCTCAGCTCTTTCTCCGGCACCACATCTGCCACGCTCCTGCCGTGATGATAATGAACGGGACTTTCGGAACCGTAAGCGAGCCATACCAATTAAATGTTTCCTTCATAAGAGTGATCATGGTCATGGTGCCTCTTCACAGCATGAAAACCCTAAGACAGTGCGTCTGTGCACAGACATGCAGCTGTGTGTTTCTAAGTGATGGGAATATGTTTTTAGAAATGTGTGGCTGGGCACATTTGCTTTTGTGTGACTGTTACAGGATAAACTTACACAAACAGATGACAGAGCCTCTGTGTACTTAGGCTGTGAGATTCAGTCTGTTGTGGACTTAAATGCTATTATACAGTGTGTGACCAAATGCATACAAGTCAATTATATGTATGCATTTATTTTACTTAAAAATTTGGGTTTACATATTTTATTTGTTTACAGATGTTTTGCTTGCATGTATATCTCCGTGCTATGTATGTTCTTAGTACCCAATGAAGCTGAAAGAGGGTATCAGATTCCTTGGACCTGGAGTTATAGATGATTGTAAGCTACCGTGTGGGTGCTAGGAACTGAAGCCAAGTCCTCTACAGGAGCTTCGAGTGCTCTTAACCACTGAACTGTCTCTCCAGAATAATTGTACTTTTTCAAAGTAGTTGTTGTTTGAACATGAAGTACCTGTAGAAAGGCTGATGTACTGATGTTGAGGACTTGGTCCCAAGCTTATGCCATTACTGCAAGGTGATTGGATCATTAGTAGCTTATTGATGAGCTCAAACTGTGTGAGCTATTAGCAGGCAGTGTCTGGTTGGAAGAAGTAGGCCATGGTAGCGATGTCTTTGAAGGGTGTGCCTGTCTCTTTCTCTTTCCTATCTCCGTCTGTCTCTGTTTTTGTCTTCTTCCTTCTTGGCCACCATGAGTTAAGCAGCTTTTCTTTACCATATTAGTTTTGCCTTACTACAGACCTAAAAACAGTGGAACCAATTGGCTCTAGACTGGAACCACAAATTCCAGCAAATCCTCACTACTATAAGTAGATTTTCTCATGTGTTTTGCCACAATGGTGAAAGAATTCCGTGCATGGCAGGATGGCAGAGTGGTCTAATGTGCCAGGCGCAAATATGTATTCTATAGAAATAGAAAATCAAAGCTTCATTGGGTCCAGATCTACATTAGACCATTATTTTAAGCCAAAAAACAGTGAACTGCGGGTTAGCAGAATTTTGGCAATCATTTTTTCTTAGACACACTGGGGACAACAGAAGGCCCTCTGGGGTTTAGAATGCTGCCTCCAGTGGCCTTGCAATCACAGAGGCTGAGGGGAATAAGGAGAGCCATAAGTAAATGTCAGAGGAAAAGGTGTGAGTAGAAAAGGCAAGTCTCATAGCAGAGAGCACCAGGGATACCATAGGTACCTGGAGGGACCGGTTAAAGCTGGGCCATTTATCAGTAGTGTCATAGCTATGACCGACACCTAATAAGTGATCGTTAGCGTGGACGGTTTGGTGCATTGCAGTCCTGGAGTATTTGTCTTAGTAAATGATTCTTTTGCTTTTCCGAAATGGTGAGAGTTGCTGATCTGTGAATTTTTACTGTAGCTGAAAAGCATAGTTATGGTAATGTCTCAACTGAACAGAGGTGACAGTGTACAGAACAGGAAGGGCAGAGATTTGCTGAGTGGAAGGAAGGGGCCTGGAACAAGAACAGTGGGACACAGCTATGCAGTTGTGCTGACTTTATACAGTGAGGGCTTCCAGATGCCATTCCTGTCAAAGGAACTTAGGGAGGGAAGCTACACATTACGTTAACGGTGCTGTTTATTAGTAAGCGTGAGGCTTATCTGCTTCACTGGGGGGAGGAGAACGAATCTTTGTACACACAGGCCAGAGAGATGGAAATGGGGAAGTGGGAAGAGGGAGAACGCGTGCACGTGAAGGACTGAAGTCAATGCCTGCCATCTTCCTTGATCGGTCTGCACCTTGAGAATGAGTTCTATATTCACCTATTACTTATAGAAATAACTCGGGCTTCCCACTTGACTCTTCATGTGACCAGGGACAGTTTGGAGCCTGAGCCCGTGTGACACACATGCATGAGGATCAACCTACATGTATTCTAAAACGTTCACCCCGTTGTTTTCAGCTGCATGGTCTGCCTTCTATAGCCCAAAGATGTCCACATCTTAAACCTCAATCTATAAAAATGTTACCTTACTTAGCAAAAGGGCATCTATAGATATAATTGAGGTTAAAGACCTTGACAAACGTTACCCTGGTCTGTTAGGAGGGGCCTAAATACATAAGTTCCCCAAAGTGGAGAACCTTTCCTGTGTGTGACCCGAGGGACATGTGACAACAGAAAGAAGGGTCATGGAGATGCAATGTGAAAAGGACTTGGCCCATTACTGCTGACTTAGAAGTTGGAGGAAGGGGCCACAACCCAGGGAATGCAGGCAGTTTCTGGAAGATGGAGAAACCAGAAGCAGCAGAGCTTCCTTTGGCTTGGTGCCAGAGAGCCCAGCAAGGCAGCCCCGAGGACATATGGAGCTTTAAGAGAGCTGTAGAACTGCAGGCGACATCAGAAAGGAGGAGGGGGACAATGTGATCAGAATCAAAGGACAGCAAGGAGGGACTGAAGGACAGCAGCACAGTGACAGCATCTCATCTGCAGGGGCAGGTTCACAGTCGGTGGGAAGGATGTGATGCGGGAGAAGCAGCTTGATTGATTGGCGAAGAGTTGTGAGAACTGGCTGACGTCACAGACCTCTGTATTCATGAAGGCACTGGAACAGTCGCCAGTGCTGGTGGAAGACATCTCCAATCCCCAAGGCAAGAGCCATCTTGTCAACTCCGTTCATTTTGATGGTGATGATACCACTGTTGAGTTAGGTGTGAGGTTAACTTTAGCATTACAGTGGCAGTTCTCCTGACCAGAGCTTCTAGAATGTTCGTGTCTGGATGACTGGTGGAATGTGGAGCACCAGGATTTGGTCCTTAAGCCTGGTGACTCTCCAAAGCAGGTAATCCTGGCAGGGCTTAGAATTGTTAAGATAACAACAAAATGCTGTTTAATTACATTAAATGTGATTTAAATAAGGTGAATTTTAGATAGGACTCTGAGATGTTTAGTGTCCAATAAGCTATTATATCTTGAAACTGATTTAATCATATGTATACATATACATACACACACACACACACACGGGGACTATGAAATTAGATCCTGTGTCTGTTTCACTTAGCTGATGCAAAATTCTTTTCTGTTTCCAAAATGATTCCCAGGGGGCTGGAGAGATGGCTCGGTGGTTAAGAGCATTGCCTGCTCTTCCAAAGGTCCTGAGTTCAATTCCCAGCAACCACAGGGTGGCTCACAACCATCTGTAATGAGGTCTGGTGCCCTCTTCTGGCCTGCAGGCATAAACGCAGACAGAATATTGTATGCATAATAAATAAATAAATATTAAAAAAATGATTCCCTGTGTATCAATATGGCAGATGGTCCCGAAAGCCAGGGAAGGTCTAGCAGTGATGGCTGTAAGAAGTGGAGCAGGGCAAGTGGGTGCACAGATCCTAAGCAAGTCTCCATCATTCCAGAGTTTTCCTGTCATCAAAGGGACAGAAATATTTGACCTTTTGACAGAGAACCGCTTGCTGCCTAGACTTACTGGGTACAATAGTGTCCTGTAAGCAGTGTTCATCTGACACTTCGGGGAGCTTTGCTGTGGCAATGTTTCCTGGTCTTTTTACTGATAGGTACCTGTAATAGCAGTTGTGGATGACCTCAAAGGGAACTGGAAGTTTGTGTCTACGCTAAAAACCCATGATCAAGAGTTTCTGTGAAAGGGTTGGTGATTTCCTACAGGCAGGCTCTCCAGACTGAGGTATAATGTGCGATGTTCTTCCTCAGGGCTACGTCTACATGGCCTGCAGACTGCTAAGGTTGACATTAATTGACGTAGATTCTCTCACGCTTCCTGGGCCTTCCTCTTTTGTTCTCTCTCTTTTTGTCTCTCTTGAAAGAATATGCTGTTTTCTAGGCCCACTTCCCTGTCATCTGTATTTCCTGGAGCCCAGGGTTTGGAAGGGGATAGTCCATGAGTGTCATGTGAAGTGTGACTAATGTTGGGGACAGGACTCCTTTGAGTTAACCTTGTTGCTCCATTCTGTTGTTTTTATGCCTAAACAAGCTTGAGGACAGTTGTCAACATAGTGTCTCAGCTCCTCACTCATCATTGTCTTTGGAGAAGGTGAAGGATATGTCACACGGCTCAGTGGGTCCGATTTCATGTCACAGAATGTCCCCCATACTCGCACATTTCTGGAATTTATTACTAATTCCGAGTAATCAGGTAGAAGTCATGTTTCATCTGATGGGTACTTTTGTGTTCAGGAGCGATGGTCCTGGCAAGAACACGGAGTGCATTTTGGATCTTACTGACAGCCATCTTGCATTTTTGTGGGAAGTCATCCAGCTAAGAAATCTGTAGTTGCAGAGTAAGAGAGAAAGACCCAAGATGTCTGTCTTAAAATGTGTTTCTTGTTTGCCCGCATAATTTCTGCATTTATGGGTCATGCTTGTCATCAGCCTCCCGTGAGAGCTTCCCCTCCCCCTCTTAGATCCAGGGAAGCTTTAGTCTAGTTGGAGAAACCGGGGGAAATAGACTTCTTTTCCTGCTTTTGGCCCCATTTTCCCTGCTAGTGTTAAATACGACCATTTCTCCCAACTTTAGTAAAGGCTTCTTTGTAGAATGCGAATGAGCTATTTACTGCTTAACAAGACAGACATGCTTTGGAGATCTCTCCATTTGAAAAACTGATCTCTGCAAAATACAACTGTTTCTCCATATTGCTGGGAACTCTCCATTGATCTGTTTGGCCACATTTTCCATTATGGTTTTGTACAAGGAAAACATGACTAATAGCTGAGGAGAATTATTTGGGACCACTGGTGCTAGAGATCTAAGTCTCCCTAAACTGTTGGCGAGCAGAGCACAGGAATCACTCTAGCATGGTAAATAAAATTATACATTTCATAATTTTTGTTCCCCTTCACTCGTCTAAGCTCATGTAAACCAATAATTTTATTTTAATCGTTTGTTGAATATTTGGTTATACCTGTTATCTTTAGGTTTAAAAATCTTATGTCAAAGCCCCCCACCCCACCCCATCCCACTTTTAAATTTAAACAAGTGATGTAACTGCAGCATTGTCTGCAACATGGAATGAGTTGCACGGTCACTGAACCTAGCTTCTTCTGCCAGGAAATATACCTGGGTGTGGACTGCCATTGCTTTCAGGAATGCTCTTTGCCAGTTGACAGGGCCTAAGTGTTTTGAATTTCACAGCATCGTAGATAAAGCTTTTGAAGTCTCTTCTTCCCTCCACCCCCACTCGAACTTTTACGGTTTAGGATAAAACAGGATTAGAGGATTCATAGCTCGACAGACTGAACAGAAAAATGAGGGTCTATGTTCCATATTCATGTGCATCTGCTCCTTGTGCTAGCATGCTAATTGGCTGGCTGGGGCACAAGAGAAGGAAGTTCGGGCTTCCTGTTGCTCACACAGTGCTTCCTGTCTGGCTGGGGTGGAAGAGAGGCAAAGGAAGTGAATGGAGCTGAAAGACAAGCCTGCTCCAGCCCAAGATGGCAGCCTCTTAGACGCCAATCCAAGCTATGTTTTCTAGAAAGCTCTCTGTTAATAAATATATTGCTACTTCAAAATTTTAAATTGGTCTTTTTTAAATGTGCGGAATATCTGAATACTTTAAAAGCTTGCATGTATTTTCTTTTGGTTCCTATTCTTTTGGTCCCTTGCTTACTGAGACCCCGTTGTCAAACAGCACGCCCTCTTTCCATTCTCGTTAGACTTCTTGCTCATCCTGTTGGTTGGTGGATGTGTTCACATTCTGTTAGGCTATTGGAGTGAAAATGAACAACCCTTTGTAACTTCTTTGTGTATGCGTGCGCGAGCGCGCGCACACACACACACACACACACACACACACACACACACACACACACCTGTGTCTGTGCACATGGCAGTGCCAGTGCCCAGGGAGGCCAGAGACTGAAGCCAGGGGTCTTTCCGTCTTGTTTGTGAGACAGAATCTCTTGCTGACCTGAAACTCACTGAGTTGGTTAGTTTGGTTTGAATTTCTGTTAGACTCAGAGTCACTCCTTTCTTTGTCTCCCATGGGTTGAATTACAGGAATACAGTGTTGTCTGCCTGGCATTTTGATTTTTACATGAGGGTCAAACTCGATTCCCTACACTTAGTTGGCAAAGTCTTTACCAACTGGGTTGTCTCTGTTCTTACAACATCTTAGAGTCATGTGATACTGCTCTGTAGCAGGGCTTCTTGAACTTTTTCCACTTGCGACCCCTTATGAGCCAAGAAACTTACATAATTCCAGGCATATAGGTACACAAATCAAGCATTTAATGATAGTAAATCATAAATAAATTTATTTTAAAACAACTCTAGCATACATAATTTTCACATTCAATAAGGAGGAAAGCAGGTTTGCGTACTGAAGAAATGGGTGTGCTTGTCTTTATGTAAACAATGAAATTTTGTATGAGCATCTGATGCTGTGGGATGTAGACCACCTGTGTTTTTCAGAGTTGATGGATATTTTGATTTTATCATTAATGCTATCAGCTTTGCATAAGTACATAGTACAAAATAGCAGAATTGTATTTAGGGCTATTTGAGAAATTGTTGAAAATTCTTTTTTAATCCCAAGCCAAAACTGTTTTAACAATTTTTCTATTTATTTATTTATTTTGTTGAAAAAAATTTCTGCCTCCTCCCCGCCTCCCATTTCTCTCCCCCTCCTCCTACATGAAACTCCAGTCAGTCAGGAACTCAAACAGCAATTTTAAAAAAATCAAACATTTCAGCACAATACAACTCAAAGGCATTACTCGTTTGGTACACATTGAGGAACGACAGTAGGAAAATATGAAAAGGCTTTGACTTCTATAATCAAATCATTATGATTCTTTAAGAGCAGAAAGCTTTGGGTACAGTAAAGTCACTGAAATTCACAGCAGACGGTGGTCTTACACTGAAGGCAGCATCCATTGGCATGCTTGGCATGAGGCACACTCATTCCAGAGTGCTCACGCTGTGTGTTCAGAACCAAGGCTGCAGAGAAGTCTCACGATGCAACACGGGCAAGTGTTGGCACAAACACTTCAGGTTTGTGACACATTCACTATTTATATAAGTCTTCAGTTTTGTACATTCCCAACATTCATACCTTCAGAGACCTTCAGTTGTTGACAGAGTCTCTGTGACTTCCACATTCAGTTATACAACCTATAGTTAAGAGACTGGGATCTATAGAAAATGTGGACAGATACATAGTCATGAATATTCTGTTATCAAAATGAAGGAAAATCAGAAAGGGCAGGTATTTTGAGATATTTGGTCTTGGAATACTACCTGTTTATTGCTTGATAGAGTTGGCAACGTTCTCTGTTCCAAGAGCCATATTTGCTGATTTAAGCCCTCCTTGGTTCCCAGCACCAAAACCACATTGCGTTTGGCACTAGGGCTAACTTTGTTGGTGGAAGACAGACAACCAAAAGGAAATAAGATTTCCCGTGTAGGCTATGGTTTGGCAGAGGGTTGTTGTACTAAGGTTGTTTTGGCAATTGCTTCCTCTTTATTAAAAGCTTTTCTCCTCTGAAGCACTGCTACAGTATTTTGTAAGTCACAGTGCAAGTCAGAGTTCCTCTCTTTTCCAAATGACTTCTCCATGCCCCCTGCTCCCTTTCTTGCTTTCGTTCCCCAGTATTCTCACCAGCCATTCATCTTCTGTATATGCCATTGTCTTGGCTGTTTTCTATCCCCCATGAATGTCTGTCCCAGGGCAGAAATTGCTGATTAGCTCTCTTACTAGTGGGCGTTTAATTCTGATTAATTCCGATGAGCAAAATAAATACCCGCTGAATACAATAATATTCAACCAATGCAATAATCAACCAATCCTTCAAATGGTACCTAGAGAATGCTTTTGATAATATGCCTAGAGATTCTATTTTTAAAAGAGACCCATTGAAGGATTGTGACTCAACATAAAGTCAACAAGACAATGCATCACAGTCATAGAGAGCAGGGGAACTCTCCCAAGTCCTCTTTCTAGATACATAAATTACTTCTCTCGAAACCCAGCATCCTTTCATCAAAAAAGCAAAAATAGGAAGGAACTTATCTTTGTCCACTCAGGCTGCTAAAAAAAAGTGCTATTATTGGGTGCTTTATAAATGATAGTAATTTATTTCTCAAAGCTTTGAACACAGGGCAATCTTTACTTGGGTTTTTCTGTTAGATTCATTGTCCATAAGGGCTCATTATTGAGCCACAAACAGTGGCTTCTGGTGTCCTTCTATGATAGAAATGGTGTCTGTATGTCCTTCCATGGTAGAAATGGTGTCTGTATGTCCTTCCATGGTAGAAATGGTGTTTGTATATCTTTCCATGATAGAAATGGTGTCTGTATAACCTTCCATGGTAGAAATGGTGTCTATATATCCTTCCATGGTAGAAATAGTTCTTTGGAGTCTCACTTTTAAATATAAGAACACTAATCCCATTTGTGAGGTCTCTGTTGTAATAATCTACTCTTCGCTCAGAGGCCTTACTGCCTAACTCACAGCCTGTGAGTCTTAGGGAAACGCAAACATTCAACACATAGTAGAACATTGATGGAAATTCTACACTTAATCCCATATTCAATAGTAAAAGATCAGGAGACACAGGGGTACACTCATCTACCATTGATCATCTGTTTTCCTGGATCTTCTATCTGGGGTAAGTAGAAAATGAAAAGAAAAAAAGGGGGGATCCTTACAATGAGAATAAGTTACACCTACATACATCTGAAGTGATCTTATGCATAGAAAATATCAAATAATTCATAAAATAGCTACTAGAGCAATTAAGTAAATTCAACAAAGTTGTTTAGAATAAGATCAAGATACGAAAATTGAGTGTGATTCTATACATGTGCACTGAAAAGTCTGAAATGGAATTTAACAAAGTGTTTCCATTTATAATGCCATTATATGGCATCTGAGGGCCTGCAGAGGTAGCTTAGGACTTAGGCTGCTCTTCCAGAGGACCCAGGTTCAAGTTCAAGCACCTACATCACAGCTCACAACTATCTGTAACTCATGTTCCAGATGATCTGATGCCCTCTTCTGACCTCCACAGGCATCAGGTACAAAACAGGTGCACAGACATATGTAAGCAAAGCACCTATATACATAATAATTAAAAAGAAAATTTAAAGAATAAAATAACTGATTAAATTTAACCCAGGAGGAAAGACTATACACTGAAAACTACAGAACATTCTAAAAGAATTAAATGGAAACACTTCCATGCCTTAGCATAGCTAAGGAGATAGTTTAACCTCAAGTGATCAATAGATGGAATTCAGACCCCATCAAAATTCTAAGAAGTGTTTTTGTCAGAACATGATCCAAGAATGGAGTTGTGTGAAGAGATTTAAAGCTCCAAGAAACCAGAACAAGAGTCTTGTGACTTCAGTTTCTTCAAAAACTTAAAATTGGCTGGGTGGTGGCGGCAGTACACACCTTTAATCCAGAGCACTCAGGAGGCAGAGGCAGGCAGATCTCTGTGAGTTCAAGGCCAGCCTGGTCTACAAGAGCTAGTTCCCGGACAGGCTCCAAAGCTACAGAGAAACCCTGTCTCGAAAAACAAAAAGACAAAAAAGTTGAAATTGTTCTTGAATTATGCTTTTGTGCCCCTCCCAGGTGTAGCACATGGGAGTTCACTTCAGATTGTCCATCCCAGTTGCCTACTGTTATTTTTCTATGTGTCTCTCGGGAAGACTGTGTTCCTGTCACATGCAGCTTGCCTTTGTGCTTTACTTTATTCACATGACTCCTCTTAGCCCTCAGGGTACAGACTGTCTGCTGCTGAAGTGAAACTTCAGTCCACCTCACTGACTCCATATTCTCAGGTCTCACTGCCTTGTGAGGGTAAGCAGCAGGGGAAGACGGTTCCAGTTCCACGTGGAATACGAACAGAACCCCAATATACAAAAAGTATTTGAAAAAGAACCAAGCCGGAGGAGTCATATATCTCAGTTTCAAAATCTGCACTGTGGTCAGAGCTTAAGGTTAGATACACAGACGGATGGAATTGAGATGCACACCATATATCTGTGGTCAGGCGACTCTTGAGTCAAGTCCACTCAGCTGGGAGGGAAGGTGTCTTTTCTACAGATGATGGCAGTATAAATGGATTTCCACACCAAAAGGATGAAATTGGACCTCGGTTTCATACTACATACAGAATTTAACTCAAAATCGATCAATGACTTAAATATTAGAGTTACCCATAGGGTAACTTTTAATGACCTTCTGTATGACAGTGGATTCTTATTATGATGCTAAAATATATGTAGCAAAAGAAAAATAATAAATTGAATGCTTTTGTGCATGCAAAGACATTCTTAAGAAAATGAAAAGCTACTCGGCAGAGTGAGGAAAGATATTATACGTTATGTACTTGTTAAGAGTCTGTGAGAAAGAAGAGATGAGAGAGAGAAAATGAATATCCCGTCACACCTAGAAGCACTATGATCCCTAGATGCGCTATAATCTGAAATCCAGAAGCCTCTCTTCCAGAGAAAGGTGGGGCAGCAGAGATTCGTGGCTGCGTAAGGCACTAAGAATAAGTGGCAGAAGACCCCTTAGCCTTAAACGGATCTTTATGACAACCTCTCTAAGCAGAAGAGGGGGCAGGAGGAATGTAAGAGTTGTCAAATAAGGCCAAGGGCTATGGAATAATACCTGGGCAAGACACAGCCATTCCCAGATTCATAGCAGCTATGGATGCTTGTCCTGTATCTTCACAAAAATGGGTCATCAGCTCAGGTCAGGCACGGATGGAGGAAGGACTCAGACCCTCTCCCTCCGCTGAGCTGTTTGCTACTGGAAGTAAGGAGAATCATTGCATTCAGTTGGGCATCCACTGATCTGTTCAGGCTCCCGTGGATGGCCCAGGTTAAATTAAATGGGTCACAAAACAAAACCAAGACTCAAACTAGGAAGAGAACTGGTAGGGTTTGGCGATGGGAGGTGTCAATAGGGATGGATGGAAGAAAGAAAAGAGAGGGAAGAGCCATCAGAATACACTTAAAACACGCATGAAGCTGTTTGAAAAACATTCTAATGACTTTTTTTAAACTTAAGTCTGAAAATGAGCTTCAGCAAGAGTATAGAGAATTTGGAGCATAATTCTGTTACTGAGAGGAATAACAACAGGTACCACACGATTTGATGTTTCCTTCGAGCGATAAGCACAGAAAAGGCACAGCTCTTTGGGATCTGCTCCAAAGACTTGAAACACATATGAGAAGAAGCATTTGAAAGTGCTGGCCATAACCCAAATACCCGACAGGCAACTGGATAGGCGTTACGTCCAGCCAGCCAGGGATGGCTTGTGCGAAATATCTCCAACAGGCTAGTGCTGAGGCAATACCTGATTCAAATTGCTACAATCTGAGATGGCATACTGGGGATGTAATTTCTTGAGTTTTATTTTGAGTGATAAAAGAAATTTGGAACCATATAGTGGTGGCAACTGTACAGAAGTATAAATGTGATTAATCGAATTTTACACTTCAAATGGTTAAAAATGACAAAACTCAACTGTATTTTACCACAATAATTTTTTTTAAAAAAAAATTAGTAGACCAATTTGGAGAGGGATTCGCGTTGTTGAGTTGTATTTCTTTTTTTCCAGTCTAATGTCCCAGAAGTTTATGAATCAGAAGAGACTGTGTGGTAGGCTCCCTGTGCTAGGACTATGTAGCATGTGAAAATGGTCGTCTGTGAAGCCCCTTATATCCAAAGGGAAGCATCCCCAGACCTTTACAAATTTCTAGAATTGTGGCTGCCAGATGTTTGCGGATCCTGGCTTCCTTCATAAATATGCTGTCACCGGAAAAGAAGTATTCTCCTTGTATTTCCTCGGTCTCCATTTTAATCTCTTCCTAGAGTCATGTTTCATAAAAAAATCTTATAAAAAATACCTTTTCAATTATATAAGGAGGGATAGAAGAGCCAAACCTCACTGGGTATACACATCACACCTAAGGGCAGGCCTTGTGTTCAGCAATAGATGGTCAACTCAAAATGAACTCAATGGTATTTTTTCTGATGTATTCTTATGGGTTTTTGCCTGTATCTGTGTGTGTTCACGTTTCTGCATGTGTTTCTTATACTCTTTCTCTGTTTTATCCTTTTTTTTTCTTTTTCTCTGTTTTGTTCTTTTTTTTTCTGAAGAGAGAAAGAAGGTGTGGAGTTGGATGGGTGGGGAGGATTTTGGAGGAGGCGAGAGAAGGCAAGCCATGATCAGAATATATTGTATGAAAAAATATATTTATAATAAAAAAAGACTAAAACAAGAAAACCTGTGGGGTTGGCATGAAGATGTCTTGCAGCCAGTTGCTTCACCTGCCCAGGGTGTGCGCAGTTCTCACTGTGCACAATTCAAATCGCCCTGCACAGCACAGGTCCTGGAACACTATGCCATGAGATGTGTGACATCGTCTACCTGACCATGATAGGTGCCCTCAAAGTATCTGATGCTTGAGCCAAGGAGCTGGTCCTCTCAGTTTAAACCATGTTTTACTCATGGCTGTTCTCTGAGGAGTTGACTTTTTTTTTTTTTTTTTTTAAAGTGTGTGCTTGGAAAATGAAGGAGTCAGGAGAGTGGATGCTGGGAAGGAAACCCTTGGTCCCCCATAGCAGCATCTCCTTTTTCTTTTCGCGGGGTCTCTCATCCTGTAGGTCAGGAACACAGATGAGAAGGTACCTGTTGTCTTCCTCATTCCTCAGTGCCCACCCTGCCCTCAGCTTCTGTATCTCCCTAGTGTTCAGGGCAACCAGAGTTCCCCTGAGACCTCTCCTCTACCCTGAATGCAAGGCCATTTAATTGCCTTCTCTCTCTTTGCCACCCACTGTTAATGATCAGACTACTTTCTGTGCCGAGACTGACATGGCTAAAAGAAGCATGTTCGTAGATAATGGTGTTGTATGTTATTTTTATGAATACAATAGCAAAGTTGGAGACTTTTTTTTCTTTGAAAAGCCATGGAGATGCTGTTAATGATGTCATAATTAGTATATAGTACTTTCATTATATCCCAGTGACTAACTATACTCACTGACCTTTCTGACCTGTTTGCTCTGATTGGACAACAAACCTGCTTGGTTGTCATTTTCTAAGATTTATTTGTAATTATATGTGTGTCTGTGTGTGACTATGTGTGCATGTGAATGCAAGGTACCCTTAGCATCCAGAAGTGGCTGTTGCATCTCCCAGAACTGAAATTAATAGGAGGGTGTGAGTCACCTGATGTGGGTACCGAGAATGGAACTTCTGTCCGCTCCAAGAGACGTACACGCTCTTGACCATGGAGCCGTCTCTCCAGCCTGTTGGCCAAGTTATTTTCCTTAAGACTTGGATGCCTTTAGACGGAGGACAAGCCATCTGTAGCCTTTAAGGATTAATGATGTCATTAAGGATTAGATTCTTCTTTAGCTTAGCTGGGACTGTGTGTGAATAACAGCCACGCACGTTATGAAGCCTTTATCTTCCTGCAGGATGCTTTCACACACTTCTGTGAGGAGCTGATGTGGGACACTTAGGGCATTTCACAGGGAATGCCGTTAGAAAAAAAAAACAGCAGCATTTTGTTTATGTCAACAGGAGGGAACAGAGGCTCAGGTGATGACTCTCAGTGTCTTGTACATTAAAGCGCCCCATCCTGAGAGTCAGAAGGTCTGGTATGTGGGGGAAGTCTCCTCTGGATTTGTTTGCAGGGGCGATGCTGATGTTGCTGCTTCAGTACAGCAGGCAGCGTAAAACACTAGGAAGTTGTGGGCCAGAGGATACCATTAATTGGCTAGGCCGTGAGGTTAGCAAAGGAAGGGCAGAGTTGACGAGAATGTTCCCGGCAGAGTGCACACCTCCAGGCTGGGCTGAGGTCGGCCCCCGTGGACTCAGGTAGGCTAGAATTCCCACAGTTCCATAGGAACCGTTCACTGATGATACCATGTTTTTTCTTGGACAGTGCTTTTGTTTTTCTGTCTTTGGCACTAGAGAAAAACTTCCCTGAATAATTGATGTCTTATTATTTCAAGAGAAGACATAAATTTCATAAAGGAGATTAATGAGTAGAAGAAAGCTCAGATCATAAAAAAAAAAATACCGATTTTGACCAGGAGGAACTGGAGTCTTGGTTTTGTGGAAGTCTTAGTTTGGGTGAGTTTATCTTAGCCACAGAAAATGGAGATGCCCACCTTCCAGCAGCCCCCTAGGCCAGAGGGTGAAAAAGAACCTTTGGCCGATTGTGACTTTTGCTCTTCGCCTAGTCAGCGTGTGGCCGAGGCCTCTCTGCACGCAGCCTTCAGCAGAGAGAACTACCTTCCGAAGGCCAAAGGCCCACTATGAAAATCAGTTCCTTGCCCTTTGAGATCCTGGTGCTGTGTAGTTCATTGAAACCTGGAAGTGTGACAGACAGGGCAGGTCCTCCTCATTTTCATTCGGGCACTTGAAGGGGATGGCCAGCAAGCCAGGCAGATAAAAGAAGTCATTTAAGCTTCAGTTTCAGATAAAAGACTTGAGGTTCATGAAATGTTCAGTGTAACAGTGCAGCTTCTGTTCTGGGCTGCAAAACACATTAGAATAAGAACAAAGGCGCAATGCTGTGGAGTCTGCAGGATCCTGACCCGACCCAGGCAATGAGCCAAGGCTGAGGGCTTGGGCATCCTCCGAGCTAATGTAAAATCCACCTGACAGGCTCCTTCATCCCTTCATTATCCTGCCCTTGTCCTCTCTGTATTCTTACCTTAATTTGCAGTTTCCTGGCCTTACAGTTGGCAGAAAGGTTACAGAGAAACGATTTAAGATCAAGTGCAATCAAATGGTCAATAAGACCATTCATAAAAAATATGAACCTTGTAAGTCTCTGGCCCTGCAGAATTTTACATTATCTCATAAATAATCTTGCTGTACAAATATACAACGTTTATCTGAAAATGGGAAGTTTCCAAGTTCACCGTGGGAATATAGAAACCAAATTATTTTATTAATTATATACAGAGAATGTATGTGTCTGCCTGTGTTTTACAAAGTTTCAAAGATACTGTCAATTTTAATTTACTCATAATCTTTGTATGCCATTATCCTTTGAAAAGCATTTGTTTGTAGAAGTCAACATTAATTAAACTTCTTAACTGGGATAAAAATACTTTGAATGCAGTGAATTCCCTGCCCCTGCCAGGCATCCGATGGATTTAAATACCCAAAGCCAGAAAAAGCAAACCTAATTATAGCTTGAAGTTTGAATACCAGGTAAAGATTGAATACCTTTGCTTAAGAGCGGGCATTAAAAACATGTCTTCATATCGCCTGGACAGCAATTCTATGAGGGCAGGAAGAATGAATTGCGAGGGTTTCTCATGACAGCTTTAGATGCTGTAGGCACTTGGGAATTTATCTTCTAGCTTAGGTGTTTCTGTCAGGTCTTTCTGATGACTAAATCACAGTTGGATAGTCAGTCACACAATGAGTGAAAACCCTTCTGGGTATATGATTCCTGAAGTGAGGTTGGATGTGTCTGGATCATGTTTTCCTAGAGGCAGTTACAGAGGACTGAAGATGATCTTGGAAAATAGCCCAAACTCGATGCAGGACGGTTGACATGAGGATTCCATCATGTTTGGCGAGAGTGATGTCCTGTTTCGGTCTGGGTTCAAGATGCTTTGTAGGACAAACTGTGTTGTCTAAAAACTGTATTTTAGGACCCAAGATGACTTCCCAAAGTCTTCTGTGGCTCTTCCTGGTTCATGGGAAGTCCCCCTTCTAGGCAGGCTTTAGATCAGTTGGGTCGTCACGTGATTACAAAGGGAAATGGGCAGACTGATAAACTTAAGAATGTTAACATTGGTTGCTGTTAACTTCAAGAAGTCCTTGTTTTTTACTGCTGAGTAGTACTCTAATATGTATATATTCCATACTTTCTTCATCCATTCTTCAATTGAAGGGCATCTAGGTTGTTTCCAGGTTCTGGCTATTACAAACAATGCTGCTATAAACATAGTAGAGCATATACTTTTGTTGTGTGATAAGGCCTCTCTTGGGTATATTCCCAAGAGTGGTATTGCT
>NW_026067979.1:234552-242396 GCF_014885135.2 Alexandromys fortis | reverse complement strand
CCACAGGGCAGAGAACCCTGATTGCTTTTTGGGCTGACGAGGGAGGGGGACTTGACTGGGGGAGGGGGAGGGAAAGGGGAGGTGGCGGTGGGGAAGAGACAGAAATCTTTAATAAATAAATAAATTAATTTAAAAAATTGGTTGCTGTTCCCAACACTGTTCTTAGCAAACATAACCAAGCCTTTTGGTTTAGGTCAGGCTGTTCATTGTTCTCCCAGTATTAGGAACACCAGGTTACAGTGGTATTCGTTGTTAAGTGATGCAATTTACTATGTGATCTTTGTTAACCATGTGGATGTCTGTGCTGTCCCCAGAAACCATCTGGGAATCCATAATCTGTGCTCCTGCTCACAGTAAAGGGTGAAGGAGGCCACTTTTGCAGTGGCAGCAATGACGGCAGACTCTCACACTTGAGAAAGAGGGACATGGGAGGCTCCTGTGACAAAGCCTTTCCCCACCAGAAAAGTAGCAGCCTAGAAAGAAAGCCATCAAAGATAACTCTTAAAAATTGTGATAAAGATCCTGGAAGTGTAGCCCTCCAATTCATTCTTTCTGGCACAGGTGCTAGTAGGAAAGGGCTTGGTTTTCTTTAAGAGGCTGGCCACTGAGGTTTGACCATGCTCCAGTGAGTATATGGGCAACAAAAATTGGAGTTGTTTTCTCCTTCCTCCTTCTTTTTTTCATCTACTCCAACAAGACCACACCTCCTAATAGTGCCACTCCCATTGGGGGTCATTTTCTTTCAAACACTGTGGTAGCCTTGGAACTTTGTCAAGATGACCACACATGAAGACACAAGGGACTTATCAATAAATACAGGGCAATTGAAATAGAATGCAAGGAGTTATCAGGCCATCATGGTATGAAGCTATCAAGAGCCAAAGAAGCCACAGAGAGTATGCAAGAGATGAAATATCACATTATTAAATAACTCATTCAATTATGAAGAAATCAAGAAGGAATATTTTTAACCCTGGAATTGAATGAGAATGAAACACAACTTGACAAAATCCTGGAGGCAGTCCTAAGAGAATTTTACAGCACTCAGAGCCTATATTTAAAAAATGGAAAGATCTCAAATTAATAACTTAATACAATATACCTTAAGGTTTTGGTAAAACAAGATCAAACTATATCCAAAAGCAGTAGCTAAGAAGAAATAATAAAAACTTGGGCAATAACAAAATAGAAACAAAAAGAATTCCAAATAATACAGAGGATTAATGAAACAAAAAGTTGGTTCTTTGAAAAAATAAATTTGAAAAACCCTTAGCTAATCTAACCAAAAGAAAGAATAGACCCAAAATAACAAAATCAGAAATGCTAGGCAAGTACTCTGTTCTACTACTAAGCTGTATCTCCAGATCTCATATTCTTTTTCAATATGAGATCGGTGTAGCCCTGAAACCCAGCAAGGTATTCTGTAGGTACTGACAAACTGATTCTAAAATTTATGCAGCCATCCAAAAGATTCATTGTAGAGAATTTGGTCTTTAAGGGCAAGAGCAAAACAGAGGATTAATACTGCTTGACTCCAGGGCTTAGTATAAATTATAGTAATCAATGCAATATGGTATTTACAAGAGGCTAGGCAAGCGGCTAAATGGAATAGAACGAGCATTCGCAAACAGATGTTGCCAAGTACATTCATCTGATTTCAACACAAAAGCAAAGGCAACACATGGAGAAGGGGTTGTCTTATTAAATGATGCAGGAACAATGAACATCTGTATACAAAAAGGAAAAAAAAAGAATTGAGACAAACTTACATCTTACCCAAAAATAACTCAAAATTCATTACAATTGGAAATATAAAGCATAAAATCATACACAATGCTTAGGAAATAGGAAAAAAATCTCTAGATGGCTTTGGGTTTATGATGGCTTTTTTAATATAACACTAGAGGGGAATAACTGATGAATTAGACTTCATAACAGTTAATATTTTTTGTGAAATGCATTTCTGTTCTGTGAAATGCATTGTCAAGTCAAAAATACAAGCCACATAGGCACAAAGACATGCCACATAGACTCTGAGAGAATGTTTGCAAAGATTAAGTAAATGGACTGTTACTGAAAATGTGCAAAGAATTCTTAAAATATGACTATAAGAACAAAAATTGGTTAAAATGGCTGAACATCTGAACAAAGAAAAACACAGATGCAAAATTCAAAAAATGACCAGGGTTCATACAATCACTAAAGAAAATAAGCACATGGAAACATGTTCTGTGTCATATGTTTTCAGAGAAATGCAAATTAACCCAAGATATTACTCCAGCTTTTTTAGAATGGCCAAACTCAAGAACACTGATTCTTCTTCAGCCTGGGAAAAATGGGGAGCAAGCAGGACCCTAATCCATTGCTGGTGGAAATATAAAATGCAGTAGCTGTTTGGAAGATAGTTTGACAATTTTTTTTTCATAACAGAACTAATCAAAGGCAAGGGTATGCAAACAGCATATGATTTGCCAATCATATTTTTTGGTGCTGTTTCAAAGAAATGAAAAGATAAATCTCATCAAAAACCTCCACACAGATGTTCATAGCAGATTTCTAATAATTGTTAGAACTTGGAAGCGATCAAAATTCCCTTTGTAGGTAAAGGGATGAATAAATTGTGGGTACATCTAGACAATGGAATGTTTCTTACCACTGAAATGAAATGTGCTCTCAAACAATGAGAAGACACAGAAAAACCTTCAACGTCCATTATTGAACACAGACAGCCTGAACAGCTTCAGACTATGAGACCCCAATTCTATGACGTTCTGGAAAAGCCAAGGCTGTGTAGATTGTAATATGGATGATTGTCAGGGCTTAGCAAGCAGGGAGAGGGGCTAAGAAGAGCACAGAGGACGTTCGAGCGCAGACCTGTTTATCCTATAGGCCTATAATGCGGACACCTGCCACCATTCATCTGGACAACGCGCAGGTTGCTTTAGACTTCCGTTTCAGTGTTGTACAAACCGCGGGCTTTGGGGAATAAGTCATGCCGTTTCACTGATTGCAGTAACTAATCTACTAAGATGTAGGGTGTAATGAAGAGGCCGTGCATGTGTTGGGAGCGGGGATTAATGAAACCGACAGATATCCTCTCAAATTTTGCTACAAACTTAAAATTTCTGTAAAAAGCTAAAAATGTTAACCCTTAATAGGCAGTCATCATGGGGATGATGCTTTGACAGCAGCGAATAACTGGGAGTGGAAATTAGTACAGCAAGCCAGCCACACCATGTCCTTCTGTGAAAATTAGTACGGCAAGCCAGCCACACCATGTCCCTCTGTGAAAAGCCACACTCTGGTGTCTTTCTTCTGTCCCTCTGCTGTGTGCTGTACATCATGAGGGGGAGCCTAAGAGAAGATGGTGTTGATGCAAATGCTTCCCTCTTCTGAGCCTGGACTTTCACCTTGACACCCCTACTTCTGTGGGCCAACTGCGTCCTCTTGATACGCGCAGTGGCTTTGGCTGTAAATACAGGAAGGCAATATTTCCGCAGATGTAAGCTGATGGCTGGAGTCTTAACTTTGCTACTGCAGGGGTGTGAATGCACAGGCTCAGCATGACAGGGACGTCTAACTGCCAGTGGCCCCGAAGTCACGACCACTTGCCTAGGTGTTACAACTCTTGTCACAATTCCTGAGCTCCGGTTCTTCTAGCAGCATCTTCCAGAACGTGTTCTGACCCTAGACACCATTTATTTAGTAATATTAGCATTTTTCATTTCGTTTTTCTTTTTCTTTCTCTTAATTTTTCAAGACAGGGTTTTCTGTGGAGCTTTGAAGCCTGTCCTGGAACTTTCTCTGTAGACCAGGCTGGCCTCTAACTCACAGAGATCCACCTGCCTTTGCCTCCTGAGTGCTGGGATTAAAGGTGTGTGCCACCACTGCCCGGCTTAAGTATTTTTCTAAACAGAACTAAGTAGTTCCATGTGTTGCAAATAGGGATCAAGGAGGCAAAGCTCCCTTTCCATGTCCTCTAGGAATGGTAGATAATTAGCTGGATGGCTTGTGGGAGGGTCCGGAGCCAGAAGCTCCAGCTCTGAGGGTCAGGAAAAAGCCTCTTTGGAGCTCGGGTGTGAATAGAGAATAGTCTGCTAGTGTTGCAGAGAGTGGACTTCTGAAGGCACGAAGGAAGGAGAGGAGGGGCTCAATGGGTAGAGCTCTATCTGGTGGGAGAGGTGTGGCTAGAGAGACAGAACAGCCATGATGATGTCGGTGGCCCTATTGGATGTGGGGCTCTTAGAAGCTCAGGCTACCGAAGGACAATGAGAGACTCCATGGTGGAGCTGGAGCAGGGGGGTGGAAGCACTGGTCCAGACTGTACTTGAGTAGAGACAGAAGAGGCCTGCACTGTGCTAAGGGCTGGGGTTCTGTATAGAAGAGCCAGTGTCTGAGGCTACCCTTTAGGGGAAACCAGCACCAAATTAGCCCACCCACAGGAGCCTGCTGCCCACTACAGGCTCCCCTCCTCCTAGCCTCATGCTCCTTCTCTACCTTTTTCCATAACAAATGAGGCTTGGTGTAGATAAGCTAACCAAGAGGGGACCTACTATGACTATGCCACATTGCCATCCTTTATAGATGCCCTTTCTAATATTCCTCTGTGCAGACGCCCATGAATAAAATGAATATAAGTTATGTTTGGTGAAATTCATTGAACAGTTAAGTAGGGGCTATTATTAAAATTTGAATATTTTAATTATACCCCCTCCCCTTAAATACAAAAAGAAAAATCGAATGCTAAGGTGCTTCGGTGGGAAGGAACAGAGAGACACATGGGCAGCACAGGCCAGAGGGGTTTTATGGGAACTGTAGCCAGTTAGTTTACATAGCTTGAAAGTTCCTGCTGGTGAGCCCAGTGGGCTGTGTGGCCTCTGCTGGGCTTGCTGGGGAGCTCAAGGTGAGAAAGCGCTAGTTACCATTTCCCGTGAAGTGAGTGATGATTAGTCCGGACCCGGGCTCCCAGTGGAAACGCATGTCTGTGCCCAGGAAGTTCAGAAAGATGAGCTGCAACACCCCATGTTTCAGTGGGGACAAGATCTGAGTCCCGAGGGGCTCTTAGGAGCCTAATGAGGGGCCCAGTGGGATGAAGCAAGGCTATGGAAATGGAGGAAGAGTGGAGGCTAGAGGAGGTTGGAGCAGAAATGGAAAACATGTTGACTGGAGCTTTACAAGGTTTTAAAAGTTATAGGGATGGAATGGGGATCAGGAAGTCTGCCCTAGGGAGGAGGACCCTTGGCGTGGAAACATGTTAGCGGCTAATAACAGAATGATGAGAAACTGAGAGAAGACACGTGGTTTAGAGGAACACAGAAGAAAGTTGTCTATTTGTAAGAGGCCAAGTTGTCTCACAACCACTTAGAGCCCTTCAAAATAATTTGAATTGCTGTCTCTAATTTTGGATAAGTAAACACCCTCAAGTAGTTCTTTTTTTTCCCCCTTTCACAAAGTAAAAGCCTGAAGGCATTCTATGTCTTTCCTAGGGATCAGAATTTGTGTCTTTTTAAACCCAAAGAATCACTAATTGGTTTATCATTGCTAACGAGCAGGTGTAGGTGTGTGTGTGTGTGTGCGCGCGTGTGCGTGTGTGCGTTGACCTAATTCAAGCCTTTTTAAAGATACGTGGTAGAAATGAACACTTACTCTCTCAGAGCTCCTTGCTTTCTGAAACAGTGGCGGGTATGTCAGGGCCTCAGAGAAACCAGCATTTCCCATGAAAGCATCTCTGTTGAGAGGTGGAGAGCGATAAGGCCAGAGAAAGGAGGGCAGTGGATTTTTCCATTTAGAAAGACCTTTCTATCAGTTTGATAATAGTGAAGAATCTGGTCTTTGGACTCTTCCTTTGGTAGAGTTCAAGAAAGAGCTAGAAACTCATGATACAAGAGCATGCAAGTCCTTTGTGGAGTCTTCAGTTGAAAATATCACCTGTTCGTTCAGGGAATAAATCCCTGGCGTCTTACCATGAGCCAGCACTGAACTCAATGGATAACCCTCCCCATGATTTTATACCCTCCTGCCGGGAAAGAACCAACAAACTGATTGCGTTGTGTGTTAGGAGTTAATGAATGCTTGGGAGAAGAAGCAGAGAAAGGGGAATAACAAATCTTAGGGTGCTACAATTATAAATAGATCTTCATGGAAGACCCCGGTGAGGATGTGGCATTTGTCATGACTCAAAGCTATGGAGGACTAGGTCAATGTATAGAAATTACAGAGAAAGGATCCAGCCTGTAAGACGACTCCAAGGCAGAGACTGCCTTTCATAGTTATTCATTTTGTTTTGGTTTTGTTTTTTGTTGACTTGACATAAACCTAGACACACCTAGTAAGAGGAAATCACAACTGAGGAATTGCCTCCGTTAGTTGTCCCGTGCATGTGTCTTTGGAGTATTTTCTTGACTTCCGATTGATGTCTCTTTGGGGAACTGAATTTAGGAACTAGGATATTCATCCTGGCTCAGGACTTGTGGGACTGCTCTGGAACCAGTCTTGGGTACAGGAAGGGTGATACAGGCATAGGAATCCTTTGTGGGTTTCCGGGTGGCAGCAGAAGGCCTCGGGTCCACTGGCAGCATCCAGGGACCTGGTTCAGGTGCACACCATTGCTTCCTTAACGGCTGTGTCATTCCCAAGTTTGTCTCTACTTTTTTGACTCTCAAGCCATCATGAGAGACTGCTGTCTGCTCAGCTGCCAAAGTGCTGCAGCCTCATCCTTGCTGCCACTGCTCTGGTCCATCCCTGCGCCCATTCAGCCTGAAGCAGGAAAGCAAAGGCCACTCGGGGGCGTCCTTGGCTGGTGGGGTAGTTCATCGTCAGGGAAGCTGGCTCAGGAGAGTTTCCCAGCCAGCTCACTAAGGGAGCCTAAACAACTTGCATAAGGGCCCCCAAACGGGTGTTTGGAGCAATCACATTTGTTCTTCTGGGGCCAATCATAGCTTTACCTGTGTCTTAGTTAGGGCTCCTGTTGCTGTGAAGAGACACCATGACCATGGCAACTCTTATGAAGAAAAACATTTAATTGGGGTGGCCTATGTTTTCAGAGGAATAGTCCATTATCATCATGGGGCTGGAGAAGTAGCCGAGAGTCCTACCTCTTGGCTTAGCGGGCTACAGGAAGCGATCTGAGACACTGGGTATGGCTTGAGCATGTGACCTCAAAGCCCACCTCCACAGTGACTCACTTTTCCACCAAGGCCACATCTCCTAATAGTGCCACTCTATTGATGGCCGTTTTCTTTTAAGCCACTACAACCTGTTACCACTCTGATGGAGCCTCCACCAGGGAAGTGTTCTCTGACTGGACTAGGGAGACAAGGTTCATGGAGACTTTAACAGCATTTGGAGGAGCCAGGGAATCATCTGCAGTATCTGCATAGTTGCCTGGAGGCTGTGTATTCAAGACGGTCAGTGCTGGAGTAACAGTCCAGAAAACTGTTATAATGGTAGCCCTTTGCTCTAGACAGCCCAGGCTAGGGTTCCATACCCACTAATCAGGGAGTCCAGTTACTTCACATCAAGTACTTTTGCTTATGTATATGAAAGTGAGGGCCAGAAGGTGTGCTTACAGTATAAACTTAAAGAACGTATCATTAACACTCGCAGTACTGATGACCACATGCATTCCCTTTGCTCAGTACCCAATGAAAGGGGTCAGCAGTCTCGTCTCTGACTCAGCACCATATTGTTTCGTTGCTATGGCCCAATAGCATAATTTAAAGCCAGGCGTTATAACCCTCCAGCATTGCTTTTGTCTGCTTAGGATTGCTTGGGCAGTTTGGGGGGGTCTTTTGTGCTTCCTTATGGATTCTAGGATTCTCTCTCTCTCTCTCCCCCTCCCTCCC
>NW_026067979.1:159403-234532 GCF_014885135.2 Alexandromys fortis | reverse complement strand
CTCCCTCCCTCCCTCCCTCCCTCCCTCCCTCCCTCCCTCCCTTTTTCCTTCCTTTCTTCTTAGAAATTGGGTGAAAATGTGTTGATGGAGATGCTTTGAATGAGTAGACTGCGCTTGGTGGCAAGCCACTTCAGTCTTAATCTTGCTGCCGCACAGGAGGTCTTTCTGATTCTGTTGTCGCCTTTAACTTCCTTGTTCAGTACTCTGAAGCTTTCACTGTAGTGGTCTTCATCCCTTTAGATATGATTATTCTGAGGGCTTTTTGTTTGAGTTTTAAGGTTAAGTGTATAGAATTTTTTTCTTTTTATGATTCTTTCTTGGTAAATTTGTTATTGATATTGGGGAAGCTACTTATTTGTGTTGTGTGTTGATTTTGTACCCCAATCATGATGAAAGTGTTTATCAGATGTAGGAGCTTTCTAGTGGAGTCTGTGGAGAATTTAAAATGTAAGATTATACCCTCTGCAAATAGTTCATTTGGTTTCTCCTTTTCCTATTTTTATTCTTTAAAAACTTCTCTTGCCTTATTGCTCTAGTTAAGACTGTGCACTATATCAAGTAAAAGTAAAGTAGGAGGTGGAAAATTTTTTTAGAAGAAACACTTTGTTTCTCCCCATTTAGTATCATGTTGTCTGCAGGTCTGTTACACAGACTCTTTACTACATTGAGATATGCCTCTTCTGTTTCCAGTTTCTTCAGGGCTTTTAATGGATGCTGAATATTTCAGAGACCCTTTCTCTGTGCACCGAAATGTTTTCGTGACTTTGTATTAAATAACATTTATACATGACTTATGGATACCAGGCCATTTTTTTTTGCATTTCTCAAGCGAAATCTAATTGGTTGAGGTGTATGATCCTATTGACCAGTTGTTGAGTTTGCTTTGTAAGTATTTCATTGAGAATTTTGCATCTGGGAAATAGATTTTTTTCTGTTGACTTGTTTTCTGGTTAATAGTTATTTCTTTGAGATAAACACCTCTGACTTGTAAAGCAAGTATTGGTTGTCATCAGCTCTTAGGGTTGCCTTCCCTGTATCCCAAAGGTTTGGATAAATGGAACTTTTGTGTTTTTTCTGATTCTAGAACATTTTAAACTTCTTAAATAATTAACTGATTGTTCAGGAGTGTATTGTCCTGTCTCTGTATTTCTATATTTTTTGGCTTCTCTGGCTATTAGTTTCCAGCTTTAGTCCACTACAATCTAAAGAATAGAAGAAAAATTCCAGTTGTTTACATTTGTTAAGTCTGTCTTTGTGCCTATACTTTGATCTTTGCAAAGAAAATCCCTTGGGCTACTGAGAAGAAAAAATGTATTATCAGCTGTTGGGTCAAATATTCTATAGAGGCCTTTTAGGACCATTTGAGCTGTGATGCAATTTGTCTGAAGTGTCTCTTTTTTTTTCAGAATATCTAAGTGGTCTACTTCACTTGTGAAATAGGGTTATTGATGCTACCCACTGTTCTTGCGTCTGGACAGGTCTTTTGTAGACACAAATAACATATTTTAAAAATGAAATTGCATCTATCAACATTAGTTACATATATATTTAAAGTTTTATGTTGTTTTATTCCTTTTATTAATATCTAGTCATCTTCATTGTCTCTTGTGACTCATTTTGGCTTGAAATCTACTTTATGAGATCTAAGTATAACTACTCCTGATAGTTTTTGGCTTCTGTGTGCATGGCATATTGTTTTGCATTCTTTTATTGTAAGGCTCTGTGTGGGGGTTAAGGAGATGTTTTTCTTGTAGAAAACAAATAGTTAGATCTTAGTTTTTATTCCAGCTAGCTGCTATGTGTTTTTTAGTTTTGTGATTTAATATTAATTACACTTTAGATTGTGACTGAGGACTGAAGGTAGTTTTCTGGTGCCTATGAGTTTGTTGTTTTACTATTATTTGTCTTTGCTTTTTTAAATTTGTTATCCTTTCGTCCCTGTTGCTGCTGGGAGATATGTAGATTAGTGAGCCAGATGTGATCTTTTCTTCCTTTGCTCTCCTTAATGGTCCCATTCCTTTTATGAAATTTAGTGTCTTAAGTCTGGTCACTCCTTCCTCTGCTCTGAATCACATTGTTCATATATCTTCTGGAGCATTGCCACGGTGCTCACGGAATTTTGAAATGTTGTTCTCTGTTGAACTTACAAAATAAGAGTTTTTGGATGTAGTAATTTTTGTTTGCACACATTCATTCTCAGGCCTTAAAATATATTTCCCCATGCTCTCCTGTCTCCCAGGTTTTCTGTTGAGAAATCTGATGTTACTTTGAGTTGTCTTTATATTTGAATAATGATTTTTCTCTTGAGTATTTTTTTAACAATGATTTTTGTTAGTAATTTGTGTGTTGACTGTAATGTGTTGTGTTGAGGTTCTTCTCTGATCATGCTTATTTAGGTTTCTAAATCTTATGTTTGGTGATCCATTTATTTCCAAGTGTTTGGGGAAATTTTCTGCAATAATGACATTAATTTTTTATGCCTTTAGTTTTTATATCTGATCCTTTTTTTACACCATGGATTCTTGGATGTTTTGGACATGTTTGTTTAGTTTTGTTGTTTATTATTTATTTTTACCACTGTTCTGTTGTCTGAATGTAGCATTTCTTCTGTTCTGGCTCCCATCCCTTATATTCTTTTGCATAATCTAGTCTGCTTGTGATATTTTCTACTCCTTTTACTTGATTTGACTTTTTAATTTCCAACATTTCTGATGTTGTTTTGTTCCTAGAGTTTCTCAGCCATGTTCTTTTCTTAGCTACGTTCTAATCCCCCCACCCTACTTTTACTTATGTGTTTGTGTCTTTCCTCTTTGAAGCCATCAGTAACTTTTAGAAGTACCCTTTTGCATTCTTTGTCTGGTGTTTCAGCCATTTCATTATCTTTGCATTAGGCAACTGAAAAGCTATCATCTCTTTAGGTGTTAGGACAGGGTTTCTCTGTGTAGCACTGGAGCCTGTCCTGGAACTGGCTCTGTCGCCCAGGCTGGTCTCAGATTCACAGAGATCCTCCTGCCTCTGCCTCCCAAGTGCTGGGATTAAAGGTGTGTGCCTGACCCTTAAATTGTATATTTTTGTGTTACAACTGGTGTATATATTGGTGTCTTAATCGGGGTTTCTATTGCTGTGAAGACACACCAGTGCCGCAGCAACTCTTATAAAGGAAAACATTTAACAGGGGTGACTGGCTTACAAGAGGTTTAGTCCACTATCATGGTGTGGAGCATGGCAGCTTGCAGGCAGACATGGTGTTGGAGAAGTAGCTGAGAGTTCTACATCTTACAGGCAACAGGAAGTCAACTGAGACACAGGGAGGTGTCCTGAGCTTGGGAAACCTTAAAGCCCGACCCCACAGTGAACACACTTGCTCTAATAAAACCATACCCACTCCAACAAAGTCACATCTCCTAAATGTGCCACTCCCTATGAGATTACGGGGGCCAATTACATTCTAAGTACCACAATTGGTATGTCTCCAGATTTTGCTGGGGAAATATTTCTTAGTGAGAAGCCTCCTCCTTTAGACTTGGTCCCTCTGAGTGCTTAGAGAGGGGGAAATAATGGCTGCTTTAACAATACCAAACTGAACAAAAAAAAAAAACCCAATATACTTATAATTAAGTAAAACCAACTATACATAGCCACTAATAATAGAATATAAAATGAAAAATTAATGTAAAGTGCGCTTTCAAGTTAAAAATTATTAAGATAAATGTAAAATAGGAAATGAATGAGTTAAATGTAGTGGTCAGGAAATGGGGGTGGTAAGAAATAAGTAAAAGGAAATAAAAAGAAGAGAAAAGGAAATGAATATTTGGAAGAGGAAGAGAAAAAAGTACAAGATCATATATATATACATATATATACATTTAATCATATATACAAATATATGTATATGATTATTCAATGAAGAAATGCATAAACAAAATTATATAAGAAGAGTAATTAAAATATAAAACTTTAAAAATAATAAAATCAGAATGTTGAAATTACAGGACAATGGAAGAAAAGGTAGGGGACAAAAGGGCAAAGAACCAAGTGTTAGAGCAGCTTCTGGGCTGTTGTAAAGATGGAGTCCTCCAGGTGGAGGCAGAGGAATGGTGGGGTTCGGTTGAAGTTGGAGACCCTTGTCTTTCCAACCTTTTAGTCTGGTACATAGCCTGAACTGGACAAGGGTCAGATGTTCTACAAAGCTGAATTAATTTCAGTAGATTCCTTTCTCTGTGTTTCTGGAGTTTCTGCTGGAGAAGGTGCTGGGGTACCCTGCAGTGTGGAATGGTGTGGTCCTAGACCTAGAATACACAATACTGGTGTGGGGGGTGCTTACCCATCATTGGGTGTCAAGAGGCTGTCTTTCCTGCCTCTCTGTGTTTGGAGGACAACTGATTGTAAACATTGCCCAGCAACAAAAGAGCTGGAGTTGGCTGGAGAGATGGATGGTTGTTATTAATCACGTTGATGATCCATTGTAGTTTTAGAAGAAAAAGGAACTATTGACATTGTGTTCCATCTTTGGCTTGTCTGACAGTAAAGCATATATTCTCTGAAAGGAAAATAAAATAGGATACTTCTGCTTGAAGAGGTTTAGGGTGTTTTTTTTGTTTGTTTTTGTTTTTTGTTTCGTTGTTGTTTATAGGATTTGTTTCCAGTAGGGTCTCAGTTGGAGAGATTACGAATGTTTCTCTACTGAAGTCACATGCAATGTTACCCACAGAAATTTTATATTTGACTTCTCTGACATCCACCTGTCTCATGAAGCACGTAAGATGCATCTTCTCTTACACATTACACACATGATGTGGACAGATGTGCATTGTAGAAAATACACAAAATGAATATCATTTTATGGAACCTGAAGAAAGTGTTTAAATGTCTAAACATTTGGGTGTTCCTCCATTGTCTCCTAGGCTTTATCAATGACTTGCTAAACTATGGTTAAATAAGACTTTCTTATGGAGTACATGTCTTCCAAAGCCATCTTTCCGTGCTTCCCAATCGTGAAGATGAACCTAAAGAATTTGTACTAAGTGTAAGGCCATCTGGATCCCAGGAGCTCCACCTACTGTCCTGGACGTTGGAATGGCTATTAGACTGCAGAGCTTTCTGGGTCACAAGTTTTCAGAGTGAATAAATCATTGTCTGAACGCAAGGCCTCTGCATTGAGATGCACGTGGAGCTCCTTGCTCATATGGCGGGGTTCTGAGGAAAGACGATTAAAATTCCACCGACTAGCCATAAAAATAGTTTCACTGTAGAAGTGAAGTCGTCAGGCATTTGTTCTAACAACCTCATTTCATAGGCTGAGGTGGAAGTTTCAATTCTCATGTCAAAGACGGGAGTATGGGGGAGGGAATGATGGAGCTGAAAAACAATTGAACCCAATTTTAATCTTAAATTGGAAGATCTTGAGGCTAAAATCCTAGCGGTAAGTGAAATTATGAACTTCCCTTCTTTGTGGTTCTAGGGTTACCGTCTATCAACACGTGTTCTATCAGTTGGCCTATGAAACAACACGGGTACCATCATTTGCAGTGAGTCCTTTTGAGGAAATCAAGAGCATGAGTTTTCCATTTCCTGCTCTTGAAAGAGGGTGTTGCTAAAAATGTTGCTTACTTAAAAAGGAAAGAAAGATGTCAAGGATACTTAAATTTTCCTTTAGCTGCTGCTTAGATCAAGCCATTATCTTTTAGAGTCTAACATGAGTCGGGAATAGATTTATAAAAATCCAATTCCAGACCGAGAAAGGACCTTGGAGGTCAGCGAGTCAAGCCCTCCCGTCTTTAGGCAAGTGTTAATGTTGTACAGACACGGTAGCTGATTCCCACAGGAAATATATACTTTAATCAGTTGTAAAATCACAAACACTTTGTTGTGCCTCAAAATTCAGTAAACTTGAAGAGTCCCAGTCATCTCCTAGCTCCGACTGCCTTTACCACCGGTTCTGTGTAGAATCTTCTGTCGGCTCTTCCTCCTACAGCCCCGATCCTTGCTTATTTTGTAATAAATCTCCGCTTTCTTGGCTCTGCTGCCACCTCTCAGTCTCTGATCCAGGTCTAGAGATCTAGCTGAGTACGGAGGAAAAGGAAGATTAGATTATGGACGGAGACGATAACCCCAGCTGGTCTCCGTAGGACTCATGAGACATGCAGAAGAGGTGAGCACCATGGAACTTTGGGGATTTCCGTTGAGTCACGGAGAGCAGGAACTAAAGTAGATTGTGGACATGTTGGTCTGGAAAGACATGAGCCACACCTGAGCAGTGAGGCATCACCTGCAATTTCTGAGGGTCTGGCTTGAAGTTAGGAGGTAAACCAGATAGCTCTATCTTGCCCCCTGCCTATAGCTGAGTCTTCTCGGGACATTCTGGAGAGTTCTTCTCCCAGTACTATTAATCTAATGCTTAGCAAATCATTGGCTGAAGATTTTAATGCCGCCTTTTCAGATGACCTAAGTCCTTCTGTTGAACTATGTCTCCTGGAGAGAGGAAGAGCAATGGAGAGGAAAGTTCACCTTTAAGACAGCCAGTTGCGTTCTGCGTGTCTGGACACAGAGGGACTTAGGAATTGGCACCAAACTGGGCCCTACCATTCAGTGGTTTCAGAGGGAAGCATACCATAGAAATTTGACTCTCTGTTTTGGTGAAGGTCCTCTCTACCTGAGGTTAGTGAAGGGATTAGGAAATGGGAGGAAAAGGGTGTGATTTCATGGTTTGTGGCCATTGTACAAAAGTCACTGTACTAAGTTAAAACAAATCAAAATGACGTTGCATAAAATGATATACTCATACGTTTGTTGCAACAGTTCTCTAAGCACCTGAGCAGATTGAAAGATAGGCAATAAAATAGCGTGGGAGTTATTTAAAGATATTATCTTTATTAATTTAATGGAAACTTAAAATGTGCATATATTCGGGAAATCCAGCAAGGTGAACTAATGTGTTTTAAAGCTATAGTGTTCTGTTAATTAGTAATTTCATTTAGTTTGTATTGGCTCCTAATGGGCTTTCCCTAGTTTAAATAAAAATAAATTTGAAACAGCTTAGTATTGTGGAATCTTATTTATCTTTTTATTAAAACAAAAAGAAGTCATGTAACATTTTAAAAGGGGTGGCTACTGTGTTTTCTGTTGTTTCATACAGTCTGAGCTGGTCTTGAATTCTCGAGCTTCTGGCCTCAGCCTCCAGGGCGGAGTGCACACCACCACATCCGGAAGAACAAGACTTCATGACCTCTACTTGTTGTCACTACGAGAATGGTGCCAGTGCCCTTCTTGTCGTGGTGTCTGATGAGAACATCTGGAAGGACCTTAATTTTCTCATCTGTGACACACATCCTCCCGTTTGTGAAGAATAAAAATGGCTTCCTGAAACAGAAGCACCAGTTTGTCACCTAAGAGCAAAGGGACAGCAGTCACAGTGAGAAGAAGCCAGGGAAAGAATGGCATTGAAGAATCCCTATGATCACACCCTTTGCCCAGCCCCTACACCTGGTTTTCTCTCCTGGCACAGAAAGCCATGTCTTTCCACTCTGGTCACTGACCCGCCATCACTTCGTCCCCTTTTTCCAGTTTCTAAGGCTTCCCAGCTCCCAGGCTTTCGTTGTTGCCCACTTAGAAATGCGTAATCAGCATCGATATGTTGGCTGAGATCTGAAATTGGAAATGTGGACACAAGGTGAATTCGTTGTTTGGAATGGTTATTTGACCCTAAAAAAAAGTCCCCCTTGGCACAGGGATTTGGTCCAGTGATAGAGCTCTTGTGGAGCAGGTGCAAGGCCCTGGGCTCCATCTCTAGTACCACATATCATATATGAAACGTTTGGCTGACACCATCGTAGCCAGCAAATAACTGGTTTGACTCAGGTCCTAAACGTGGCACTGGGAGTAGATCCATAGATTTTCACATGTTGGCATCTGGCCTCCGATTGTCTTTTGAGTTTGTTCCTCTAGAGTGTTTCCTTTCCCTTGAGACTGTGAGGATGGAGCTTCACCCCTCCTCCCCGCCCTCCCATTGCAGGGGTGTCAGCTCACTGTGCCATTAGGATGCTTTTTTGGGGGGAGGGTTTTAACTTGGCCTTGTGCTTTCAGTCCCTTTCCTGGAGCAATGCCTGGAGAGGGCAGTTATTAGTCTCAATCCCTGTAACGAAATTATTGATAGTTTGTGACTGCCCCTTGTGTTTTGTGAATAGTTGTGAATTCCGTATTCTTGCTGATCCTCCTGCCCCCTCCCCCAGAGGAAGTTCTGTCTTTTAAAGCAGAGTAGAGGCTGACACCAGAGGTCTCTCAGTAACAAGAGGGAAAGCTAAAGGAAGGAAAGAGGCCTTGAGCGTTCCTGTGAGGTCATCTGCTGAGTGGGGACTCTTGACAGTAACCACAGAGACAAGATCAGTAAGGGCGCTAGACAGGGTAGGTGTCCCAACCCGAGTGCCTATAATTTGTGAGACCATAAAACAGAGGATCCAAGTGAGGGGGCGTGGCAGCCACAGAGTGGTTGTTTAGGAGGGAGGAGACACCAACCAGTGTGTCATGTGCTTCCCGATATTGTCACTGACAAGGTGGCCCGAAGAAAGGCTTCAAACTCTGCCTGCACCTACTCCTCAGCCTCCCCCTAAATTCCAGATGGACAGCCACCTAGAGAGTCAGTTGTGGGAGGTGGCTGTGGAGCCCAGGGTATTTGAGGGGATTGCAGGAGGCTCTGGTACTACAAACCCTCATTGTTAGGGCGAAGTCAGGGATGGGGAGGGGAAGGAGTCTTGACCTCCTGCTCTGGTTAACATAATTTCAGCGAAAATCTCACCTTTTCCGTGTTCAATCTTAAACAGATACAATGGCTGAGAATTAATGTGAATTAGGAAAATAACAACAATAAAACTGGCAGTGGCATCAAGTGAATGCGATCGCCTACAGTAGAAATATTTACCCGATGTGTCCTGCCAGTTAGAAAGATTTTGGCATTAAACCTAGACATTACCTCATCCTCCTGGGCAGACAGCCGATTGCAATGCTAAGCAAGTCTGCAGACATGAGAAGCTGAATACCTGCATGATGAGCTGAGCAGCCCAGACTCAGGGTGGAAGCAGTTTCCTGAGCATTGTCTGTGTGTCCCCGGCTAGATCTCATCCTCAGTCCCTTTCTTTTCCTTCTAGCCCTCCAGAGATGATTTTTGTCCGTTTTCAAGTTGCTTTGCTCTTTTTTTTTTTTTTAAACCACGAAGGGCAAAGTGTTAGGAAGGTCTGCTAGCTAAGTGTGTGGGTATTCATACACCAAAACCTGAAATGTTAGGCTTAAGAGGAAACGAAAGTGCCTGACAGCCCCCCCCTCTCTCTGTCTCTGTCTCTCACACACACATAAAGTGTGAGTGTACTCCTATTTGTGAAAAGGTGAATGTCAAGGGTTTCTTGGTTTTGTTTAGTTCATAATGAATACAGAATTATCCTTTAAGGAAATTGTGTCTCAGTAAATGAAATAATATTTGAAACATCAAATATTCCTTATACTTCTAACCAGAGGAAGCATAGCACGTAACTTGTCAGCGTGGCTGCACAGGCCTGAGCTCCAGGCCTTGAGCGATCAACAGAGTGGCCCATCACTGAGCTTTACTCCATACAATGTCATTGCCTCCAACCTCTCTGAAACCAGCACTCTCTCAAGTATAGAAGTCCTGGGTTAGTATGATTGACACAGCTAGGGTAGATGGTGAAACCATTGAGAAATCTTCAAACACTCAGAAATCCTTGAATTAAAGTACCAAATATTAATTCTGTAAGTTTTCCGAATTGGTTGACGAATGCTGTTCCAGCTGGAACATTTTTTCTTTGGCTGTTGCTTCAAGATGTTGTATAGTAAATTATGGTGCCGCCAGTACTGAGTGACTTAGTGTTATCGATGGCGCCACATTAAAAAAAAAAATCTGTCCTAGAATAAACAGGCCCCCTGTTGGCCTTGACTAATCTGATACATTTCATGATGATTCCTTCTGAAAAATTCTGGTTTTAGTGAATAATTTAAAAATATTCTTATTCAAGTCAGGCATATGGTGGTGTTCACCCACATTTTCAGCACTTCAGAGGGAGGCGGGAAGGGCTCCTGAATGCAGGAGGTAGAAGCCAGCCTAGGCAACATAGTGAGAAGGATCTTATTTATATGTAAGTCTTTAAAGTTCCTTGACATTCCCCAAATTATCAAGTCACTAATAAGTTTTTAAGGCTGGAATATGCTGAGCACAGAGGTACACAGGAGGTAATCTAGTAAAGTTTTCATTATTTGTTGGTACTGGATACTGATTGCCACAGGACCCGAGACCGAGGAAGTGGTCTTTCGATGCTGTGTTTTGGAGTCAAGAGCCCTCGTGAAGGACTTCAGCTGCTCTAGGGTGTCTCCGCTAGGCGAGGTCCTCACGGATTGTGTGGTTGTGCACAGCAGCCGTAGCTTGCATCTGTGGTCTGTTTCACTAGACAGCTGACTACAGATTCATCTTTTTTTTTTTCCATAGGGACTGTATGTCCTGATGGTTGTTACAAGTCGGAGGATGCAATAAATACCTGTTGATAGGAGCCAGAGAGCAGGCTTGGTCCCACAAGTCAGGATTATGCAGCGTTGTTAATATCAGCTTGAAATGCTGGTCGTACTTTACTGTGTGTATTCTGTCTATGGTTTGCTTATGGTCGCCATTCAATCAAAGGTTTAAAAAATAAACAGTTGGAAGTGGAGCCTAATGTTCCCTTTGCACAGCACCATGAGACCATACATATGGCCCTGGGAATAAAAAGTTGGATCTTTTAAGCATATGTCCAGCTTGTTACATGGATGGTCCTAAGTATTATTATAAATGATCATGGAAAGCTGGGGTACTTTGTGCTCTGGGATTATCTCTACTCGACAGAGCCTTTGAAAAGTTGTTTGCTACAGATGGCAATCTGCCACCATTTCCAGCAGGCAGCATGCTCCCCAGAAGGTCCAAGAACAGACCATGATATATGGATGGTTCTCTTCTATGTAAAATCACACTAAAAACTAAAAACTAGTGTGAATTGAGACCTCAGATAATCTTACTTTTTTTTTTTTTTTGACTTTACCTATCAGAAAAGTGAAAAGACTTTCAAATGGAGCAATTAAAAGGATCAGAGGGGACTTCTTTGCAGGAGGGAGACCTGTGGGTGGGGTTTGAAGAAGGGCAGTTTAACATGGAAGGGCTGGTAGGCGTGGGAAATGTGAGCATGGCCGTGTTAGGCGGGAGCCAGGCGGAACCGGACTGTAGCTCAGTTGGCAGAGTACTTACTTAGCTTGCACGAAGCTCTGGGTTTGATTCCTACAACGGGATAAAACAGTCCCAACACTCAGGAGGTTTAGGCTTGAGGAGCAGAAAGTTTAAGGTCATCCTTTAGTGGTTTGATGGAGGCCAGCTGTGGCTAGAGACGCTGTCTGAAGCAATGGCAACAAAACCTGGACTAGGAAAAGCCTAGGTGTGTGTGCACAAATATGTTTACATATGGTTACACATGTGTGCAAAAGTCAGAGGTGAACATGGCTGTCCTTCCTCACACTCCACTTTATCCACTGAGGCGGGCTCTTTGACTAGATTTGCCGGCCAGTGTGCCCCAGGTATCTGTCACTTCCTGCTAAGTGTTCAGGCAGGCTATCCCTTCAGCACAGCTTTTCCATGGGTGCTGGGGGTCTGAACCTCCATCTTCACGCTCGTGTAGCAAAGTGTTTCTGCACCAAGCCGTCTTGCTAGCCTGTTTGAAGCGAGCTCGGCTTTTCTCTGAGAGAGTTCCTCTGGGTCATCTTTACCCCTTTTGCCCCCAGCACCTTCCTTCTCCTATGACTGGCTTGAATTCACTGGCTACATTACACTCCCAGAGTGTCTTAGCACAGGGGTTGCTGGCCCGGAGGCGGCTGTTTCTATACTTACATTTATGTCGGAGTGGCTTGTTGGACCATTTCCAGTGTGACAGCTTCACTGGGCTACACTTCCATCTATGTTGGCCAGTTTCCTCTTTTGATTGTTCATCTTTATGATGTGTCAGGGAGACAGGGAACAATATAGCTATACTCTCTGCTGTCTGGAGATGAATCCCAGCCATGCCAAGTCCAATTGCCAAGAGACTTTGAAAGAAAGAAATGACCCGATGCTCATCTGTTCCTTATAGAGTGGTCTGTGGGCTGGAGGGCAGGCTGCCAAGCATGCATGTTAGTAACTCACAGTCCATATACAGCGATAACTGGAATTTGAACCATGTGGTTGAGAGGAGGCATTTGTTAATTAAATCATAGGAACCGAGCTGCGGTAGAAGGCTTGCTCGGTGTGTGCAGAAACCCCGAGTTCCATCTTTGACAATTTGAAAGAGAGCAAGGGAGTGTATTCGATTTGGAGGGAGGACAGGGAGGACAGGGAGGGGAAAGCGATGTAATTATAGTATAACCTCAAAAGATAAATACCTCAAAGAGAAAAAACTGTGATGGGCACGGAAATGTCTTCATGAAGTCTCAGCCGGCTGACATAAGGATCATACAGCATTAGAACTCAGGTGAAAGAGTCAGCTGTGTTCATGAACACTGGGATTTCTGGTTAAAACTCCACCATAAGGAGTGGAAAAGCTTTCTTCACGTCACTAAACCTCTTCAGGCCTTAGTTTCCTTAGTTTCTTGTTTGTGAGAGGCCAAATAACCTTCACAAGGTTTCTTAGCCACTCTCTGCATTTGTTTGTACGGCATGGGGGTACTTCAGAGAGACGGTCCCAAAGAACATCATAAGGACAACTATTGCACTGAAGATAGAATGAAGGACCCAAGGTTCCTGAGCTCCTTTCCTGATACAGACTGACCCTCTCATGATCTTGTGAGGGGCCGCTGACACCCCAGTGCTGGTGATGGGCTCACCATGTCCACTCCAGAGACCAGGTGCAGAGATGCAGCACCTGCAGGACAAAAGGGAAGTAGAGTCACAGACGATGACTGAACTAACGTGGCATGAATGGGGAGTAAGAGGGCAACGTACAAACCAGCAACAGGAAACGGTGCCAAGCTGGTGCTGAGCTGAGCTACCCATTTGCTTGGGGGGAAAAGAAACTAAATTCAGGTTTTCCAGAGAAAAACTAACACAATGAGGTTAGGAGGGTGGAAGTGATTGGAGCGAGCCAGACCTTTGAGCTTGGATTAGGTTTCCCAGGAGACGCACAGGTGTGTGTGTCTTTGCCATCGGGATCTGAGGGCTGCCAGTTGAAGGCCGAGGAGGAACTTGAGCAAGCCCAGAGGCCTGTTTCCCATCATGCTTTTTAATCCTGTAAAACAGGCCCAGGAATTCTTACAGGCTAGCCTTTGCTACAAAATGGGAATGTTCTTTGGAAATTCTGAGTAAAGTGGATATATGGCGTGAGTTCTGCAATCTCTTTCTGATGGGGAAGTATCTCCCTCAAAGACTGACTGGGACAACAAAAGTGATGGTTGGTCTTGACCCATGTGTGTATCTGCTGTAGCAACAGCTTTTCTCTCATTGACCCCTCTGAAGGATAAACGTCTTCAGGCTTAAAGAGAAAAGTATAGTTTCCACTTTTTTGGCTCGAATTAGTTCCCCTGAAGCATAAAAAATGCACCCCAAGAATTCTGTCTTTTTAGTGTCATTAGTCCTAACAAAAGAATTCCTATAGACTACAAGGGATTTGTAAAATAAGATTGTGCGTGTTGCCATGACTTTCATATTTGAAGCTATTAGTTTGTGCATAGAAATTAAGCTTATAACATTGTATGCTTGTATTGTTTAGTTTGTCTGGGATTGGAGAAAGATTTAATTAGAAGTCAAGTCATAATTTTATTATTAATAAAATTTCTTAGTTCTCTCAGTGGTTATGTCTTGAACTGGACCTGTGTTACACAGAGGGTTAACGAGCAAAGGTGACTGTAGCTATGCCACCAAAATATTTTTATTAATGTATGTTATAAATAATAGTGGGTTTCATTATGATAACTTCATATGCATAAAAATTATCCCCATCATCCTTGTTACTCTCCTTTTCTCTTCTCCCTCCCATTTATTCCCTTCCTCTTCCTAGCTGGCCCTCTTTCTGCTTTCATATTTATACCAGTTTTTAAACTCCTCACATATATCTTTACTGGCAAAACCCGCCCTCATTAAAGTAAGAAATTCTCTCAGAATATATAGAATATGAATTATCTTTATAGGTCCCCATGTGACTAAAGTCGTTCATCCACAGCTTTGCTTCTGATGTCTGTAACACTTCTACCCGCAAAGAACATCCCATGTGGGTTTTGTAGAGTCTGTTGTGAGCGTCTGGGGCTGGAAAGATTGGGGGACTCACAGTACCGGGTTCTTTTTCAATGTATCTTCTATTCCTAACAGGCCCACTGCATTTGTTCCTCATGTGCTAGATTAATACTTCTTTAGGTATATGGGCAAATTTTATCTGATTTGTAGTCCTGTGTTAAATCAGTGTGATTAATTCTTCCTTGAACATGAACGATGGCTGCATTTCATTTGAGAAAATTGGAGATTGTTTTATTCCCATAGACTTTTGTCTCTTCCCACTTGTAGTTAACTAGAAGTGTATTCAGCATTGATTTACTTTGAGATTTTCCAGCTGTTTTGAGGTTGCGAAATAATTAGGTTTAAATATCATCTTGGGTGTTATTAGTTACATTCCCATTTGCTTTTAATGTTTTGGGTGTCATATTTACTCGAAAATAGATTTGGCAGCATAAATCACTGCAAACGCTAATAAGTAGAATTCTTTTGGCCCGCTTTATGCACTGCCCTGGGAAAAACCCTTTCCCCTCACTGTCTCTTGGCCTCCGAGTGATAGCCATGTCCTTCTCCTTGTTCCATTTTCTCTGCCTCTGGTGTCGTTCTTCCTCATTCCTGATCTGCCATGATGTGAAGATTTACATCCCAACGCAACAGGAAGCAGCCCTAGCTGCCGTTTGTCCCCTCCATGGTGGACTCCCCCCCCCCCCCCGACACCAGGAGCCAAGAATAAATCTTTCTTCTTCTGAGGTGCTTAGTTACAACTCCCAGTGCTCAAAAAAGTAGCTGGCACAAAAAGCAGTGCCCAGAAGTGGGGTCCTTGGTGCGATAAACCTGATCATTTGGCTCATGAGCTTTCAGAACTGGATTGTGGAGGAGCAGGAGGGGTTTCTTATAGTAACTTATAGTGTATAGTAAGCAGCGTGTAATGGGACATTCTGTTGGGACTGTGGACCAAGAGGATGAGGATGGGTGGGACACTGGAGGCTGTGCCTTACCAGGTTTCAGATGCCAAAGAGGACCGGCAGGAATTGGGTGAGAGGTCGTTCATGCTACCTCATGGTAACTACACTGGCTGTTGTGGGTGTTTCCTGACTGTTTGAGGGTCGAAAGGATAACAGGCTAGTATATTTGGGCAGAAGAAATTCCATACAGCATCCAGGTTGGCCGGCTGCCTTTAATTTGGTTTACAATGAGAATTCCAAGACAAATATGGAGTGGAAAAAAATGTGAAGACTGCGTTTCGTGAGGAAAGGGGCATGGATGAGTTTGAAGCTGTGAGAAACGCAGGCGAGGACAAAATGGCAGTGATTGCTGTGGAGGTTAGCACGGTTAACAGAATTGTGGTCGGTAAGGTATAAATTAAAACAATAAAAAGAGGGCAGGCAGGAAGTTGGGTGTATGGGAAGGTATGGGTGCATTAGATCCAGGAGTTAGGGTGACTATAATCGGAATATATTGTGTGCAATTCTCAGTTAAAGTATTATATTAAAATAGAGAGAAATGGAGATCTTTATATTGGGATGGCAATTATGATGCCCTCTGGGCAGCGCCTCACTCGCTCAAGGCTCCAGGGAATAAAGTGAAAGCTACTGAGAACTTTTTTTTTTTTTTAAGAGTGTACCTGAGAAGATGGAGCGTCCAGGGCATCCTGGACCAAGACCACCTAGGGAAGTAGGTACCCCATTTGGTTTTGGTAGGTACTCAGAGCCCCTGCAGGCTGCCAACTGAACCTGACACTGTTCATGTGGTGTTTTTATTAGTTTGTTTTGTTTTTGTACACATCCAGAATGCGTAATTGGGGCCACGTGCCAAGGTTCCAGAAAAAAAAAAAAAGCTGTTGAGGCCAGGGAATGTGTAGCAAGATTAGATTTCTCTCCTGGAGCTCCTGGGTGTGTTTGGAGCTTTGAAGGTGAACCTAAGCTGACGGTTCTTCAACATCTGCTGAGCTAAGTTGCTGGCTTCAGCTGGAGATGGCTCAAGATTTGGTTCAGAAGCGGTGTAGTTACAGGGCCGTACTGCAGAGTTAGCCAGCCTGGTGGGATGTAGGTGATGATGCCACCATCTGAACTCCAGATGCTGGACCTGGGGTGCAAAGTTTATTTAATGCTTGGCTTATATCTTATTAGATTTGATCTTATGAAGAGGGAGTGTTTATTCTGTGTCATTGTATATGGGGACCTTGCTTGGTTTTTTGTTTTTGTTTTTTATCTTACAGGGGTGAGTGGCTTAGAGTTTGCTTCCTTAAGTCTCAGTGGAGACTCTGGAGTTCTCAGCAATGTTAGTAGTCTTATAACTATGGGGACTCCTAAAGTTAGAGGGGTTGCCTTTTACATCATGGGATGGCCATAAACCTACTGGGGTCACTTGTCGAAAATTACCCATCCTACCTAGGCTTGTGTCCTTGAACATTTGGTCCCCAGCTAGTGGTGCTTTTTTTGTTAGGTTGTGGGGCCTGATAGAGCTGAGTCACTGGAAACAGGCCTTTGTGGCGAGTGGCCTGGGATTGTTCCCACTTCTGTTTTCTTTGCTTTCTTCCCCACCGAGATGTGAGGTGTGTGGGTTGGATTCTAGTCTCCCTATCTGTAGAAACCGAGAACCACTTTCATCATGTCCTCTCTGCCATGATGGACTGTATCCCTCGAAACTACGAGCCACAGGAATCCTCTCCTCCCTTAAATTGCTTAAGTCAAGTATTGATCAAAGTGATGAGAAAAGTAGACAAGACAGGAAAGGTCACAGGGCGTGATCACAGATAGATGCAGATTAAATAACCCATTTGTCTTAGGGTTTCTGTTGCTGCGATGAAACACCATGACCAAAAGGAAAGTTGGGGAGGAAAGGGTTTATTTGGGTTTGGCTTACACTTTGGTATTCCTTTTCATCACGGAAGGAAGTCAGGATAGGAACTCAAACAGGGGAGGATCCCAGAGGCAGGAGCTACTACAAAGGCTGTGGAGGGGAGCTGCCTACTGGCTTGCTCATATGACTTGCTCAGCCTGCTTTCTTATAGAACCTAGGACCACCAACCCAGGAACAGCACCACCCACCATGGGGTGGGCCCTCCCCCCTCCCCCTCCCCTCCCCCAACCCCCTTCCCCATTGATCACTAATTGAGAAAATGCCTTACAGCTGGATCTTAAGGAGGTATTTCCTTAGCTGAAGCTCCTTCCTCTCTGATTACTCTAGTTTGTGTCAAGTTGACAAACAAAAGATATCTAAGTTATGTGGGCTTGGCAGACAGACAAGACAAGATTCTAGGTTCTCAAATAGAATCCAGGAAATAACAAGGTTTCCTGTTATATGGCCAACACATCCCTAACTGATTGCTATTGGTTACACGGCCTTAAGGCTCTGTTCAAATTCAAAGTGTATTTCTATACATAATCTATTTGAAGAAATGGGGTCTTTTATCTCAGCTCATCTCCAAATCACAGACTTGAGTGTTGCAGACTGATATCCAACTCAGGAGCGAGCTCCGTCATGGCTCCCATGGCCACACTGAACCACTGTCCCTGCTAACGTCTCCACTGAGGTTCATGTCAGCATTTCACTTAGATGAGCCCAATTTGAAGACTCTTCCAAGCAGTGAATGGAACATTGTTTTATTGTGGGAATTGCTTCAAGCTTTTTCTAGCCCATTTCTCTTAGGTTGTTTGTGTCAAGGACTGTGGTGAAGTGTCTGGAATTTTACCCTCCTTGCAAGCTAAGAATTTAGCCTGTCATAGTTTTACGATGTTGGAAGAACATCTGAGACTCCTGGATTGGATTCAGATTCTCCTTGCCTTAGAGTTCCAACTGGGTGCAGATGGGTCCAAATGAATACTTGTGGATTACATTCTAGGAGGGAACCCAATGCTTACGGAACAGAAATCTGTAAAGGTTTAACCAGTAAGTATGTCTGTCCTTTGTGCTGAAGGTATATTGTCTTATGATGATGAAGTAAGCAAATTATGTTTTTCCTCCAGACGAGACAGCAATAATCCTGAACAAAGGGCAGGAAGTGCAGTCTCTTCTTGAAGATGTACAGAGCCAGGTATTAGGAAATACTTATAACCCTAACCGTCAGGAAGCCGAACTAGAAGAATTGTCATTAGTACAACACTAGGCTGGCTGGGCTACATAATGAATTTCAGGTCAGTCTGGGTTCCAGATTCTAAGAAAGAAGGAATGGGGAGGTGGGAACTGGCCAGATGGCTCAGCAAACAAGGGTAGTTGCTGGCAAAGCCTGGTGTCTTGAACTCGATTCTTGAGACCCATGTGATAGGAGGAGAGAACTAACTCCTACAAGTTGTTCCCTAACTCCTAGACATGGGCTGTGGCATGTGTGTATACACACACACACACACACACACACAGAGACATACTAAACAAACATTTAAAAATTATAATGCAAAAGATGTACAGAAGTAAGGTACCCGGGGAACATTGCCCATCCATAATAACTGCCTTTTGTTTCAACACCAGTTTGGTGTCTGGAAAATTTTATCAGAAATTCCCGATTCTATTGTCCTGCAACCAAATCCATTCATTTTGTCTTCTGTACCCTTAACAAAGGTGGGTAGCAACAGAACTCAACAGAATAAGACTATAACCTATAATATTGATGCTCTGTCATACTTCCAACTTAGACTCAGGGTTCAGAACCTGTTCTAGCTGAAGAAATCCTAGCAGCCATCAAGATATGTCTTAGAAAGTCAGACAGTGGGGTCTGCAAGATGGCTTAGTGGGTAAGGTGCTTGCCACCAAGCCTGATGTCCAGAGTTCATTGCTCAATATTCAGTGGTGGAAAGGGGAACCAGGTGATAGAAGGAGAAAACTGACTCCTACGAGCCATACTTCTTCCTTTTTTCTCTTTCCTTTCTTCCTTCTTTCCATTCTTCCTTCCTTCAGTCCTTCCTTCTTCTTTTCTTTCCTTTACTTTTATCTGCTTTTATTTTATGCTGAATTTATTCCTGCCCCCTACATTTTAGTTTCTTCAGTTTCTTCTGTGCAACCTCCTCTTCTGGCTTTGGAACAATCTGTTCCTTTTCAGTGAGGATCATCTCGATGTGGCAGGGGGGAGCTCATGCGCAGTTTCACAGTATTCTTTGAGTGAACATGAAGATTTGAACCTGTTGATTTGCACAATTGTGTGGGATTTTCTGGGTGAAGAGAGTTACAAACCACCTTCGCAGGTCGCCTCAGGCCACTTACAGAAAGCGCAAGCTGTTCTTTTGCTCCCTGCACACCAGCAAGGAAGAATTCCAGGGTAAGCCTGACTTGTACCTGAACCTTGGCTGGTGAGTTGAGGCTGACTTAAATGTTTTCCAGAGACAAGGTGGCCTTACTGAGCACTAAGCTAAGTACAGAAACTAACTTTGCTAATTGAATAATTCTCTTAGAGGGGCCTCTGCCTAGTCATGTATGTAAAATAATGAATCTGGTTTTCCTCCACAGAGTCCCATGAAGAAGCAATGGGAGCTTTATTTTGGAGAGTGTTCCCACTTTGCTTGAGGGTTACACAGTCCCCTAGTGCCATTTCCCCAAACATTTTAATGTCTTCCACATCACCCTTAGGTGTGAGTCCCTGTATTGGGGGAGGGGGCTCTAGTGAATGCCTGAATTCCACTGTGAGTGTAGCCCTGGGAAGTTTTGTGTCAGCCTTTAAGGTTTTTACGCCACTCCGTTTTCTCTGTATGTGCTGGCATAGATTTGTTCTTCTTCACTTCCTCTCGTGATTTCTTTCTGGTATTTTGTGAAATTTCTACTCTGGAAATTGGCATATTTTATCAGTTCCAGCGACTTCTCAGCCATTCCCTCTTTAAATATTAGCTCTGCTGCATCTCCTCAGTTCTAACCATACAATCAGCTATTCTTCATAGGAAATTTCCAATCCTGTTCCTTTGGTAAATTTAATTTTATCATCTGCATCAGATATTTTCATATCTGAAGTTTTCTAAAGTTTTATTAAACTTTCTATGATCCTATTGGATCTCAACTCATGATATCTGTTAATCATTTTTAAGTGTGAGCTTACTTTCCATAGAACTGCATTGTAGGAATTGTTCCTTCAGTGGATATATGCAGAACTGAAGCATCCTCCACTTGGCCATTTTCTACATTGGCTGTACTGGCTCGGGTGTATTTGACTGACCAAAAGTATGCTTTTAGGCTAGAAATCTGCCTAGGGACAGGCATTTGGTTATACATTCCCAAGAGTGGAGTTGGTTTGCCCATTGCTTCAGGAATAGTGCTTTTCGCTGTGGGCCACTGGGTAGTAGGGATTAGGCCACGGTTATTTCTATTTTCTAGTTGCACTGAAGATAACTCTTCTGCAGACCAATCCTTAGGCAGTAGCAGTGCCCCTTCCTGCACAACAGAAAGGCCTTGGGCCTTTGCTCCTGTCCTGGGAACTAAAAGTATACATTAGTGCTGCAATTCAAGTTCACTGCTTCAGCAAATACTTTGAAAGTGAGAACTCTGAGTGCCCACTTCTGAGTTTCTACTTTCATCTGGCTTTTGCTTTCTTAGTGTTTCTTGCTCTTTCCGTTTAGAGATTGTTTATTTTACCTAGCACTCGAGGTGCTTCCAGGAGAGGGGCGCTCTGGGAATGCTCTTTATGTGTTGGCAGACACGGAGTGCATCCTCTCCCTCCCTCTCTTCAGAAGCAAGGGAAGTTGGTACGCATCTTTCTTCCTGGTGTCCTGGGGGAGGTCCGAGGTCTTTCTCATTTGCTGCATTTTTTCTTTCTTTTGATTAACTTCCACAAATGGCTTTACCTTTTCTGATAGGAAAAACGTTTTCTACGTTAGCAGAAAGGAATTTTTTTTTAAAAACTGTACTTCACTTTATCCTGGCACACGTTCAAAACTACCGCTTTGACAGCTCAAACAGACACATTTTTCAATTTTGTTAGTTCCAAATTTTTCTAAGGATGTTTTATAGCTCAGTACTTATTGTTTAGAATAGGCGCTGCTACCTATGAAAGATTGGCCATTGAAACAGACTTGGGATTTGCTAGGTAAAATCTGCACTAGCTCCATTGCTTTTAAATAATTAATCCACATGGGAAACACCAGGGAAGCGCACGTCTGTGTGTTTGCAAAGAATAAATAGCTCACGGCCCATGCCTATCCTCTGTCGGCTACAGAGTTTACAGCTCTTTCTGGTAGTGTAGTCAGTGGAGACTTGGGTGTAAGCTACGTGACTGGTAATCCTCAGAAGAATTCATGGGCAGGAGTCGACGTGATATTCATTTGACTGGGAACGACTTGCTAAGTATGCTAAACACTTTCTTGCAGCATCATCGGGAAAGAACCTAGTTGGTTTTCTGTCACCAAGAGAGACATGGGCCTCAAGCAGCAGCGACACAGAAGAGAATAACCACATCCTTAATAGCACTAGTCTGAGTTTTTCTACCCTGTCTGCCATGTATCTGCAGTTGAGACATCAGGAGATGGTGGTAGAGGATGTTCCGTACCCAGACAGAGTGGGAGGGGAGGACACTGTGTGCATAACTTCAGCTGCTCCCTGTCCACACAGGAAGTCTGCGCTCAACTATTCTTTAGGATGATTCTTCCATACTAACGTCAGCTATTCTTCCGTCAGCCAAAAGAAGGACTCACAAATGCACCTCTATAACTTTGTTCGAGACTCAGATGCTGGAGAAGGTCTCTGTCAAAGAATACGGTGGGGTCTGCTGATGGAAAATGTTTACATACCCCCGGGGACTTCTTGGAGTTGCCATTTGTGTTCACCTTCTTGAAGACTTATTCTCCTCATGCGCTTACTGAATTAATGCCAGAGGAAGTTAGAATACCTGTGCTCGATGACAGTCTCTGTAGTTGTACAGTTGTGGAATCTTTTTGGTTAAAAGTCCTTAATAATAATAATAATAATAATATATTCAGACAAAAATATTCTGGCACGTGAGTCTCTGAATTTGAGTGTGAGGAGAAAGTTAATTTGAGGAGCAGTGGCGCGCTCAGCCCCACCCACATCTCACAGGTGCTGCCATTTACCCAATTGTCCTCTATCCTACCTCCAGCCATCTTTCCTTTTCCCGCCTAACCTTCCTTGGGTGCTGCTCATGTAGACAGCGATGCTCGACATTTTAGACGCTAGCATTGCTGTTGTGACTTAACCAGCAGGAATATTCTAAATGATACTGTTCTTGGTCTTAACTATGAATATTGTTTATAAAAGTTGGCTGAAAAGATTAATTATATTCTTGTTAAGTCTATTTATATAACTGGACTAGTTTGTGCTTTGATCCAGGTGTAAAAAAAAATCGTCCTATTGTTGAAGATTTTCTAGATTCATTAAGAGCTCTGGGTGTTGGCTGTCATTACAGATGGGGTACAATAGAATGTACCAGGACAGTTTTCAGATTGTGGCAGTCAGCCTCTGTCTATACCCTCTGTGAGGACTCGTGCTGTCTAGAGTCTGCCAATGGGAGTGGTGTGAAAACCACAAGAGCACAGTTACCCTTCATCATAGGTTCTCTCCTAGCACGAGTAGCCCAGGGATGAAGTGAGGTCAGCAGGCTTGGCAGCAGCCACCTTTGCCTACTGAGCCATCTGAGTTCACATTTTTATGGTATAGTTAGGTGTTTAGGAAGGAAGGAGAGGGCAGCTGCTGCCTTTGATTTGAAAAACATCATTGCCCCCCGGGGGGGGGGGTCCATTCAATGGATGCGCGATGAGGGACCACGTGAATTTTATCTCAGCTTTTTTGCTTACTTGCTCTGGTTTTTTTTTTTTTTAGCATCTAAATTTACCTTAAATCTGAGAAGTGCCCTAGATTGAGAACTATGGGAAAAAATTAATTCTAAAATGATAATAGTGACGGTCATTACTGGACACAATGAATCAAAATCTTGTGGCCACCCGTGTTTTCTTTAGAGCTGCTGAGTAAGCGGTGCCAATGCTTGTTTTTGTTTTCCTGGGGAAGTAACTGGGCTTGCAGTGCAGAGGTCCCACGTGCACAGATGAGATCGTAGCATTGCTTCCTGCAAGGGGTTCGGCTGGAGCCCTTCCCCCGAAGCTCCTGCTTTCTGAGGATTCTGAGAGTGTGCCTAACAAGGTCATGTGCTGGCTGTTTGGTTGCTCTGCTTATTTCCTGGAGCAGCATATTGAATCAGGAAAAACAGTCCAGTCTGCTTCCTGTTTAAAACGTGGCAAACACTTTACTGTTCTTGTCTTCTGTTAGCAGTGGTTGTTGCCAGGCTGGGCTTTTGGTCCATGTGGGTACAACGTCATCTTCTGGTCAGCTTGTTTGGCAGCCTTGCTCTTACCACGAACAAAAGGACCTCTTTCCCCACTGCCTCGGTAGCTCCTTGAAAGTGGACATCATCCTAAAAGCATATAGAAGAGCTGCAACCAAGCAACTCTTTTTATTTGTATAACGTTACATGTATCCCACACACGAACACGTACTTGATATGCCTTTACGTGCCATTCCACCTGATCCTTGGAGGTCGGAATGTCTACACTGAGTGGTCCTGAGGACTTAATTGCTCTGAGGAGCAGATGGGGGTCGATGGGGGAAGGGGAGATGGGGGGAGCGGGAGGGGAAGGAGGGAGAACTGGGATTGCTATGTAAAAATATAAAATAAAATTATATATATGTAAGAAGAGAACTGGGGTTGGTATGTAAAAATATAAAACAAAATTATATATATGTAAGAAGAGAAGGGGATTGACAAGAATGTGAGGACATGAGTTGGGACTGAGAGAGAGAGAGCGTACAGGCTGTGTCTGGGAAAAGCAGAGTATAGAATGGGTGCTAAAATGAAGTGGCATTTCATTTGTGTTTTAGTAAATAAAGCTTGCCTGAGGATCAGAAAGTGCAATCTAACCAAGGAATGTAAAAATGAAGGCAAGACCATTTAGTGATACTTGTACAAGAATGAAGATTTTAAAAATAGAGGACAGTGAAGGAAAGATGAAATAGATATTAAATTCCAGGACAGCAAGGTGAAGATGAAATAGGTATAAGCCCTATCATTGATCAGTATTGTTTCCCTGGGGGAAGGAACAGGGTTTGAGGACCACCCCCTCTGCCACTGTGAAGCTTCATGCAGCGTTCTGTGCTGGCGGTGGTCACGCTTGAACCCGCAACACCAGGTCTGTGGGAATCCAGAGGTCCGGTGGAGATGAAACATCACCTTTTGAGTTGAGAATCCTGCTCAGTTGCTGGTATGTCAGTTCTTCTGGGATTTTCCCCAGCCTTCAGTGGGGGCTGTTGCTTTTGGGGAAATTGCCATGCGTCCTCGATGGTCACACTTCCCTCTACTCGAGGTTGTAAATCTGAGGTAGTGATGTGACGACACCTGAATTGTTGGCTTTGCCCAGGAATGTTTGTCTCACCGGGGCTCCAGATGCTTCTCTGGCATCTGCTTCCATGGTCTCCATCTAGTGTCCCATCAGGCCAGTTTTGTTGTTGGGGATTGGGTAGTTCTCATACACCAGTGTTGGTGGAAGGATCTTAACGTGAGCCACATGATGTGTGTAGGCACTGGCTTTGAGCCTCTAATCTTCCACCGTAACAGGAATTTCCTCCATATTTACTCTTTTTGGTGTTTTTGTGAAGTTCTGGGCATACTTGGAAGATGGTTTCTACTGTCTTGTGTGCATACCTTGGCCAGTCCTCTGTCTTTACAGTGAAAGGTGGTCTTGAGACACTGTATGCCAGTTCCCCTTCTGTTATAGATTGCTTCAGGAGGCAAAGATGAAGGCATTTGCAGCTGTCTTTTTGGCTTCTTGTCATGTGATCTAATGGGAGATTGTCTGGGTAGGTCTCACTTAATCCTATGCATCTTCAAGGCCATAAGCAGCAATCTGTAAACATTGTTGGCCATGCTGACCTTGAAGAAAGTTCTGCTGTGTTGTGATAAGAGTGGGACACATAGCAAGAAAACACTTAACAGCAAGGGGTCAGTGTAGAGCCAAGAGAATTTCTCAATTCTCAACCCCAGAGGAAAGCACAACCAGACAAAAACCTGGATTTTACCCACATGAGGCTCTGAGCATTAACCAAGCCAATCTATGTTGTAGCTCTAACTTAGGGACCTGGAGATGGCAGTTAGGGGTGGCCTGAGTTCATGGTGACTTGTTATGGTGTAACAAGAGAAAACAAGTTCTTCAGTCGCTCCCTGGGACCAGACTCCTACAGGGTCCTCAGTCTGCATGGTATTTTCCCTCTTGTTGGAGCGACTGTCTCCTCTATAGACTCCTTCCCTTTACATGGTGTCTGCTTTTCCATTTCATCAGGGTCCATGGGGTCCTCCCTGGTCACCACATCCTCTGCTTTGGCCCAGTGGGATTCTCACTGGACTGTCTCACCCAGGACAACAGCCCCACGGCAGCTTCTTCATGCCATTCTCTGGAGCAGGACCCTAGAAGCCCGACTGTGTCGACCCCAAAGGGGTAGCTTCTCACAGGTGCTAAGGCAGGGTGCCCCCAACTCCCTTCTTTTTTCTCTAGGATTAGGAGTGAGCCTTGGAGCACCCTGGAGCTTTTGAAGTCATCACTGTGACTTCAGTACTTAATATGGAGAACTGAAGGGTCTTCGGACAATTGATGCTTGCTTGTTTTATTTGAAGTTTTCCTTTGACAATACATGCTTCCTTTGCTTTGGCATGTCCCATTTATTGCATTGGTATGTTTAATTTACATTCTATGTTTTTTTTCTCTAAATGAAAGGACTTTATTGTTATCATCTTTAAAAGGTAAAGTTAATTAAGTCAGGCATGGTTGTACATACTTGTAAATCCTAGCACTTGAGAGACTGGGGCAGGAGAATTGCCACTGATTTGAGGTAGGTCTAGTGAGTACTAGACTTGTTAGTGCCAAATAGAAAAACCCTTATGCCCCGCTCAGGAAAAGGCTAGTTTTAAGTAGAGCCAGATCTTTTCATCTGGGACTTTGAAGAAAGAAAATCAAAAAAGATAAGCCAAGTAGTTTGTCTGTTTTTCTGTGCAGAGTCTAAGGAAAGCCTTAATTCTCCCAGTCTTGCTATGACTGGAAAGGTGAGCCTGTAGCCATCAGCCAATACCTCAGTCATACTGTGTAACAAAGCTCACGGAAGCCCAGTGGCTTGAAACAATAGCCATTGATTCTTGCTGACTGTACTCCACCCCACCGCTCTCAGACCTGCTCATGCTACGGGAAGCAACGGGAACTGGGCCATGTGACTTCTGCTGCAGCCCCATCCAAAGGAGCTGTGTCTCAAAGCAGGGCCACATTCCCCTCCAGATCGGAGCTAAACCCACAGTTTTAATCTCAGCTTCTTCAATTTTGTGCAACTTTATCTGAAAAAGAATTAAATGCCAATTAAGCTGGCGTGTGTCATGTCTGTTTTACCCCAGTTCTAAATTAAGAATGACCTAGTTAAAGCTGCTTATTCTCACAGGGCCTGTGTAAGAGAGCTTACATACAATCCCCAGGATTGGTCAGGACTGAGTGCACACAGACACACACAGACACACACAGACACATACACACACACACACACACACACACACACACACACACACACACACACACACACGCACAAGCTCAGACACCTGTGCACTCTGGTCTAGATTCACTGAATCCCATTCCTGTGGGGAACAGCATTGCATTAGGGAGTAAAGAGGCCTGGGAATTAGCAGGTCTGCATCTCGAGGCCTGACTCCTCTTCTTCCTGCTGCTTCTATCTTCAAGTGATTTGATGTCGGAGAGCTTTAGTGTCCTCCACAGTAAAATGGAGAAATGACTATCAAACACTTGCTGGAAGAACGAAGGACATGATGCTGCCCTTGATGGACAGGTTGTTATTCTTAAAAAACGATTAGAGAGCGGCTACAAACGGTCCCCGGGTGGGCTGGCAGAGCCCGCCATGGGAAAGCTGCTACAGGAGGGCACGCTTCCTTGGCCCACGGTGGCAGCAGGTAACAGACACGTAAACACAGGAAATAGCCATAAGTATTTATTAAGGAAGGGGGAGAAAGAAAGACAGAGAAAAGAGATAAAAGGAGAGAGGAGAGATAAAAGAAGAGAGAGACAGAGAAAACGCGTGCGCACGCCAAGGAAGCAGAGAGAGAGAGAGAGGTCCCAAGATGGCGATGGGCGGGTCAGAGGTTATGGGAGTGGGCGTGGCTAGGGCAGGGACCCAAGAATATCATTCCCACATCTTGCTTTTGATAAAAAGCAAATTAGACACTTCAGTTTGAAGGAATTGGGGCGGCGAATTCTCAAGACTGCTTCCGGCTGATTGTGGGCGTCGTCTTGGGGGGGGGTGCGAGAGAAGGCTGGGGTGCTGGGAACATCCTGGCATAGCTGGTCTCTTTGCTTCTGACCGATGTCTGTGGCATGGGAATGTCTGGAGTCCCTAAGTTATTGGCAGAACAAAGAACAAAGTCAAATTAAGGTTAAAAGGAAAAAATTTTAGGACCAGGGAATTGAGGGGGTATCTGACCTGTTTAAGATGGATTTCTTGATTTGGCTCCCTGGAACTCATGAGAACTCCTTGGGTTTGTGAAAACAGAAGTTTTAGACATATAATGACTGTAGCATAAGGGATAAATTTGGTTTGAAATTTGGTGAGGTCACCTTGTAAAACCTCAACCTGGCGAAACCTCTCAGCTGTCAGACTGTCAGAGATCTTTGAGAAGGATAAGATTTTACTTGAGTAACTGATTAAAAAATGACAGAGAACTTACTTGGTTGGCACCCAGAGCTACTCTTTTTTGGGTCCTCCATGGTCGCTGAAGGTTGCACTTGAGCTTTGCTGTTTAGCGCAGGGCCTGCCAGGCTCCAGAAGATCCTGTGGGCTAAGAAATCTGTAGGAAGACAGGCCTACCTTGACCTGAGCAGCTAGGCTGTCGATTCCGGTGATTCCGTCCACGTCTAGAGATCTTTAGTTTAGATGAAAGGCAGGTTTTCCCAATGGTCAGCGCTCTGCAGTCGAAGCGAGATGCAGAAGGACGTTGTTCTGCGCGTGACTGTCTTCTTTGGAGGGAGCAGAAAGCTGCTGCTAGGAGCCAACCTGTCTCTTTTGTCGTTGTTAAAAGTTATTTTAATAATTAAATACTTAAATATCACATTCCCCAGATCTCTGAGCAGTTGAGGGCTGTTTATCAGGTATAACTATAGTATAGAATTTGTTTGGAAAGTTGGGTCTGAGCTTGACCAAATTGGCTCTTAACAGGTAAGATTTACATTTGTAAAAAGATAGAGGGAAAAACTGCTTGAAATATAAGGTTAGCGGCAAAACTGACAATGGTAAAGAACAGCTTAAGAGACTTAAAGGTACATACCAGTTTAAAATACAAGACTCATGTTTTGTAGTCTGAAATAAGATGTAATAAACAGTTATACATAGAGAGAGTGAACAAGAATTGGGCAACGTGGATGCCTCTGATGGGCCCTATCAAAGGCATTTGACCATTGCTCAAAACACATTTAACAGAGTTAGCATAAGGAGTTTGGTGAAAACCTGGTGAGAAGGCAGGGTAAAACCGGGAGAGTGTGGTCACATGACCTGGCTCTCAGCCAAGATGGTGGCGAAAAGGTCACCTGACCCATCTGGCCTCCAGCCAAGATGGCGACCGCCATGTGTAGTCTGCTCAGTTGGAAAGCCCGCCAAGCCACAACAAAAGCCGCAGAGGGGAGGGGCAAAAGGCTGGAACCGAAAAACGGCCGTGTATAGTTTAATGGGGCCATTTTGGACAAAAACTGATAAGTGTGAGGCATTAAAAGATGAGGCCAGAGTGATAGGTCTGGATGGATTGGCTCCCGTGGTCAAGGCCGTGCAAACACCCGCAAAAACCGTGGCACCTCAAGCCTACAACGAGAACGGCTCCCCGTTAAGGCAAGATGCAGGGCACGAACATCCGCTGCCCTATGGAAAGGCGTCCGATTCCATAGGGGGGGTGTTATAACCTGGCTGAACCGACTCGAGCCTCCGACGGGAGAGCGATTCCCGGGCAGGAGGGATTCAGCCAAGGTCAGGCCGCACCGTAGCGGCGTGCTGCACCGTAGCAGCAGTTACGATGAAAAGGAGGAAGGAAGAAAAGCAAGGCAAAAAAGAAAGAGAGAGAACTGGAGACCCCGGGCCTCCAGGCGCGGGTGAGCTGAGGCGCTGGCTAAGGTCAGCCGTCTCAGGCACAGACTTAACACTGGAGACAAGCCGAATTGAATGCCAGCAAAGGGAACCGAGGCCTGAAGGCCCGCGGTTGGAGGTTCCCCCATCCCTAAAAACTGTGAAGGGTTGCCGGGAGCTCAACGGTCAAACCCTTGAGTTAGAAGAGATGGTTAAGCTGGCCGAGATGGGGACACTCACGATTAGTTGATCTGTTGTTTGGAGGAGCTGATTCCAGGCACATGGAACACGTGGGTCGTAGGCCGGCGAAGTGGAAAAGAACCCGGAGTCACGGCACCAATTGTTATTCTTAAAAAACGATTAGAGAGCGGCTACAAACAGTCCCCGGGCGGGCTGGCAGAGCCCGCCATGGGAAAGCGGCTACAGGAGGGCACGTTTCCTTGGCCCACGGTGGCAGCAGGTAACAGACACGTAAACACAGGAAATAGCCATAAGTATTTATTAAGGAAGGGGGAGAAAGAAAGACAGAGAAAAGAGATAAAAGGAGAGAGGAGAGATAAAAGAAGAGAGAGACAGAGAAAACGCGTGCACACGCCAAGGAAGCAGAAAGAGAGAGAGGGTCCCAAGGTGGCGATGGGCGGGTCAGAGGTTATGGGAGTGGGCGTGGCTAGGGCAGGGACCCAAGAATAACACAGGTAGTGTTTGGGGACTCTCCCTGAGCCCTTTGAGTCTATCTTTTATAACTTCCACTAAACCATTCAAGTTAGTCCCTGGCATTCTGACCCCCCAAGAACAACCTCTTTATCCTGATAATAACCCAGGTGATGTCACTGAAAGTGTGAAGTGTTTGCTGACAAGGGTACCATCTCAGGTCTGCGTTGTGTCTGGAGGTATCTAGTGGGATGGTATGCAAAAGCCCCACCTTAGTTTGGCTGGAATAAAAATCAGTTAGGTACTCCGGATACAGAGCAGAGATGAGAATTCCAGTTCACTGGGGCCTTGTCCCAGAGAGCATGATGCCCTGATGTCCTGGCTGTCAAAAACTAAAGGTGTGTTTTCCCGAACTATGTTGGGCACTGCTATGTCTACCCTAATGGGGGGGGGACAAGGAAAGGAAGCCAAGCCTTCTCCCTCCCTGCACTAAGGAATGTTTAGGGGGCTGGCATAGGCTTACACGGTCCAAAATGCAGAAATTCTTAAGCAGAGGCAGATAGGCACGAAGTGCTGTGTCAGCAGGGAATGACCTAGAGACTGGAAGTTTCTGTTAATGAGACTGTTTTAGTCTCCTTACTGTTGGGATAAAATATCCTCAGGTACCTTAGTGTACTTCCTGGGGCTGTGCCCCCTGTGCTCACAAACAAGTTCATTCTTCACTCCCCACAACTATGACAAGTATCGGGGTTTCCTCCAGGTTCCCTAAATTCTACAGCTACCAGCACTGCCTTGCTACCTTGCCTAACCTAGAGTTCATCTGGGAACCTTTACTGCCCTCATCCCTGCTGTTACCTACTGAAGGGAGGCCATGGCCCTGAGGCCACCCAGAACATGACAGCCTTGATAAGAGAGCCACTGACTGGTGTTAACAGCAACACACCGACACTGTTTGTCCAGAGTGTGCTTAGCTCCACTGCAGCGCAGTCTTCTCCTTCCCAGACCACTTCTGCAGGGTTAAAGGTGCTGGAAATAGCATGGACTCAATCACATTCGGGGGATTTTATATTATTTTGGAGGAGGAGGGGTTGATTTTCTGTATCTGAGCGGTGCTATTATAAGCAAACATTTTGATAGGAAGTTTGTAAGTTGTAGTCTCCGCACGTTCGCTTCCTCTCCACTCCCTGGAGCCACAGGACTCTCTAGGAGCCTCTCGGGGCCCTTTTGTTAACAAGCCGGTGGCAGTTTCTTGGCCGACGTGAATGGAAAGGTGTGCTTGTACCATACGCATGTGTGCGTCTATCCAGGGCTTCAGTTCATCTGGCTCTTCACTAGTTTGTCCTGGGATGTAGGGCTGCTGAAGGAGCTGGCCACTTGCTGAGGGAGCCTGCTGCACATGGTTCTCAATAATGCCCTGTTTGGCAAGGACAAGAAAACCTTTCCTGAGATACAGGCCATAAAATATGGTCAACACTTCATTAACATCGTTACTAAAGAAATGAGATTCTGAGTTCCTTAAAGACAGGGAAATGACTTAAACTTACTTTGTCAGTCTCTATCTCTGTCTGTCTATCATCTGTTTGTCTGTCCATCTGTCTGCCTGTCTATCATCTATCTGTCTGTTCATCAGTCTGTTTATCAGCTATCTGCCTCTCTGTCTATCTATATATCTATCTATCTCTCATCTATCTATCTCTCATCTATCTATCTCTCATCTATCTATCTCTCATCTATCTATCTCTCATCTATCTATCTATCTATCTATCTATCTATCTATCTATCTATCTATCTATCATCTATCCATCATTTTCTTCATAACTTCTTTTCAAATAAAGGAAAAGCAATCTCTTTTAATCTGTTTAAAAAATGTTTAGTAATTTTTTTAAAAGGAGGCCATGTTCCTTTTACCTTTTTAAAATTCCATGCCAAAACCTAGTTCCCAGTCTCCCACAAAGGAACATTTCTCCACCCTATATATCTGTCTGTCTGTCTTCTCCACTTGGTTTAGAGGGCTTCCCCATCCTGCAGAATTAATAGTAACCTGTCTTCATCCATGATTACTGTGGAGGAAGCAGCAGAGAAGGCTCAAAGAGCAGGGAAAGGGACAGAGCACAGACAGAGAAAGGTGGAAACAGAACATTGTGAGCCATGCTGAAGGTTCAGACTGGCAGGTAAAGGAAGTAGAGCCCTTGCCTTTGGTGCCTGAGTCCCAGGAGGGCACCTGTTGCCTGTGGTCCCCACAGAGACAGGCAGGCCAGGGTCAGCTGCCACCATCCCATTTCAGACTGCTTCTCCCTATTTGGGCCAGCTGCCCTGGAGCTGCCTTCTGCTTTTGTTTTGGTTGGGTCTCTATCCCCAGTTGCCACTCTCTCCACTGCTCCTCCTAGACGGGCGCCCTCTCTCTTGGCTTCCTAACGACTGTCTACTTGCCTTTCTGCTTGAGAGGCAGCTTCCACACCTGGTGTTTTACTTACTGGCTCATGTGCTGCTGGTCTTAACCACTTAGGCTTTCTCTAACGGCGGATATTTTAGTCTGGATGCCATCTCCTCCCTCTGTCTAAAAGCACACCAGTGAAGACAAACTACTCATAGCCAGCATCTGTAGAGTTCTTTGCGTGTCCCAGGCACTCAGCTGGGTACCCTTTACAGATGTTATCTTCACACAGTACCTTGTAAGACCTTTTCTTCAAAAGAATAATGTAGCTTATCGAAGGTCACACATAGGCAGCAACTTCAGGCCACATTGAAAATAACAGTTTGCTCAGACGTAGTGTTTGGTGTTGAGCTCAGTTTTCTACGGTAAAACTCCTGGTTTCCGGTGCTACCAATTGTCACTCCACGTCACTGACCTTCATCTTTCATATGCCCAAGTCCCAAGAGATTGTGTGAAGATTCAGGCTCTGAAGTTGAGATCTAGGGGAAACCCAAGTGTCCATCTAATAGCCTGCCGGCTCATGTTCCCCTGCTGACACACATATCTATGACTGCTGTGTTCCTGGGCATTGGCCCTTTCATTATAGTCAAGCATCCTTTCTTATCTTTACTGATAGCTTTTCTGCCCGGACTCTGCTGTAGTTGACACTGAGTTGGTGACTCCCGTTCCCTTATGTTTACTTCTTACACTCTGTGTCTTTTCCACACAGAATTTTAGCCAAATGGTCAAGCAACAATACATGGCAAATGTACTTCATTTTAAATATAAATGCATACGCTAAAAGTAAACCGGGCCAACTATAGATAGACATTTGGTCAGCTTTTCTTCTTTACTTCTAGGTTTTTTAGTTTCTTTTCTTTTTTTTTAATTTTTACCTGCAAAAGCCTTTTGATTGGAATGGGATCTGTGTAGCTTCTAAGATGATCTGAAACGTTCACTTCCAGCCTTTCCTGGAGGATTGATAAAAAGTTGTTTTGAACCATCACAGCGGGCATAGTGTTCTCTCAGCTGCTGACCTAATAATACATTCGTCTTTACGGGGCTATTGCTGAGATTTGGTAAAAGACTTGGAGTCTAAAGAAGGTAAAAAAGTACCTTCTAGAAATAGAGACAAGGACCTGCCTCGAACCTGAGGGAACTAAGTACCAGCAATGTGGTCAACTTTCTGTGTATCTGGTTCACCAATAGCCATACTGCATCAGGAAATGAGGCCTCATAAGTAGCATATACGCCAGGCCAGGGAGTCATGACCCCTTTTGGGGTCAAGTGATCCCTTCTCAGGGGTTGCATATCAGATATCCTGCACAGCAGATATTTGCATTACAGCTCATAACAGTAGCAAAACTACAGTTATGAAGTAGCAACAAAAATAATTTTATGGTTAGGGGTCACCCCAACTTGAGGAACTATATTAAAAGGGCAGCAGCATCTGGAAGGTCGAGAACCGGTGCTTGAGGCCCTGAGGGATGCACCGTCTGTAGTAATTACTCTTCTCCTTGTGAGGACACAGGACCTGAGGAAGGCCAGTTTGTTTGGCTCCCAGTCTGAAGATGGGAAGTCACTGCTGCAGGAAGCAGAGAGCAACAGATGCTAGAACTCGTCCTATTTATTTGTTTTTATCCTTTTGGTGCTAAGGGTGTTGTCCCAGCTCCATTAACCTAATGCAGATTCGTGGGCATGTCTGGGGATTTGTCTCCAAGCTGATTTCTACAGGTAGCCTATCAAGTTAACAGTCAATATAAGCAATCAAGTATGCTTATCTTGATCAGAGTGTCAGCTCTTGATTTCCTTATCTGTGAAATGGGGATATTAATGCTTTTGTTTTATGAAGCAACACTAAAGAACCGCAATAAAGAATAGAACACTATGGTGTAAGTCCACAGATTTTCTTGAGTTTACAGGGTATCATTGAACATTTTAATTCCTGTAAATTCTTCTGTTGTTGAGTGAAAAGCCTTCTCTGGGGAAGTTCAGCTCGGATTAGAATTTGAGTCTCTAGAGATGATCTCTCCTTATTGAAGTCTTGAAGTGATGATGGTTAACTTTCTACTTGTTCTTAGAGGAGAAATCAGGGCCATTGTTTTTGCACTTCTTTGTGTCTTCATGAGAAATTAAGTCCTTTGGTGTAACTTTTGATTTTGGCTTGAATTTTCCTTTGGCCTGTACGAAGAAAAAAAAAAAAAGGTGGCTCCTGCCAAGAACTCCTCAAGTGGAGGGATGGCTCATGTACACTTACTTGCTGGACTACTAACAGCGTGTTGGGAAATCATTTTATATCTTCCAAAAACCACTTTATTCTGAGGTCTCTGAGGAGGCCTGAGGTCCAAGAACTGATTGAATGAACCTAATGACCCACACCGTGGGTCAGCTGTGTCCATGTTTGAAGACTGAAAGAGGAACTCATTAGGGTGATTTTCTCGTCATTAATTACATTCTATTTCAGTTTTAAAATGTGCACAAAAAATTGATGCTGTTGGGGGCTGGAGAGATGGCTCAGTGGTTAAGAGCACTTCCTGCTCTTCCAAAGGTCCTGAGTTCAATTCCCAGCAACCACATGGTGGCTCACAACCATCTGTAGTGAGATCTGGTGCCCTCTTCTGGCCTGCAGATGTACATGCAGACAGGATACTGAGAATACTGTATACATAATAAATAAATTAAAAAAAATTGATCGTGTTGAGGAAGGTCCAGAGCTTGGAGACACAGCGTTTCTGTTTTGCTAGTGGAAAAGCCAGATACAGGCTCTTCTTGGTTTTGATTCCTTTACTACAAATCTCCTAGATGTGTGTTGCAGATAAGTAGACGTCTAAGATAATCTGTACTATTCCCTAAACCCATGTCACTTGGTTTTTATTACTGTCATTTAATGTCTGTGTTTTAATCTTTGCCCCGATGAAATTACAAATGAAGTGGGCAACATGATAGTTGCATCTCAGGGGAAGGAAAGAAGTCACCCCTGAAATCTGAGGGTTAATATAAAGATTGACATTTGCGTATTTGCTTCATGGTAGCCTAGAGTTTGCACTTTCAGTAGGTAAAGAATTCACTGCTTAGTAATAATTCTTATATCAAAAAGGAAATCTCTAGTACTTGAAAAACAGTTCTAACTAGAACAATTAATAACTGCCCAGACATGGGGCCAAGTGGCTGTTTCCTGGACTAGCATGGGCAACTGGAACCTGGAGATCACTGTCAGCTTCCAGACAGTTCTAGAAGCCCTGACTTCCTGAAGATTGGATGGCAGACAGCACCGACACGCTAAGGCTCCATTTGGCTCAAGAACAAAGGCGCCACATATGAAGTTGAAATGTACACAGCAGCCTGCAGTGGAGGTTGGGTGAAATGCTGTTTTGTTTGTTTCTGTAGCAAATCTCTTGGATTTATCTGTGCCTGTCTTTTGTTAAAACTACAAGTTTTCAAAACTTAGCATGAAGTAAGAGCCAAGGAACTCAGATCTCTGTAGCTCTTTGTTTAGTTTCCGAGATAAAGTAGATTTGTGTTTGAAGTCAAACGGACGTTAAGTACGCTTGCGATTTGCTATCGGTGGGGTGCTAGCGTTTGCAGATGTCCGCAGGTGTTACACCAGGGCCAAGGGAAACAGGCGGCAGAGCACATTGTTTCAGGAGGAGGTGCACACACCAAGTGCACCCTAGAGAAACCCCTCCAGATTTTTTCCTTACTGACACGTCCTGGTTGAGAACTGGAGATGTGTTTGTTCTTTGAAATTGTTAAATATATTTTTAGCCTTTTTGGAGAGCTCTCTGGGATCTACGCACTGCTTATTTCTGAGTGCGAGTCAATAGTTACTAGGTTTGTGGATGACAGTTAAGAAGGAAGACCCTTGGTGGCTCTGTAGCACTTTCTTCTCCTGTCTTTCGTGTTTGCTGGCTAGCTTGCCTGTTCACACCTCCAAGTGGGGACAAAGCAGGCTTATGTCTGGTCCCTTTTCTGTCTGTGTTCTGTTGTACATGAATGGAGGTGAGCACTTGAGGGTTTAAGCTAACAGACATTCCACTCTGCATGATAGGATCCCGAAGGCTGCAACACGGTCCCACCAGGAAGCATGTATTGGGTGCCTGTCGTACCCATCTGAAATGAGTCAGACTTCCACAGGCATCCTTGCCAGATTATTGAGGTGGTGCTACTGTTTTAGAAATGTTGGGGAACATGGTAACACGCACATGCCATTCTCCCAAGAAATCTAGGCCAACTCACAGAGACAAACACTTAAGGAGAGCTCAGTAGCACAGGTGTGGATGACAAGCGCACCAATGAGCAATCAGCTTCTATGCCCTTTACTACCCGCCGGGGTCAAGCACAAGACCTGTAGAAATGGTTTGTTATTGTAATACAGAGAACCTGGATTTAGATGAATGTCAGCAATGAGAGCTGGGCATGCATATTATAGAAAGCTATACATTATACATTTAGTGAAAGCTCGGTATGCTGGCTAGTTTCATGTCAACTTGACACAAGCTAGAGTCGTCTGAGAGGAGGGAGCCTCAATTGAGAAAATGCTCCCATAAGATCAGGCTAAAGGCAAGCTTATAGGGTATTATCTTAATTTGTGATTGATAGGGGAGGGTCCAGCCCATTGTGTGAGTGGTGCCATCCCTGGGCTGGTAGTCCTGGGGTTCTATAAGAAAAGCAGTCTGAGCGAGCCTGTAAACAGCACCCCTCCATGGCCTCTGCATCAGCTCCTGCCTCCAGGTTCCAGCCCTGTTTTAATTCTTGTCCTGATTTCTTCAATGATGGACCCCATGTAGAAGTGTAAGCCAAAGAAACCCTTTCCTCCCCAGCTTGTGTTTGGTCATGGGGTTTGAGCCTAGCACTAGAAACCCTAACTAGGACTCATGGCTGTTCCTGAGGCACTATTCTTCTGCCTTGGACCTGTTTTCCTGGCGTGTTCTTTTTCCCAGCAAGGGTGGCGCAGTGGGCTGGAGACATTTTTAGTGTACCATGGAGTCTGGTTGTTGATTTTGTTAATAGGGTAAACAAAACTTCTTTGACACCATAAATAGCGAAAGCTGTGTTCCACCCCCACCTCCTAAGCAAGTGGGATATTTGAAGCAGGAATCAAGCGTTGAGGTGAATAGTTACAGACTGAAAAGAAAACAAAGACGTTTTTTAGGAGATAGAAAGTATCAGCCTGACAGTAGACATAGAGGTTGGTTTTTTTTTTTTTTAATCTTGAGTGGCACTTGGAAAGAATTGATTGTTGATGGTGGCTGTGAAGTTCATGGGCAGTTACAAAGCACCCCCAGAAACACGCGCGCGCACACACACACACACACACACACACACACACAACACAATACCACTTTCTCTTGAGTGCACTGGAAGGGGGAGGGTGGTCAGAGCTTAAGAACACCAGCTGACATTTAAGCTAATGTCTAAATCAGCCACTAAGCATCTGGGGACAGAGAGTAGTGTATGGCAGTGGCATTCTCTCCAGAAAGGGATTGGCTCGGCAGTTTCAGAGGCTGTCCGAGACCCAGGTCGTACCCCCTCAAGACACTCCAGAAAATGGATAGTCTGTGTATCTTTGTATGCTTCTGCTTTCTGAAGCCCTATTTGAGCAAGGATTTTGTAGTGGAAGGTATCAGGAAGCAAAGCTTTAATCCAAATTTCTTAGAATATCGACTTTCTTAGCTCTCAGGTTTTAATGCCCAAGACAGTTCAGGCTTATCCAGAGTTTCCTTTTCTCAGAGAAGAGAGGAGCGTCAATGTCGTTCTCTTAATGTCCCCACCGATTGCCTCTGTGCCTAAGTTCTGGGCACCGTTCAGAGTGTGTGAGGAAGGTGGGCATAGGTGTGGAAAGGTCTCTTGTTCTAAGCTATATGTCAGTTTAGATGCCCAGAGAATGAGGGTTTTACTTCATATACAAAGAAGAAAAGGAACTCTTTGGAGCCGTTCTTCCTCAGTGTCAACTTCTACATGGACATATCACTTTGGCAGAACTGAAAGGTGAATCTGAGTTAAGATTATATAGTCCATTCATTTATGTATCAGGAACTATCCAGAGATCCTATCTGATTTCTGTTGGAATTTAATGACTTTCTTTCTTTGGTTTTTTTTTTTTTTTGGTTTGGTTTTAGTGATGTGATTCTTACCAGAAGCCACACTGGTCCCTCTTTCCCATGACTTCAGAGCAATGCAGTTTGTGAACCACTAAATGAGTTGTGAGGGTGGAGGAGGGTGGGAAGATTGGTGGAGCAGGCAAGAGACAGTATGACATCATGTCTCCCGAGTGCCTGTGGTGCTTAGGTCATAGTGCCAGCGAGACACAGAGAGTCCTTGGAATACAAAGGCCTCCTCTTGGCAGGTAGGGGAAGCCATTCTAGTAAGACTGGGCATACGCAGGCCCAGTAAGGGAGAGGGAGCTGATTTTATTGGAAAGTCATAGTAGCAGAGTTATTCTAAACCCAGCGTTGTTGTGCCTACTGCCAAGGTATCCTACTGAGCTGGGATGGAAGTTGCTAGCAGTTGGGAGGGATGGGAATTATTTAATAGCAGTGTTATCTCAGAGGAGAGGTGAAATCACTAAGTACTATTGTTTAGTAACACAAGCCACACAGCCGTTTGATGTAACTGGGTGGCACTGGTTGGTGGGTTTACTTGGCATCATGGCTCAAGTGATCGTTTTGGCCAGTCTCCCTAGTTTGCACCACTGATGAGGCAAATACTTAGTATGATCAGACTAGGCCCAGTGTGGGGGAGCATGGATTCCCTTCATGCAAAGCTGCTGACTTAGCAAAGGGTGACAGAGTTGCCCTCTGACTCAGTGGCGGGCTTGCTGAAGGGCCTGTGGGAGATCACCTAGTTCGTTTGGCTGTGAGGCCATGAAGTAGTTGCATGCAGAGTCAGTTAAGCTGGGGAAGCAGGTGTTGGTCAGAGTCCCCTTGGGGAAGGCCTCTGAAGAATAATGCTTTGAAATTCCGGCTGGTGAGTTATAGTTGTGCGCCACGGTGGCTTTGTTGTTCTTTTGTTCTTGCTTGTTTTGTTGTCTTGAAATCTTTTGATGTTAGATTCTGGCAGATGTTGGGATTTGTAGTCTCAGACCTTAAAACACTGTGCTGCTTTTCAGCCGAGCCAGTCTCTGTTACTAGCCTTCTTTCTGTTAAGTCCCCCTCTGAGGCGAAAGGGACGATGTATGGCGCTCGATCCTGGACTTGCCTGGCATCCTTTGAGGTCACTTGCTTCTTTATCATACCTACAAGTTAGGATTGGAACTCCTGACCAATGTCTTCAGTTTATCGGGAAGCCACTAGTGTGTACTAGTGTGGGTCTACCTTATTAGTACCTAATAAATGTTGGCACAGTGCAAGAAATACCACCATCTTAGGGCGGGGCTCTCTCCATTACCACGTGAATCTTAAAGCAAATGCTTGCATTCCCAGCTCCCCCAAGCAAACCTCCACCTCCCTTGGCTGATGCCGGTGGGAGCCGTACAGTGATGTCATCTTTGGTGGAGGTGGGGAGGAGGCTGGCTGGGATGATAATCTGGGGTTTCGGAAAAGCTACGAAAATGAGAAATATTTGCACAGAGGCACAGAGGGAGGCACGGTGACAACATCTAATTGACTGTACTCCCTGCTGACGGTTTTTAACACCCTGTTGATTTTATTAAACATTCTTAATAAGAAGTTGGAGTTTTGTTTAGGCGAAAACCATAATGAAAGCATCTCTCTTCGTTTCTCAAGAACAGCCAAAGTATGCGCAGTTGGCTAGTTAGCATACGGTGGCAGAGCAGGGCCACAGGCTGGAGTCCAGTATTAGGAAGATGCTGCAAGGCATCTGAAGGGCGCTCAGTACTTCCAAGGAAGGAGCTGCATGGGAGGTACAAAAAAGGCCACTTATTTTACCTACTAAGCATTTCAATTTAATTCATAATTCTGTTTTTAATACCCAAAGAAAGGGCTCTAAACCCGGGCTGTTGAGCTATAACAGTGAGACGTTAAAGAGGCTCTGATTGTGGCCACTGAAGGGTGACAGAGACCAGAGAGAAGAAACTTAGATAATCAAGAAAGAACTAATAGTATCCTGCACTTAAGTTATTCTTGCCAACAGCAACTCGCGTTGGCTCAAAAGGTCTTGTTAACTCTGTGGGCTTTTCAATCTTCTGACTTTCCCTCCTCTTGCTATAGAAACCAGTAACAGAATATCAAGAGGATGGTTTTGCCCTTGAATTTAACTAGGTTCAAAGTCAGGCACTGCCACATCGAAGTTGGAGAACTTGTACACTATCTTGACTTCTTTGGTTCAGGTTTACTCTATAAAATCAAGATAAAAACCCTGCCTCATTGATCATTTTGAGCCTCTACCTCAGATTGTGTATTTTTAATTCAGAAATTTTAAAAAACCTTTATCATTGGTTTTGAGGTGAGGTGCAAACATTATATCAGGAAGAACAATGATTAATTTCACAATGAGTTTATGAAGTATATAATCCTGCAGAAGACACTTCAGATCCAATTAGGAAGTGATTTCATTCATAGTATCTGTTAGCTTCTGTAATGAAGAGAAAGCTGAGGTTGATCAATGATTCATGGCAATGGACATTTGCAAATAAAGATGAATGGACTAAAGGGTAAGCTGTGTGACTCAACAGACCACACTACAGCTTCCAAGACAAGGTTCTTCTCTCTCTCTCTCTCTCTCTTTTAGTTCTTTATTTTGTTTGATTTTTGTCTTTTCTTTTAAATTTGGTTTTGCTTTGCAGGGAAGTTTGCAAGGACAGAGGGTAGGTTTGAAGGAACGGGAAGATAAGTGGGATTAGAATACATGATATGAAATCCACAAAGAATCAATAAAAGTTAAAGAAGAAGAACAAGAAAAAAAAACAAGAAGAACAAGAAGGAAAAACAAGAATAAAAAGAAAGAACAAGAAGGAAGAATAAGAACAGCAAGAAGAATAAGAACAGCGAAAACAAGAACAACAAGAGGAAGAAGAAAGAAAGACGAGCAACAAGAAGAGAACAAGAAGATGAAGATGAAGAAGAAAGAACAAGAAGGAGAACAAGAAGAATAACAAGAACAGCATCAGGAAGAAGGAGGAGAAGAAGAGGAGGAGGTGGAGAAAAAAAGGAGGAGGAGGTGTATCAAGTCCTTTGCTACCTCCAATCCAAAGGCCAACCCCTGGGTTGGGATGGATAAGAACCAGTAGTCACATTAGTTGTCACTAAAGGGAGGCTTCTTGATGGAAGGGGCAGTGTGGCCAGTGGTCTTGGTTCAGGGTGACAACATATTACACATCACAGCAGACTGGAAGATGGCAAAGAATGGGACATGCCAAAATGGAAACCAACCCAGGCTGGATCTCTATTATCTGGGTCATTCTATGCCACCAGCATTCTCTTTTATCCCACAGGTAGCAGCGCTGGGGCCAGCTGGGGCTAGCAGCAGGAAGTGTGTGTCCCATCCAGCCGTGAATCAGATCGACCATTTAGGATTGCCTCATAAAGGCGCATGGATTAAGTAACTGCTGACGTATTTCCTACTCCAAAGATCTGCTTTTTGTTTACTCTGTGCAGAGTTCATTTTTACCTGATCCTGGACAGGAGTTGATTGTGGATGAAGAAGGGTGAATGCTGGAAGGTGGCTCCATCCCTAGCTGTCATGGAGCATGCATGACAGAACTGGGGGTTGGAAGGTGGTCTGGTTTTGCAAGTAGGTGTAATTGTGTGGAATTTCAGAAAACTAATAACGTTAGATGCATAAACAGGAGGAGGCATCACAATTGGATGGGACATGGGGGACAAGCATGGGGACAGATAGGAAGTGGGAAACACCTATTTTCAATGATGATATTCTTCAGACAAGCTAAGCAGCCCCTGACTATGAGGCACCTGGACTTGTGAAGTTGGTGGAGTCAATGAATGAATAGATTGTCAAAGTGATGGGCAGCTCCACAGTGCCTGCTGGCCAGCAGAGGTGACTCCAACTTCCTTTTCTATAATACTTCCTGCAGTTACCGGTAGAATAGAGACCCAGAAATGTTGGAGGACATGGCACTTTTTCCTTTCTTGAACCTGCTTATATCTTGTTCCTTCTAGTCTTGGATGGCTTGGGAAGGACTGCACGTTATCTTTTTGACCTGTTAGAAGTTTTTTTTTTTTTTTAAGTAAATTTCTGTAGCTCCTGAGGAGCCTTGGTTATGCGGCTTATCCCCACTTCCCTGTGTCTTCTCTGCAGGTCTTTGTAGCTTGGGTTCTGTCTTTGGAGGCCAGGTGCTCATAGCTCTCCCACCTCCTTGTTACGGCTGATGGCTGCCCAGGTGGCACCTGGAGGGCCTTTGAGTTCTCGCCTCCTCTTACCCGTTGCACCTTGTCTTAGGTAGGGTTTCTATTGCTTTAAAGAGACACCATGGCCATGGCAGCTCTTACAAAGGAAAACATTTAACTGAGGTGAGAGCTTACATTTTCAGAGGTTCAGTCCATTATCATGGTGGGGAGCATGGCGGTGTGCAGGCAGACACGGTGCTGATGACATCTTGATCAGAAGGCAGCAGGAAGGCAGAGCGAGACGTTGGGTGGTGGCCTGAGCATGGGAGACCACAAAGCCTGCCCCCGCAGTGACACTCTTCCTCCAACAAGAACATACCCACTCCAACAAAGCCACACCTCCTAATAGTGCCGCTCCCTATGAGCTTATGGGGGCTAGTTACATTCAAACTACCACACACCTCAATTTCAAGTGATGTTCTTTTAGAAGGGACAAAGAAGGAGACGGAACCTAAAATTGGTTGCTTTTACTCCATGTGCCTCTTCAATGAGAAGTATCTGTGTGTGATGGCTTACTAAGCTCATGTTGGGATCTTTGGGGTTTGATGTACTTAACTTTATTTCTCCCTTGCTGAGACAAATTTCGAGCTGCTATGCAAGAAGAAAAAGATAGCTAGTAACTATTTTATTTTATTTGCTCTATGATATTGGTTACTTAAGACTTCTCTCACCCTCTGTCTAGATTTTAGGAAGCATCTAAAAAGTGCTAACAGATTAGTCTTGTGATATTATGAATGTGTAGTAAATTCGATATTTTAGTTGCGACAAAATGCGGGCAGACCTGGAACGGTGTTAAAATTGTTTATGAGCGAGAAATAGATGGGGAGAAAATAAAAAGAGACAGCTTGTGATTTGTTCAGTATCACTTAGCAACATCAATATTTTTGTCTGCAAATAACAGTCTCCTGTTGAGTGCATGATGGAAATATTTGTGTACACTTCCATGTTGGCGACCTTGCGTACATACCATCTAGAGCAGAAGGAAGGACCATTTTGGTGGTTGCTTTTGGTACTTACTTTGGGTGTCTAGACACTGGTTATAGTGACACAAAACGTCTGAAGATGTGAGACGAGACTTTTAAAGATGGCATAAAATACATCCGCAGGCTTTTCACGTAGAATTCAACGAAGTTACAAACAAAGCTAGCAGAGCTCTGAATTAAAAGAATTTGTCTCTTCTGAAATAATCATTTGCATGACTCGAACATCAGCTTTTCCTCATCAGAAGCTGAAACATTATGTTCCCTGAGCTGTGCCAAAAACAGAGGAGGATGCCCATTAATAGCGGTGGGACTTAATTAATTTTTATACTTTGATACCTTTATTATCTAGATCCTGTTGATAATAGTGTCTGCCTGCCACTCATAGGAAAACGAAGGCTTTGGCCCACCACCAGCATGTTGTGGTTTGTGATTAATGCAAGTATTCTGATGTGGTGTTTACACATGAGGCAATGAGGGTTGGTCTTTTTTTTTATTAAAGATTTATTTATTTATTATGTATACAACATTCCTTCCACGTATGCTTGTATGCCAGAAGAGGGCACCAGATCTCATTATAGATGGTTGTGAGCCACCGTGTGGTTGCTGGGAATTGAACTCAGGACCTCTGGAAGAGCAGTCAGTGCTCTTAACCTCTGAGCCATCTCTCCAGCCCCCAAGGGTTGGTCTTTTAAGCATCTTCTTCAGCCTTAAAGCAGTGGTTCTCAACCTAGGGGTCAAATGACCCGTTCACAGGGGTCACCTGAGATCATCAGAAAACACAGATATTCACATTATGATGTCATAACAGTAGCAAAATTAGTTATGAAATATCAATAAAATAATGCTTGAAGGGTCACCACACATAAAGAGCTATATTAAAGGGTCACAGCAGAACTACTCCTTTTACAAAGTATAGTTAATATTTCTTTACTGAAGTTGGCATTTGTTCAGTGACTCAGTAAGTCCACTATTCTCGCCCCAATTTTCTCCCTCAGTATGCCTTATTCTTATGAATATTCTAGTCACATAGCTTGAGTGTAATGCTTTTATCTCACTTGCTTTCTGCTCTGTGCTTGAACAGACACAATAATATTATTTTCTCTTCTCTGGTGTCTGACACACAGTAGGCACTCTGTAAATGCTTATTAATCAACCACCAACTAATTCATGGGTACTATAAAACATTTCAGAGGTTTGTGTTTTTACCTGTTTGTTCAAGGCCAGTTGTTTTGACCAAATAAATTATGGTCAAAGTCCAAGTTAGCTTATAGTAGTATATGTAACCAATTCATTTTTATTAATTTTTGTTAAATAAAAATGTACAAAAATGTGAAATAAAGCAGTTGTGTATTTCAGTAGTATTATATTATTTAATTTGACATGTGACTTAAGTAGGACCCTTTCTCTCACTAAGTCTTCATGTGATCAGGTCTAATCTTAGGGGTCATGTGTAGAATGGGTAGACACCATCTACACATGAGTCTATGTATGATAAATTCTGGCCCAAAAGTCCAAAAATATTTTCAAATTGATCTATGTAATTTTGGGCTGCCATGACTATTGCCACTTAATAGTATTTCTTTTAGCCCAATATTTTAAGGACTATTATAATAGAATTTAAAATTCAGTAACTCTGAGTAGAACCTTTTGTGGATAATTTCTACAGTTGCACAGTTTCAAATGGTGATCCATGAGGTATGTAGCTATTCCAGCGGGAGCTGTGGAGATTACAACTCTGCTTTAGGAGTAGGCTGTATAGAGCGACTTCCTTCCCAGTGTAGAGAATCAGAGGACGATGGGGGTAGTGCCAGTAGGCTTGACAGTAGGGCATCCTGACAAGTTCTGTCATCAGTATGATCGCAGAGCACCTCCAAACATTGAACGATGTTGCTAGTTGCACATATGTTACAGTGATGTGATGTGATGTGACATTTGGCCTTTGTAGTCACCCTCTCATGTCCCCAGTACCTGGAGGATTTTGCAGAATTCTCTTGTCCTTCCTTTCATGATGAACTGAAGGTATGGATGTCAGGCGTGTCCTATTAGACAAGCCAAACATGTCTCAAATGAATTCACTGTAGACAGACCAAGGCCCAGATGAGAACTTTAAAGTGTGCAAATTGAATGACGTGTGAGCACATCAACATATATGTCTCTCCAATGATGTGAAATCCATAGGTTGAGGATTAAGGTATGGGCATTGGGAGAGTAAGGCGGGGTGCTTGGGATTGCCTGAGTCCAGAGACTTTTTATTAAAAAATCAAATGAGCTGTGTGAGCCTAGATCAACAACCTGTGGGCTGAAGAAGGGAAAGTGACTCTTCGAGAACAGGATGCTGCTGCTGTTAAGCCCTCCTTTAAGAGCAACCATGTTTTCAGAAGTAGAACATATGTTTGAGGGTAGGGGTTGTTTAGCTGAAAAGAAAAGAGTGTTGAAATTTTTTAGGATAGTTCACAATGGGGAATTGGTTGTTGTTGATTACATCTGGGCATTTATGTATCATATATTGAGGGTACACCCTATCAACCTGGTTTATTACTGTTGTGACTGGCCTTGCAATGCTACAGGCTTTGTTACTATATCTTACCCTTTATAAGAAAAAAAAACTAAACCAAACCAAACAAAAACCTACCCTATTAAAGTTATATATATATAATCAAGGCACTGTGATGAAAACTAAGCATAGACAATGGTAAAGTTTATGTCAGGTTTAAGAAGATGATCAAGCACTAGACTTGGTCTATACTGTGAAAGATATCCTTAATCTAATACTGATCTCAAAAACTAGCACCTAAGGTATTTTCTTCACTGGGTATGGTGGTACATACCCATAATTCTAGAACTGGAGAGACCAAGGCTAGAGGATTTTGATTTTCAGGCTGGCCTATGCTATGTAGAGATCAAAAACTACAAAGAAGTGAGCTTAAAATGTGAGCTACGTAGCAACTGCCATGTGGTCATTGCTGTGCGTGTCCAGCTGCCATTACCCTGTCCTCAGCACTCCACCTGGACTTGACTGACTGAAGTATCCAGGTGCCAGCGACCAATATACCAAAGTCTCGATGGTCAGTCTTATCGTTTTCACTTTGAATTAGAAGACAACTGAAGACAGAAATAAATACAATCTCTTTTCAAGTATCAGGATATGTCCCATGTTGGAATGAACTGATTTCAGACTTAGGTTAACACTTTAAAAGGTGCTGGAGTCGGACCCTCTGGGACATTGTCTATTGGCTATGTTGTCGGTTCCTAGACAACCAGACTTGTGTATTTACCCAAGCTAGTTGAACCAGCTTGTGGTTCTTAGGCTTGTGGACTGGGGTGAAGGTGGCAAGATCCTAACACAGTAACGGGGCCGTGTTCACACATCCTTCCCAGTAGGTGTCAGTGTGCTAGAGGGAAACATTAGATGGTGGGTTTTGCCCAGAAAGAAGAGAGATCCCCCACCTCCAACCCCCACCTTCTCATTTGGCTTCTCTGACAAACAGGAGTGAGCTGTTAGAGAAATGTGGAAGGAAACACCTCTGAAGGCTAGTGTGAGACCTAACACCTCAGCCATGTTACCCCAGCTGACTCATAGGGCATTGCCATGGCAACAACAACAAAAAAAAAAAGCAATAGCTCTATAGAGAAAGCTAATCAACTGACTGGGGACTCACTGGCATGACAGCAAATATTTACCTCTAGTAGGGTAAGTACATAAGAGACTTCAGTAAACAATGCCTTTAGGCCTGTTGAAAGGCTCCCATAGGTCTTTAGGTCTGTCTGGGCAATATTCCATACAAGCACTGTTTGCTTAAAATTCAAAAAAATAATAATTTTACATTAAACATATAAGAGCTAAGAAAAAGTGTGATGCATGACTGAGAACTTGCACCATTAATGCGCTCTCTTCTTGTATTAACAAGTATAATCAAGAATACACGTAGCGTAATCTCGATTTCTCCCCCAGAGGCACAAGAGAGTTGTCAGTAAACCAGGGCATCACAGGAGTGTGAAGCTTATCAGCGATCCAGTTAATACTTCCCAGACATGTCCTGCGGGGCGGGAACTGAAGTATGTTTCTGTCGCGAGAGGTGTATGACTGTTACCACGGACGCGTTCAGGGACACTCCCTATCAATAAGCTGACTAGCCATGCAGCCTACCTAATATTTTAGATAAGAATGAATCATACAAGCAGTGCAGTGGTCACGATCACCAGCGACTATAAAGAAGTCGTTGACATTTTAAGGGAAGAGGAGACCTGCCCTTTCATTTTTGCCTCCAGAAATAACAATTGAACAATGAATAGCAAAGGGGTACTTCACTAGGTGACTGGAGCAACGGCCACATGGCCACTTGGTCACAGGGATCCCCGAAAGCTTGCTAACTGGGAAATCATATAATAGCATACATGGGAAAATCAGTTGCATAAGCCAAGCTATTTTTGTAATTAGTTACATATAATGACTAATCTTTAAAAAGCATAACAGTACTTGTCTCTATTTTTTTAGAATTCAAATATAGCTATTTCATATATGTCACATACTTGTATATATAAGTATAGTTGAATGTACTTGTATATTTGTGCATATGTACACACATACACACACACATACTGCTTCCTATTTTCTCAGCATCAAACCACTTGAACACTGCAAATGGCTTTTTAGTGACCTTGAAAATGTCAGCCCCCGTCCTCTGACCTATTTCATATTACAGCTGTTGACTTAGAATATGTGATGCCTCGCGTCTGGAGAGCTGGCTCAGCAGGTAAGAGCACTGACTGCTCTTCCAGAGGATCTGGGTTCCATTCCAGCACCCACATGGCTGCTAACAAATGTCTGTAACTCCACGATCTGACAGCCTCACACAAACATCTATGCAGGCAAAACACCAGGGCACATAACATAAAAATAAATAAACTATTTAAAAAACTATGTAATGGCTCTTCCAGCTCCAAGACTGTGTAATTTGTGAAGATTCTGTCTATGACCTGGGCATTGTCTTACTGCTTTCTAACAGGGATGTACATCCATGGGTCTAAGGCATCCTACTTGCGATGTCGTAATCTGAAACCTAGCTAGAAGGACTCCTCTGCCCAAGTCCTTTGTTCTGATCATTTTGCAGCAACATGATTTGTTGGGTGCATAATGGTTTTGTTGTCGTTTTTCTTTCTTTGTTTTTCTTTTTTTTCCCTTTTTACAGTCAGTGTAAAATTAAAGAAAACATTCAATCCTTAGTTTGTTCTCTGCTTTCATTCTTTGTTGTTCAAAAGAAATAAAGGAGTCAGGCAGTTTGTTTCAGTGAGTTAGAGCCCTCAGTAGGTAAAATGATTGGAAAGTGTCCCTCTGCTTTGGGGAGTATATTTGCATGAGTCAGACAGTTCCCAGTACTCTAGGTGAGATTACTAAAGGAAACCTCTAACAACCCACTCACTGTGAGTCAGGCTGGCTGCGACTTGACTTGCTTCTATGGCTTCTGAGCAGGTATTGGTCATGAAATAGAGCTTGGTGGAAATTCCCAGACCTTAGAATTGATACATTCTCACCCTTTAACTATAAACGCTGCCTGGTGCTGTTCCCCTGACCATAAGATGGCAGGCAGCCTCAGTGCTGGCGGGAAGACACGAGACTGACATCTCTTGCAGTTGGCACCTATGGACTTGCCTTTGAGAGGACTCTGAGAGACGTAAAGAGCTTTACAGCCTCAGAGTGACAAGAATTTAAATTTCTTTCGCATTAATTTTTTTTAAAAGTATTTGAGCTTTGAATTTTTAAATGTTTAAAGTTTGGAACTTGTGAAAATGGTCTTTCACCAAGAGTCCAGACATCAGGGTTCACCCTGACCCGCTGAAATAGAGTGTGTGAGCCTAACTGTTTGAGTTAAAGATAATAGTGACAAGAGCCCCAGTTTCTGTGTCATCGTCGAGCATTCTAGAAGCTCTAGCACTTGTTAGTGCAGTCACTAAGAGTTTAGGGTCGGCAGTGCAGTGCTGTGGCTGAAGCTGCCCGTAGAAGAGTCTGCACGTGAGTTAGGAGCTAGCTGATGGCTGGAACGATGGCTGTCTCAGAGGAAAGCCCTTCGTGTGCGTGAATAAAGGGGAACAATGAGCATAGTCCTGAGTTTTCTACATCCAACCCGTGCAAACTCCGCAGCCATGCAAGAGCTGCGACTCTCAGTCTCCTCACTTGTGAAAAAAAATCTATGATTGTGTCACGTGACCTTGATGACGGGAGATGCTACAGCATGAATTTTAATTTGTCTTAATAAATCAAACCCCGAGTCAGATATTAGGGGGTAAAAGCTGAAGGATCAGAGAAGCAGAGCAGACCAGACACTAGAGAGACCTTTAACCTCTGCCAATGCTCAGACCGAAGGGGCAATCCTGTCCCCAGGACTGTCTCCTCAGACTGCAAGGGAGATCCTCAGACCACACTGTTTCCACCAAACCTCAGACTGCACTGAGCTCCCATCTCCTTCCACCCAACCACGTCACTCCTGTCTCCACCTCCCTGGTGCTGGGATTAAAAGTGTGTGATCCCAGCACCTGGGATCACCTTTGTGTGATCGACCTGTTTCTCTTTTTAGACAGTCAGTCTGGAGTAGCCCAGGGTGGCCTTGAACTCACAGAGATCCCTCCGTCTCTCTCCCGAGTCCTGGGATTAGAGGGATGTGCCACCCCTCCCTGGCCTCTAGTGGCTTCACCCTGCGCTCTCATCTTCAGGCAAGCTTTATTGGTTGGATCACAAATGTCACCATAAGATGTTCTCAGTTTCTTTTTACTGTCACTGGGAATGTCCTGGGTCGGTGCTTCCCGGCCTTCCTAACGCTGCGACCCTTCACTACAGCCTCATGCTGTGGTGACCCCAACCATAAAAGTATTTCATTGCTACTTCGTAACTGTCATTTTGCCACTGTTAGGAATCGTGATGTGGAGATCTGATATGTGAGCCCCCCCCCGCCCCCCCTCCCGAAAGGGATTGTGACTCATGGGTTGACAGCCACTGTCCTGGGAAGATATTAAGGCGTCTGCCCTAGTTATTCTTCAGTCCTTTTTTTTTTTAAGTTAGAAAGATTTTTAAAGAAAATATATTTTTAAAAATTTATGTGTATATGTGTGTGCCTGCCTCCGTGTGTATGCATGTGTGCATACAAGGGCTGTCAGACACCAGAAAGAGGGCATGGAACCCACCAGAACTGGAGTTACGAGTGGTGAGCCGGCAAGGGACGGGAAGCACACTCGGGTCATCTAGAAGAGCGCAAAACACACTGCCGAGCCTTCTCTTCAGCTTTGAGAGATTTTAAGATTTTTTTTTTAAAAAACTGAAATAAAGACATGAAACCGTTTTGATGGCAGTAGGTAGGTAGTTTCATTTTTCCTTTTCCACAACGGCTTCCATCGACTGTCTTTTTGTCCTTCACCATAATACTTTTGCCATAATTTTGGCATAATTCCTTGTGCCAAAGGAATTGGAACTTTTGGAAATTCTCAATGGGAAATAGATGCGCATTTTACAAGTCCTTATGATCTTCCACTCAATTGAAATTTGAGCTCACTTTTTCTATGGGGGTAAGTGAGATAATTAAGAGATTACTGGAAAGAGATGTGTATGAGAAAATGAATGGTTTCTTCTGTGTGATTAAATGCCGCAGCCGACACCCTTGATGAGAAGCCATTTGCTGGAAGGGTACTTCATCACTGTGAGTGGTATCTTGATTGTAGTTTGTGAGCGTGTCCCAACAAAGGAGAATGCAATCGTACCCATTCACAGACAAGCACGCTGAATCTTGGCTTGTGTTTGATGCAGGATTTATACTGATGGCTCCTGAGGTTTAGGATACTAAGCATTTGCTCTCATGAGTCACTGAGTGTGGAACCGTCAGCGTGAATCTGAACCCAATTTTGGAGAAGTTGAACCTAAAAGTTTCCTGTTTGTCGACTCTTCCAATAATTACAACTATTGTTTTATTTGCATTAGGGAACATATTTTTAAAATAGGTGTTGAACAATGACCAACATCAAAAACAGTGTAAAATAGGCTGCAATATCCAATAAGGATCACAGAGGTTCCTGATTTTACCCGGCCACCCAACACTGCAGACCCCTCCTATCTCTGGGATGGCGGAGTTAATGAGACCCCTGTGGGCAAGTAGACTATGACCACCCCCTGATGTCTCCATGTCTTGTCTCTATATGCTGTGTTTGTTGTGAGTCTGTTTTGTTTGCTGGAGGGAATATCCTAGAAATTATTGATGTCCTTGACCTCGGTGCCCAGATTCCCTTCAGCCTGCTCTGTGACCTAGGCGAAGCCTCAGTCTGTTTTATTCTATTAGCCCCCGAATGAGGCCTTTTACTTTCAAATTTGTTGTCAATTGAATATATTTTCAAAAACGCTTAAAAGCATTTGATTTTCCAAATAAAGCCTGTACCTATTTGTGGTATACAACAAGACGATTTGATAGTCCGGTGTATTGTGTAATGATGATCACGGTTCAATTAATTAACCCATTCATTGCCACCCATGCCATGCATCCATTTTCTAGAACTTGTTCAACTCAATTGAAAATTTAAGTCCTTTCACTGATGTCTCTCCACTTCCTTCCTGCAGGACTGACCCCTGGCAACCAGGTTTATACTCTGTCTACTGGACTTCTTGAGATTCCATATATAAATGAGATTTAAAATGCAGTCTTCATTAAGGCACCTAGTAGGGAGCTGGCACATTTTTGAGACGAAGTCTTGAGATGGTGCTTGCCCTGCTCCTTCCCAGGAATCCCCGGGCTTCCCAGACAGTGCTTCACATGAGATCCGGAGTAGGGAGATGAAATACAAACTTGGAAACACTCAGCTGCCAAGTGGCTCTGCTGAGGACTTAAAAATAGATCAGACTGAGAAAGGAGGGTAGAACTCGAAGCAACTGTGTCCTCTCTATCCTCAGCCTGCTGGGGGAGGGAGGGAATCTAACACCTAGCTCACTTGCTTGCTCCCGCTCCCTCTCCATCTCCCATGTCTGACTGCTGGGGCACACCTGATGGTTGAGCGCGTTTGCACCTGAAGGTTACGCTTTCTTGTTTCTCTCTACTTTTTAATAAAACATAGATATTTATCTGTAGAAATGGCAGGCATTTCTCTTTGGAGGGAGTAACGATGTGTTTTGGGGGACTGGAGTGGTTACAACATGTGTTAAATGTTTAAAACAAAATCCACAGACCCTTGGAAAGGCAGGGAGCAGCTAGATCCAGCTGAGTTTTAGAGGTGCCTCCCAGGTATCTCAGAAGAAACTCTTTCAAACTGTGGCTGCAGGTGCCTGTAATGGGGGCTGGATTGTAGGCAGCTGAGAGAGAATACTGCCTGTCCTGATTCTTCCTTCCGATCTTTGCACAAAAGGGCAAGGCTGTGATGTGAGCAACTTCGGAATGAAAGGAAGATATTCCCTCAGTCGGGGGAGGTAGCTCAGTAGCAAAAAAATGAACTTTTTTTTTTCTGTGTATTTTCCATGGGGTTTCTTTCAAGTCTATAGAAGAAATGTAGGGCACTCAAGTTCCTTACAGAATACCTCCCAAGCCTGACATTCGACATCTCCAGGGCGATACTAACATAGTTGCTGAGGCTGAAAAGCAAAATGACCCCTGGCTCTCCATCAGTGAAGACCTACATCCTTAGTAGTTGCCTGGCCTCAAGGGAGACGCCAAAGCCAGAGGGCTCATCCATGTTTCCAGGGACGTTTAAACAACAGATGGCCATTGGAGACATAGGTACCTGCAGGCTGAGAGCTGGACTAGCCTGGCAGCCGCTCCTTTACTGGCGCTTGCTTGTCTCTGTTTTTGAGAATGTGTGCGCAGTTTTACAAATAGCTAAATAAACATGCAGAAAAACAGAAAGGCCGGGGGAGGGGGCTAGAGAGGTATCTCAGCTGTTAAGAGCACTGGTTGTTCTTCCAGAGGACCCAGGTTCAATTCCCAGTCATCCAGAGTCATATCTGATGCCCTCATCAACGACACAGATGCAGATAGAGCGCTCATGTCCCTCAAATAAATAATAAATAAGTAAATAAATAAATGCCCTTGTGTGAGCTGGTCAGCCAAGGCAGATAAAGGAGGGTGAAGCCCCAGGCAGCCTTTCCCCAGCTCCTGGCCCCCCTCCATGCTCCCCAGCATCACCCCTTCCTCCCCGTTTGGTGGGCAGTGATTTTCCTTCATTTTAGTGGCAGCCATCCAACCAAACCCCTTGTAAACTTTTTTTTTCTGGATTTTAGGGGTCGTTAGGGTTGAGTACATTTTATTCCTTGGGCTTCATTCTTACTTCATGTGCCTCTTTGCATCTATTCCCCCTCCAAAGAAAACCAAACAGAAACAGAAGACATGTTAAAAGTGAGACTCTGAGCTGAGTGGTGATGGCTTACTCCTGTAACTCTAGCGTTCAGGATCTCCATAAGTTCAAGACCAGCCTGAGAGCCACAGAGTGAGTGAGACCCTTTCTCAATAAAAACATCTTTCAATCCCATCCTAACACTCCCAAATGAGAAACATAGGTGGCAGGATATTGTGAAGGTTGCTCCCATATGTCAACGATACTTACATTATGATTTGGGAACATAGCATGTTTTCCCCAGCAGGTCATAGCCTGAAGACCAAAGTGATTATATCTCATGATTTGTACTCAGAGCAACAGTGTAAAGCCATACCATGAAAGAAACAGGTTAGGACTCCCCATATGACATATAAACTGTTCCCAGGTAGTTCTATCTCTAAGGCGTTTTCTAAAACGATAATGCATTCCTCCAATGTTTGTAAGCGAGAGGTAGGCAGGGGACAAATTAGAAAGGGACTGAAGCCACAACTGAAGTATCTTCCAGACGGCTCCTGGGATGGGCCTTTGTACTGTGAGGGGCCAAGCGGGCCGAAAGGAACAGAGCCGTCCCTCAAGCAAAGCTGGGTCGGAGCCTGGCGGTACTGGTCTTAGCCTGGGCAGACTTCCAGGGTGCCGGGCAAAGGGGACTGCAGATTCTCAGCCAGGGGCTGCCACTCACAGGGTGATGGGAAATACCAGCCTCCTAGTGACAGGGTCGTGACATTGGCGTGAGCAGCACCGCACAGCTGGACCATGCTGGCGCCCGGTTGGGCCTGTGGAACAGAGCCAGCCCAGCTGTACTGAAATGCTCATTCTTTATTCTGCTCCTCAAATCCTGCATCTCAACATGTAGAAAAACAAAAGGGATGAGATTCTGGGTTCACGCAGTGAGCAGACCCCTTCCCAGCTGAGAGAAGGACAGATTGCCTGTTTGTAGCTGAGTTCTGTGCCCGCGGGTTATTTGCGTTAGGAAGGAACTTGTTTTGTTAGAGTTTTGTTGCTGCCCTCGGGACAGAACTCCTTCTGACTTGCAGAGTCCTGTGTTCAGAATGGAGCTCCAATGGGTGTGAGTGTGTATTCGCAGAAGACATCCTATCAGAGCAGATCGGCACCTAGCAACATGGTGCCGTTCCCTGTAGCCTTTAAAGCCAAGCACCAAAAGCTACCCTCTGATGCGGTTCATTGGTTGGATCTTTTAACACATCTGGGTTATGCTCCCCCTGCACCTCCCTAATTTTATTGTGGCGATACAGAAGTGTACTTTTATAGCACCTGCCCCCACGAGCATGGTACCTGACCAGGAGGAACAGGTATCTAAGACGGCGACAGTCACATCCATTTGGCAAGAAACGATGACAAGACTAAAGCGCTTCAGCCTGAGATGTGCACTCAGAATCAGAGAGATGGCCGAGGGGGAGAGCTCTGGGCACAGTTCCATACCTTCCTTCCCTGTCCATATTCTAGAGCAAAACCCAACCCTTCTCTTCCTCCCAGAATGCTGGGCTTGACGCTTTCCTAGCTCGTTAGAGTAAGTTTTGTGCTTTCCGTGCTTATCACATTAAATGACTGCGGGCGTCTCTTGGCACAGTGAGGACCACTGACGCCATGGCTTTAGGACTTTGCGCTGCTCTTGACATGAGTCTCCTGTAAAAGAGAAGAGAGCCTGATGTCTCTTCAGTCAGAAACCGAGCTGGAGCCTGACCCACGCTCCACAGCCTAGTGCTACCTTGCACAGTCATTTGACTGGCCTTCCCCTTGTTGTTGTGTTGACTTACAGGCAAATGTTGAGAAGATGAATCGTTAACGTTAAAGAGGCATTTTGAACAGCGGCGTGACTATGAAGTAATTACTTACTTGTTTGAACCCTGGATGATATATTTTCATGCATTTCTCTGTAATTCTTTATTATTTGAATTGTAAGCCTGATCAGTTTACATATATTGTAAAGTTGAACCTTTGCACACTACATAAAGGTTGCTTTTGAACTGTATTCAAGTGAATTTAACTCTTAACAAAACCGCATACAATACAGGGAGTGGTATGGTATAGCTCAGCGGGTGAATGCTTGCCTGACATATGTAAGGCCCTGGATTCAACCCTAGGGCCATCAAAACAAACAAACAAACAAAAAACCCAAAACCAAAGCAAGAGCAGGACCAACAACAAAGGAAACAACTCAAGCCACTAGTACATTGCTTTTTATGGAAAGGAATTCTTTGCAGTTTAAAAAGTGTTACTGAGTCTCTTCACCAGACACATAGTAAGCAAAGTTCTCAATGCTAAACTTTCCCACATCATTTTCTGTGGTATACTTTAAAAATGTTTAGGTGCTGTTCACTTTGCACTTCTTCGGGCTGCAGATGTAATGGTAAACTCTTGGGGATGCTATTCCATGTGAATTGAGTGGAAAGCAAGTCGATTCCTTTGGGAAATAAGGCTAATACTCCCATCGTTGTATAACGGGCAGGGAAGAGCAGGGGACGGACACATTTCACTGGCGTTTGAGATCTGAGATAACCGAGTGTAGATTGTTGGCACTGCAGTCCGGAGACTCAGAGGGGCTCCTAAGGAACACCTCGACAGTTGCATCTGGCACTTTTAATGTGCTGATGTTGCAGGGTAGACAAGGTGGCTTATGATTCCTGTGATTGGAGTTGGGAGCAGTCCCAAAGTGTGAGTAAAGTAAGTGGAGATGTTTTTATTCTCAAAAACTGAAAGCACAAATCCCCTCTTGGTGATCATAAAGAAAGAAAGAAAGAAAGAAAGAAAGAAAGAAAGAAAGAAAGAAAGAAAAAAAACAACAGAAGGAGCAGGGACCTTTGATGTGCCTCCTGTCGGCACAATGCAGCTCCTGTCTAATGAATAAATGGAACCTTAATAAGGAAAATTGCTCCCGCTTTTTCATTTGCAGATTGATTTGTGGTAGGCTAATTGAATATCATTTGCCTATTTGAGGCATGCCTCTTAGGAAAACAAAGTCGGTTTACCTGAAAAGACACTCCGAGTTTCTAGGTGGAAACGTGGTAGCAATGCAGCACTTTTTTTTTTTTTAAACTGTGAAATGGTGTCTTGTTCTGGAACCTCACACGGGGGCTCTTCTAGCCTTACCTCTACAGGTATTTCCTACACCCAGATCAGGACTGGCATGGGGGTAAAGAAGGGCGGTATCTGCCTTCCTACTTCTTTTTGGTGGGGTGAGATGAAAGTGAGGGAAACTAATCCCTGATGACCAGTGGTTCTGAGCCTTTGAGGCTGTAGTGGTGGCTGAAGACTAACTTTGAAAAGTACAAGCATCCCAGTTGTTTGCTTGGAAGTCTCACCCCAGCCCCCTGGCACCCCGATACCCAAAGAGTCTGAAATGTTTGGGTTGGGGCTTCACCCCAGCCCCTGGCATCCATGTATCCAAGGAGTCTGGAATGTTTGGTGGAAATTTCCATTCCAAGCCCCCTCCTCTGGGAGTTGCCTCCGTCCAGACTCCACCTCCCAGAAAGCCCGCCAAACAGTGACCCCTCCCCCAGAGAGGCTCAAGACCACTCCCACAGGATATTTAAACTGACCCCAGCGACCGAACACAAGGCTTTCTGGTCTTCCTTCCCCGTCGTCTCCTCCCTGAGGGCCTGGAAGGCCACCTGGGAGCACTAGCATCCATTAAACCTGGGCTTTTTAAAATTTGGTTTGATTTGGTCTGATTTGGATTATTGCATCGGTAGAGAGTTATTGATTACCGATGTTGAACCAGCTACATCTCTGGAATGCTAGCAACATGGGCATGGTGAATAAGGATCTCTTTGATATTATTTTGAATTTAGATTGCCAATATTTTATTGAGAAATTTTCATGATTTCATTGGTATCTGTTATAATGCCTGCCTTTTCATTTCTAAATTTTAATAATTTGAGTTTTCTCTCTTCTGGTTAATTTGGCTAATGGTTGGTAAATTTTGTTAATCTTTTCAAACCAACTCTTTGCTTAATTAATCCTTTGTGTCTTTTTTCATCTTTCTTTCATTAATTCTGACCGTCCAGAAACTCACTCTGTGGACTAGGTTGGCCTCAAACTCACAGAGATCCACCTGCCTCTGCCTATGGAGTGCCACCACCACCCAACTTGACTATCTTATCATCTGCTGTTTGGGCTTCTGTTTGTTCTTATTCATTAAAGTGAATCTCATAAAAATTTTAATATAAGCACTTAATGCTGTCTACTTCCCTCTTAGTCTCTGTTGTATTCCATAGATTTTGGTATGTTGTGTTTTCATTTTTATTCAATTCTAGGATTTTAAAAAAAAATCCCCTCCTGATTTCTTCAGTGACCCACACCTCATTCACTAGTACATTGTTTAATCTCCATGACTCTGTGTATGTTTTGTAGTTTCTCTTGCTGTTGATATCCACATTATCCATTGTGGTAAGACAGAATACAGGATGTATTGTGAGTTCCCTGGTCTCCTAGATTCTGTTTTTTCCATTCCACTCCGTGCCTCACATGTATACCCCAGCTCTTCTGGGCTGACACTAGTTCCCTGCCCCTACTGCCCAGGCCCAGAGCACTGATCTTCCTGCCATTCTAGACAGTGAGTTCAACTCGAACACTGCTTCTTGTCCTCCAAGCTCCTTGCTTGGTCTCCTGTAGCCTCGCGGTTCTCTTGAACTTGGTAGTCATCTCTGTTCCCCCACACTTCTGTCTGAGCCACTTGCTGGGTGTTTTCTCCTGATATATGGAAGTGCGTCTCCTTGGGTAGGAGGTGATGTCCTTGGTTCTCCAACATCTTCCCATAAGTGAAAAGATGTTCCTTTCTGACTGTTGGTGGCTGCTGGGGGAGGATGTCCTCCTCCACTAAGCTTGAATAACAGTACTAAGATCCCACTTCCTGTTGTTTGGAGGACTCTTCCAGAAACACTGGTGCCCTGCTCACAGACATCTCCTGGTCTCCTCTCCTGCATGACTGTTATTACCCGGGGAAGGTTACAGATTCAGGTTTCTGGGTTTCCTGGTTTATGAAGCAGTAAAGATTTTACAATATAGCTTTCTTTCTTTTTAAAAAAACAAAAAATGAAAAGCAACATCACTTAATTATAGGTTCTACTTTTGAAAAAAATGATTTATTTTTATGAGTGCTTGCTTACGTTTGTCTGTGCACCATGTGCATGCCTGGAGCCTATGAAGACTAGAAGAGGGCATGAGATCCCATGGATATTGAGTTATAGATGCTTGGGAACCACAGTGTGGGTGCTGGGAATCAGACCTGGGCCTCTGGAAGATCAACCAGTGCTCTTAACGACCGAGCCATCTCTGTAGCCCTTATAATACAGTTCTTTATAGAGGCCTGTCTAGCTTTCTATCCCCCCCCCCCAAGCTGTCTGGAAAATTGTCTAGCATATTTCAAACATCTGAGCTCCTTGCATTCTGTCTGTTCTTGATAGACTCCCTTAGATTCTTTGGGGAATTCTCTTTGTGAATGTGAAAAGGGGGCTCACACTGTTATAAAAAGAAACTGGTGATCATCCAACTATAAAACTGCTTCTAAGCATTGCCTCTGTTTTGTCTGCCATTCATTTTCTAGTCCTCTTTTTTAAAGTTTGTCCAGCAACTTGAGCCTAGTAATTTTAGTTCTATGGTTCCTATTGACTCCTATAGCTTTACCAGTGGCTAAAAATATCAGTTGTGAATCTGTGTTGGTGGGTATATGTTGCCAAATAGAATATTTATTTAACTATGTAAAGATGTGTTGCATTTGTTTGTGTTGCAGAATAACTGTTTGACTATGTTGCTGTTTCACCTTGCATTCCTATAAGGCACTGGATTGAGCTGATATAAAACTAAATGGCCAATAGCTAGGCAGAGAATGGATAGGTGGGGATGGTGGGCAGAGAGAAAAGGGGAACCAGCCAGCCAGACACTGAAGAAGCAGTAAAGCAGGAAGGATAGTGCATAGATGAGGTAAAGAACCTCGGGGTAGCATAGAGACGAATAGAAATGGGATAATTAAAGTGAAAAAAGAGCTAGCTAGAAACGATCCTAAACTAAGGCTGAGCATTTATAATCAGTAGTGTCCATGTCGTGATTTGGGAGCTGGTGGTCCGAGAAAGCCTGCTGCAGGTGTGTGTGCAGACAGGGGCTAAGGACTAGACCTGAGTGTTCTCAGCTCAGTAGCCATGCTTACCAGAACATTGTATGTACGCATATTTGTGTGTATGTTGGTGCACTTGTGTACATGTCTGTGTAGATGTGTACATGTGGGTATTTTGCAAGCCTGTGTCTGTAGAGGGGGACGGACAGAAAGTGTACTGACGCATCTGATGGCTTCAAGCACTATACGTTATCTCATGATTTATTCTTCATTGAGCTGTGAGATGAGCATGGCCTCTGAGTCCATACTAGACGAAACGGGAACCACTCACCTACTGCCTGTGCATCCTTAACCAAGTGCCGTTCTCTCATTCGGCCTCAGCATTTCCTCCTGTGAACACAGCTGTAGTGATTTATGCCGTGAGGGAAGGGAAAAGAGCAGACATCTTACAGTGGTCAGCACAAGGCCCAGCACAGAGGCTGTGATGGTTTGAATGAGAAACGACCCCCAATAGGCTCACGTATTTGAACTTGATCCCCTGTTGGGAGCACTGTTTGTGGAGCTCATGGAACCTTTAGGAGTTGGAGCCTTACTGGAGGAAATCCATCACTGGAGGCAGGCTCTGCGAGTTCATAGCCTCACCCTGCTTCCCATGACATACTCTCTACGTCATGTTTGCAGTTGAAGGTGTGATCTCTTAACTTCTGACCACTGGCTGCCTTGCCTTCCCCACTCTTGTGGACTCTCTGTCTAGAACTATAAGTCAAAATAAACTCTTTTCCGATAAGTCACTTTTGGTCATAGCAGCAGAAAAGCAACTGGTCCAGAGACCCTTCACCTTTGAACTGCCTAGGAAAGCAGGCATCTCCTAGCAGAACAGGAGAAGGGATGAAGGCAAATTTGTAGTTTTTGCATTGACCTCTGGGTAGGTATTCAAAGCAGAATGGTGGGAGTTAGTTACACTATTAACTGAAGAGTTTCATCTGAGCCACTCTTTAGAGGTGAATTGTCTTTGAGGTTGTGTGTTATTTCAGAGTAAATGTAATTCTCACTCAGGGCAGTGACCTGAGGCCAGCAGTCATGGCTGACCAGTTTGGAGAAGGGTAGTTGAGGTGTTCAGGCTAGGATATACAAGCTCTTCTGCTTTGTCCACTGTGGTACTTTTGAGTGGATGGTGTGTGGTTTTGGACTACAGTCGGGTTTCAATTCCCCTTGCCCACTGGACCCAGAAATGATACAACATAGAAGGCAGGCTTTATTTCCTTTTCACATACATCTAAATCAACACTTGATATGCTTTCATGAAGAGAAGGTTTCTGGTTTTTATCAACCATTCAGATTATTTCACTTATACCATTATATGTTAGCTAACCAGAGTGGCTATTTAAAGACTAATAAATAGCATTGTAATATCACAGACTCATACAACTATGTACAGTTTAATATTGTATTATTTTATAAGCTCAAAGTTTTGCTTATTTGTTTATTTTTAATTTCAGTATGTTTTCCTCTGTTCTTCTCCACCTTATTATTGGTGTGTAATGGGGTCTTTCACTAAACGTTTTGGCCAGTGAGTGTTCTGAATCGGATTATCTCTGTCCCCTAATCCTGAGGTTATGACTATTTACATGGGTGCTGGGGACTCAAGATGAAGTCTTCTTGCTTGCAAAATAAGCACCTGTACCCACTGAATCAGCTCTCCAACCCCACACTGCACTTTGAACACTTAGAATCGAGTTATATGATACTAGAAAGCACTGAACTGGAAGCTCAACGTTTTGTTTGTTTGTCTGTTTGTTTATTTTTAATTCCAGAGAGATAGAAAATAGTTTGGTCCCAAGTGCTTTTGGGAGAACACACGACTACACCACATTGGACCGAGAAAACAGACTACTTTTGCATTTGGTTTTTGTTGTTCTGTTTTTCATTTGAGACGGATACATATGCTTACGTTGCTGAGGTGGGCCTGAAACTGGTTGTGTAATGTGGCTGCCCTTGAGCTTGTGGTGAGCCTCCTGAGTACTGGGGTTACAGGTGTGCACCCCTCTACCGCACTGAGGGAGTTAACTTTTTAGATAATTTTTATTTGCACCAAGATACGCCCCTATAGAGTCAGAAGCTAGGTCCCGGACAGTCAGTGTGGTTTTTATTTGTTCCTTGGCCTAACAGTCGATTGTTGGCGACTTCATACTGACCCAGCACAGTTGAGATGCCATGGGTGCAACAGCGACCACAGAAGCTCCTGAGTGAACGTACTCTGAGGCACGGTGTCATGGCTGTCTGGCTTTGCCATTAGCCCTTGGAATGCCTCGGCTCTACAGCTCTGGTGTGTGGCGGGATTTAGCAAACACCGCACATTCAGAGCTCAGTCCTCTCTCCCTTCACCTGTGATAGCTGATTTGTTGCCCTTTCCAATCAGTAGAAAAATATCAATTATGTCTCATGTTCTTTGTCCCCAGCCAACTGCAGAAATTCATGGCCCTATTCCCCTCCAGCCAGTCTCTGGTTTGAGTGGTTAGGTGGAGGTGTGCCTTCAAGATTCATCTTTCTTCCTCACACACGCTAGACAAATAATTATACCCTGCAACTTCTTTTAATTATGTTTAAGCACAGGGTAAATTTAAAGTCAGAATATGTCATGGTGAAGAAGGCTAAGTTCTGTGAAAATAATCCTGCCGTGAGTACCTTAGTATCTGTCTCTCGATTCACTCTGGGCCCAGAATAAATCCTAAATATTGTCTCGGCCCCACAGAGCTTCCCTCCCAACGCAGTGAGTTATAAACTGTGTTTGGTCCAGGCTTTAGGCTCTGTGCGGGGCCGAGCAGGACAAAGAGAGAGTCTATCCTTATTCACAGTCTCCACTGCTCTCGGTAAAATACTAGATGAAGAGGTGAGAGCTCGTTTATATCAGAGCTGACAAGCAGGGCAGCCTTGCAGCGAAAAGCAGATGCAGATGAGGCCTCTTCTCCGGTCAGGATACGAATGCGCCTCATGCTTGTCTGACCCTGTTACCCATGGTCAAGTGCACTCGATATGGTTTCCATAGCATCCAGACAGCCTGAGTACCTAATGTCTACCTGTCTAGTCGACACATCAGCTTTACTGGAGGGAGAGAGCAGGAGTTGGTCACCGGACTTCATTTCCTATCAGGAAGAAATCTGTTGCCATTTCTCCCTAGTCTGATGTGACTACTGGAAGCCCCTGAGCTATTTTTGGTGGTAACAGCATGTCCTGAATTTTTGTTGTTGTTGTTCTATTTATTTCACGAGCTTTGTTGCTTTTTAAAGGGGTCTTTTAAAAGCCTTTAATATTGAAGAACACAAAGATTACCTTCAGCCAGGGGGATTGCTAGCCTGCCCCAAGGTGAAGGATGTCCACATTCACTAATGCACCAATGAGAAAGGGTTATTTGATGACCAGTGATTTTGGCGATGTAACTTCTGCCCCAGATTCGATTAAGCCTCCATCCAGACTTCCTCTTGCAGGAGATTATCTTTTAGCACACGTTTGGCTCCCCTCCCCCTCTTGAAGCCCATTAGGAAAATTAAAGCATTTAATTATAGTGATGACTTTTATAGATGCAGACAACCGCTTTCCCAGATTTTCTCCAAATGTAAGCACACTTGCTCCATCGAGCAAAATATCTGTTATTTAGCACAAACTGCTGTGGAGTTATATGGAGAGCACATTAGACGCAGACACATTTTAGAATATTAAGCCTGTTTTAGGAGGAAAACAATCTTGTTAATTAAGCCAGGGAAACAAATCAAGTAGGAAAACTGAAACATTGCTAATTATGAACTTTTTCTTAAGTGAACTTGGCTGTTGAACAAGTAGGTCTCCCCGACTTCTTAAAAGAAAAAGACCAGACATATTTCTTATCATGTTATATAATGCCAGACAGCGAGTGGGCTGATTGAATTAAAGCAGTGTGCGGTAAACTTCTCATTGCTCTAATTGCTTCCACGTAGAAGTAAAATTCTTTACTAGGTAGTAAACCTAGTAAAGCATAGGTACTGAGAAGGACTTTGAGTCTGAGCTATAAGTATTTTATCTCTCTTCTCCTAATCAAATTAGTTTCAGTATGATAGCAATTACCACATTTTAAGGAAAGCCTCGGAATTTTGAAATTTGTACACACACACCTATGCCCACAGAATGGAATATTGTAGTATCTAACTTTTAGACATGTTCATGTCAAAATGATCTGGATGCCTTAAAACCATGTGAGAGCTAAAACTGGGAGTGGTGCTACTTACCTTTAATACTATTACTCAAGAGAGAGAGACAGGCAGACCTCTTTGAGTTCAAGGCCAGCCTGGTCTACATATTGAGCCCTTGGCCAGCCAGGACTACACAGTGAGATGACACCTTAAAAAAATATGGTAGATCTACAAGTGTATGTGTCCTTGTGTCATGCTAGTGTGTCCCCTGCTCCTTTAAGACCATCTCCTTCCTATCGCTTTCCCCTACTTTTGTTGTCTTTTATTTTTAATAATTCACTGTGTTCATTAGGGTCACATGCACGTGTGACTGTGTACTATGTACTGACTTCATGGGCAGCTACTGCAGGGACTAAACCACTGAAGAAAAAGAACTCTGCCTCACAGAGCAGCCAGTGACGACCAAGAACTGCTCAGCTGTGGGTGAAGCATCAGGCACCCCTCCCTGATGTGGGATGTCCTTCTGTATGTGTGTTGCTTTTATTGGTTGATCAATAAAGTTGTTTTGGCCAATGGCTTAGCAGAATAGAGCCAGGTGGGAAATCCAAACAGAGAAATAGGGAGATAGTAGGTGGAGTCAAGGAAATGCCATGTAGCTTCCAAAGGAGAAAGATGCCAGCCAGAACATTAGCGGTAAGCCAAAGCCTTGTGGCAATACGTAGATTGATAGAAATGTGTTAACTTAAGTTGTAAGAGCTAGCTAGGAACATGCCTGAGCCATTGATGAAACAGTGTTGTGATTAATATAGTTTCTATGTGATCATTGGGGTCTGGGTGACTGGGAAGTGAAAAAACAGTCTCCATTTTCACCTCCTCAGTCCATGTTGGGAGATGACAGCTCAGTCTTGTGTAGGCCTTGTGCCATCAATTCATGAGAGCAGAGGCCATGTCGTGTCCAGAAGACAGCACTTCACAGCACCCCCTCTCATTATCCAGCTCTTATATTCTTCTGTCCCCTCTTCTACAGTATCCCCCAAACATTAATGGGCAGTGGGGTAGATGTCCCTTTTAGAGTTGAGCACTCCACAGTCACTTAGTCTTAACCCTTTAGCCAGTAATAAGTGTCTGTATTAACTGCTTCCCATGGCAAAAAGAAAGTTTATCAAGGCTGAGAGTTGCACTAATCTATGGATATAAATGTAGATGTTTAGAAGGCAGTTTAGACATCATGTCCGCTTACACAGCAGCAGCAACAGGTTCCTTCCTGTAGCCTATGGGCCTCCTCAGCCAGGAAGAGCGGCTTCATAGTACCAAGTGTGAATTCCTTCCCTGTGGAATGTGCCTCAAATCCGATCAGAACGTAGCTAGTTACCCCCATAACAGGCCACTGTCGTTATCAGTGGACACATCTCACTTGGCAAGTCAATATTACATCATACAGGACAGCTGGAGGCATTCTTATATCACAGGATGGAAATGTGTAGCTTCTGTTGGAAGCGGCTTACCTAGTAGCGGTTCTCTGAGACACAGTGCTTTTTGCTCTTGATCTGTTGCTGTGTTCTCTCTCCTTACAGAGCCAGGGACCAGCCTGACCCAGGGCTTGGGATTTTAGTGGAGATAGGAGAGGCCCTCCTCACTTCCAGAGTTCATGTTCAATAAACTTAAACAGCACATGATAATTTATCAATATAATGTTTATTATACAATCATGTTTTGTTGTTGTGATTATCATTTCCTTTAGTTCTTTGGACATAATAATGATGGGTGCTATCAAGTTTTTCTGTTGAAGCCCAGCATTTAGACACTATGAATAGTTTTTATTGTTTGCTTTATTTCTTTTGTTTATGGGTCACACTTTGTTTCTTTCTTTGCCCCTGCCTCTTATTCTTTTCCTGAGACATGAAGTTCAGGCTAGTTTCAAACTCATGAGCCTCTTACCTCTGCCTTCCAAATGCTGGGATTATTGGCACGTGCCTCTGTGCTAACTGGTGCTTCACTTATTTTCTTGAGAAGTAGTCATGGACATGTTTAATGATAGAGTGTGTGAGCTGTCAGTTCCAACCCCATCCCTGAACCTGTTCTCTTGTTTAGGTAATGACTTGGCTGAGCTGTTTTATTCAGCTCTACCTTGTGCCTCACACCTCTCGTGTTGCTCTCCTGAGGATGTAGCCTTGAGCAAGACAGTCCCAAGAGACCACAGTAATCTTCGCAAGACTGTCTGCCATATTTCTTTACCCCATATTCCCGTTGTACTGTCTGCCTTGGTTGGTGGAGTTCCCAGCTGATGATTTCCACTAATTGTTAGCTGATTGCTTTGTTTTTCACTCTGCATGGGCATTAATTGTCCCAGGCTGCTTCGGTTAAACTCAGGCCCCTTTTGCAGAGATATTCTTGTGATAGCCTTTGAGCTGTGGTCTGACCTCTGAAGAACTATCCTTAATTCTTGTTTTCATCCTGTGTACAATTTGCCAGGCACAGAGCAGTGCAGTTCTCATGGGAGCAAAAGATACTTTTCAGTCATTTACTACTAACGTCTCTAGTTTTTAAATCATTTTCATGCTTGGGTTGCCTCTTAGTTTCTTCTAAATAATTGTCTCTTAGAGAGGCAGTTCAGCCCTCTCTCATGTGGTCGGACTCTACTCTAGACAAGATCTTTTTAGTTGCTGCTCCCGAGGTACGGGGGATTATTGGATCATTCCTCTCAGAGTAAACCCCGCCCTGTGCCCTGCTTCCTGAGGTGGTTTAGTAACAGATGGTGGGGTCAGAGTCATTGCCACTCACAGGCTGTGTGACTTCAGCCAAGCTACTTTACCTTTCTGTGCCTTAGTTTGCACATATTTAAGATGATAATATCTGGTATTAATTCAGTAGTAGTTGTAAGCATTAAAAGGGGTAGTGACATGATCTCAGATAGTTCTGAGATGTTAATTGGCCCTTAATGAGTACTGTCTTGTGTTAGCCATGACTGATATTATTTGGCTTACGTGTCCCTCCTTTGTGTTTTCACATGGCATGTCTGTTGAACATATCACCCCACAGTGCCTGTGGTTGCCTGCACAAGCCCAAGCCAGACAAAATTCCTGCATGAGTGGACAGGAGCCCCTGAGACCCCACTCTTGGTAGAAGGGGTATTGGTAGTTGACGGTTGCTCACAGAAGGAAAAGTCACTCTCCTTTGGGGGTGTGGCTACTGGTAGGTGGCCCTGTGATGGGATGAAGCTCTCCGGGATGCAAATCTGGACTACCATACACATGGAATAATTGATTCCTCTTAGGAAAAAAGCATTGCGGTGGTTGCGCACATGCTATGTAAGGCAAACTCTAAAAGCTGTTAAAGCATTTTAATCTTTTAATCCATCTCGTTGCCCCACTGGCTTCATAGTCACACCTGTTTACCTTTGTTAACATCGTCCCAGCATGGAGTTAATCGGACACGGATAGCAGCCTCTAGATTTCTATAGAAAGACACCTCTGTATTGCATTTTTTTTTTTTGAGCACCAAGGATACATTTAGTAAATTTCTACATGCTACAGGCTAATACAAATATCAAACTATTGCTGTGTTTTGAGTCTTTAGGGACATAGTATTTATATTCCTTTAGCGGCTTCACTCTGAACTTTTGAACATAACAAATTCTCACACTATTTCAGTTTGTAAAGACTGAATTCCAAGGTATAACTTTTATGTGAGGAAAAAAAAATCTCGGAGCAAAATTTCATAGCACAATCAGAAACCCCAAAGAAGGGGAATGGATAATGGACAGAACCATTGATTCTTAATGGGGTTGTAAGCATTTGAAACACAAAATGGTCCTAAGAGTCTCGTGGAAATGGATTTCTGCGTTGATATATCCCTTAATGTCCAAAAATGGGTAATCAGGCTGAAAAAAAATCAAAACGAGTGCTCATCAGTCTGCTGGTGCCCTTTGGTTAGCTTCAGGAAGCTGTCCATTTGTGGACGGATGATATTTGGTTTACTGCTCACCAAGCAAAATGATGTGTCCATGGGAGGTTTCAAATCCATAGTCCATCTCCTACCCACCTCTGCCTGCTATTTAATTCTGGACTAAGTATTCACACTCTGAGTGTTGGATCCCTCATTAACCAATTGAGAACAAGAAAGTATAGTTCTCACAGTTGGTGTAAAGATAAATACACAGAGCTCGGAAGTTTCTAGAATATAGCAGCGACACTATAGAATTTTATAAATGCTGGCTTTCTGTTGGCATGGATGCTGAAAGCGTGTTTGTGCCTCTTCAAATGCCCTTTAACTGTGAGAATTTCTGTTTGGAGTAGAGGAGAGAACAGCTATGGCAAAAAAGCCCATGGTGGGGGAAAAAAAATCAGAGGCTGGGCCAGACTACATGCTAAATGGGATTGTATAAACAAATATTCTTGCATAGCAGAGTACTCTTTACTCCCCTGGCCCAGCTCTGACCTATTAGGTTTTACTGCTTCAACTACTACTCCCTGCCTCTTTTGGCCATCAGGGAAGCCCCAGGCTTCAAGTTCCCTTCGTTTGTCTTATATTGATCATGGCTGAAAGCCAATCCTCTGAGCAGGGTCAGTTCTTTAAGACCCAGTGACCTACAGCTGGAACCTGAGACAAGTTCAGTGCCTCAGCCGTGTAATAGCTAGTAAATACGCCTCAGAAAGCTGTCTCTATCTGTAGGATTAGAGCCGAGGCCTGTGCGCTTCCTCCTGAGGGCTGCGAACACTTTGCAAATGTTTGTCAGCTGGATTGATTCACTGGAGACTTTTCCACAGGAAGCTCTGGGGCCGTTCTCAGTGCTGCTTCGTCATGTCCTCATGGCTACCAGCAACCTCTTGTTGTGAAACGTCTATGTGAGGTGACTCCACCTGGTGTCATGCCCCAGGCCTCTGCCGTACGTAGGGAAGGCTCGCAGATCTTCGAGACTCATCTCTAAGTTTATTAGAAAGCTAATATGTCTTTGTAAAGCCTCCCAGAGCACTTAGAGACGTCATTCCAAGACACAGTGGAAGAGCACGTGACTCCATTTGGGTTGTATGCAGTATCACACGTGTGTCCTTCTGTCCAGCACACTAGTCTTTCCCGTGCCCTTCCACTTGGTGCCCTGCTCTTCTCTCCAGATCAAGGCACATTGGTACTTATCCGCTAAGCAGGTCCGTCAAGTCTCATCAGCCTGGCTGCCCAAGCCGGAGCTGAACAAGGGCACTACCACAGACGTGCTCAAGTGGATGGGGAAAGCTGCAGGCAGCTGAGGAATGTTGAGAGTGAGAGGAATAGTCTTCCCCAGGGAAGAGCTCGCCAGCTGGCCAGCCAAATGGTCAGCCCGACATCATACATGCAAGTAACACTATATGGCTCGAGCAAGTTGTATGTATCTATGCCGGAATAAATATGTATATACCTATACATATCGGTATGTAGCAAAAATGAATGGAAAAGGAGGCCATGAATTTGAAAGAAAGTGAGGAGGGGTAGATGGGCGGGTTCGGAGGGAAGAAAGAAATGAAGAATGATTAATTATAATCTCAAAAATAAAGTAATTAAAAAATTAAAAAACAAATTTAAAAAATATAGGATAGTATTTCCCTATTGTAGCCAGAATGAGATGTTTGTCACGGGCTAAACCCTCGCATTATGGTTTGTGTGATTTGACTTCTGCACTATCTTCCAGGAGCAACCTCCTTAGGTGTGTGTAAGGGAGTAAAAACAACAGACAAGGACCACACCTGTGGGACCAACCCAGACGATCCCTCAGCAGTGCCGGGGTGGGGCACCGGGGCAGCATTAACCAGGCTACTGTGTGCTATGCACGCTGCAGACACAGCCTTGTTTCAATAGACGCTGTGCCCTACAACCTACAGTGACTATCCCATGGGGAGACAAGGCAGCATTTGTTGTGTGTGTGAGTGTGTGCACGTGTGCATGTATGGTTTCACAAGCTGTCAAATGAGCTTTCTTCTATAAGGTCAAAAGTTTTTAACTTCAGGTTTTCTTTGAGACAGGGTTTCTCTGTGTAACCTTGGCTGTCCTGGAACTTGCTGTGTAGACCAGGCTGGCCTCTAACTCAGAGATCTGTCTGCCTTTGTCTCCTGAGTGCTGGGATTAAAGGCGTGCACCACCACCATGCTTTGAACTTTGTTTTCAGACAGAATGATCAGAATTTAATTCAAATTGGTTCCTGTGACCAAAATGCCCAGTGATAAGAAAGTTCACTAAACAACATAAATGTAAGGCCATTAAGAGCAACTATGTTGATTCTTTTTTAGTTTGTTTTTGTTTTGTTTGAGACAGGGTCTCGCTGTGGAGCTTTAGCTAGCCTGGAGCTTGCTATGCAGACCTGAGTAGCCTCAAACTCACAGATCCACCTGCCATGTGACCCTATGCCCAGAAGATTTTTAGATACATGAAGTGTTCATAACATTCTAGAAAAGTAAACTTCAAAGTTGGTTATTCATGACTGCTTCAAAACACAAATGGGTCCAGTAGCAAAGAACAGAAGGGGGTTTCAGAGCCCATGAAACGGACTGAACCCCCGCTATTACAGGAGACTTAGAGGGGCAATCCTGTTCCCTCCGGAGAGTGGAGTCACAGTCAGCTATCATGCTAACAGCCTTTGACCAGAAACTGCTGCCCCTGGTCTCCCAGGCTCTAGGAACAGTTGATAACTGAAGACCAGGGAAGCCGACTTGAACTGGGAACAGTTTGTAATTCTTCTTGCAGCCGGCTCTTCTAGAGCATTCCATGAGCTGAAGATTCTGTCAATCTACCTGGAACCCCGCCCCCATAGTCACTCAGTCACTCATAACCCTGAGGAAAGTCACCAAAGGAAGGAGCTACATTTTTAATTTAGAAATGACTGAAGAACAGCCACGGGGCCTAGATTTGACCGTATGCTCAAATGTAAATTTCCGTGCTAAACTTCTGCCTCTTTGAGCTAGGGAAAATGTCCCAAAGATCTTCTTGGTAATTCTCTTGCTCCTTTTCTGCTTCCAGGAATTAGAACAGGAGAGAGTGCTGTCCTCAGTGCTTGGACCTGCTGTCATGCCCCAGGTGACATTCCCGGGCTCTCAACAGGGACTGACGTCCATTGCCCTTATTTCTGACTCTGGTAGTAACCAACGGTTTAGTTTTGCTTTGACAACTCTTCCTACAGCCAGCACTGTTGTCGCGGCCCACATGTCATCCCTATTTACCCTAAATAAGGAGAAACAAAAGCTATTCTTGGCAGTGCCTGTGGTCGGGGTTATTTGCAGTGTGGCCGTGGTGGCACTCTGCCCTTTTCACTGTGGCTGCCAGGTGATTTTTTTTTTTCCTCTGAAAACTGTAACAGACATGCAGCCTTCCACGAAGCCTCTCCACACGGCCTCGGGCCATCAGAATGCTTAAGGGAGGTTTTTATGAACATTTGAAAAACACCGTCTAGACCTCCAGAGAAAGTGGCTACTTGTACAAAAGGAACCCGGGACGTGTCCTCCTGGGAGAGGTCTCTGCTTTTCTATTTGAATGGCCCCTTTGTATCACCTGGGGCTATTTTTCTGTAATTTCAGAACTGTTTGAACGAAAACTGCGCAGTGAGGTTGAGAGCTCTGGTTTGAAAGGATTCCCTCAATGCTGGGTTTGTGCCGCTACGCCATGAAGGAGAGATAAGAGAGAATGTGAATGCGGGTGCTTCGTGTTGTGGTGAGGCGCTGCCAGCTGTTAGCGCTGGGAGAGCTGCTGTAAGCGGCCAGGGACCTTGCCGGGAGGAGGATCAAGAAAGAGAGCTTGTAGCCTGGCCTCCAGGGGGAGGGATGTGGTGGGTGCTGGCAGCTGGATACACAAGGCTGGCGGTCCTGTTTGCTGTGTTGTCACGGTAAGCACACGCTCTATTTCCTCAGCTCTGAAAAGCTTCCAGCAAAGAGGAAGGGGTAAAAAAAAAATATGTTGGGATTTTCAGATCCCCTCTCTCTCTGCTGAGTCTGATTTGCTGTTTGCCTGTTATCAAAAGATTATTGGATTGTAATAGGATAAGATGCACCGTCTAGCTGCATTCTGTTTGCCTTGCGAGTGTGACATGCTGGGGTTGTGACATGTCTGGATGTGAACTGTCTGGGTGTGAGGCCAAAGGCAGAGAAAGGCAGACTAACCATTGATATATGTTGTCGTCAACAACACTGAGTGCTCTTGGGATTGGAGACCCGGCTTACTCTCTCGGCGCCCTTGCCAGCTTCCTGCCGCAGACCTCCTGATTTCTGTTGATGGCGGTTGATAATTGGTAGTCACAGTCTGTGGTCGAGCCGCAGTGTTAGAGACTAGCACATGGGCTGGGCCCTTGCTGATAATGTATAAACTGACATAAGTACCCCCCCCCTCTCTCTCTCTCTCTCTCTCTCTCTCTCTCTCTCTCTCTCTCTCTCTCTCTCTCTCTCTCTCTCTCTCCCACACACACCGGCTATCACTACAGCTCTGAGCTGCCTGGAGAGGAGCTGGCCTGAAGTTGAAGGATGGTTTGAACTGGGTGGCCTGTGCCACAGCTGGATTCCCCCTTGCCAAGGACTTGATTATGTCCATCGAGCAGCTGAGCAACAGCACACTGAAGGAGGTTCAGTTTAAAGACCTGTTCCTTAAAAAAGGTACATTTGCAGGGGGCAGCTGTGGGCGACGCACGGTCTTGGTCTTCGGGGCTTGTTGTGGGGGTTGGTTTCCTTCCGCCCTTGGAGTTTGGTCTGAGCAGAAGAGCAAGTCCTTCTTAGGAAGCCTGTTCTTAAACGTGGCAATAGTGGTGTATCCCATCAAATCGAGAGGTGGAGGCAGGAGGATCCAAAGTTCAGGGTTTTCTTCAGCAACATAGTAAGTTGAGTGAGTTGGAGGCCAGCCTGGGATACAGGAAGCCTGTCTCAAGAAAAAAAAAAAAAGTTTGTTTTGCCTGTCAGTCTGTCAGCTCTCTCAGGTGGGAATCGTAAGGGAGCTTTTTCTGTCTTCTTTGATTTGCAATTAGCTTGTTCCGCTCAGAGATTTTATATATAAATATAATTAGTTTTCCCCCTTCAATTGCCCTAAAAGTTTCCCTTTGATTGATGGTGTTTTCTTTTTCCACCCTGAGTTGTTGAAAACATTTGAAAGAAAAAAAAGATGTATTTCTTTCAATGTGATTGGGTCATTGACTAGTTTTTCCGGTTATCAAAGTAACAGGAGATATTGGGAAACAGAAATTGGCTCCAAGAGTGATGGGGAGCTAAGGAGAGTGAGAGGCAAACAGGCGGCCAGCTAGCCAGCACTCAGAAGCCAGGACTGGGACTGGGACAGTTCCATGCGCAGCTGTATTTCTTCTGACACCTTCTTAATAACGTGGAGGTGAGGCGCGGGTGGATCTGAAATGACTTCTATGGGTTAGGGAGAGTCTGATCTTAGGCACTTTTAGTTCCTGGTTATAGCATGGCAGGGCATGGACTTCTTTGCAAAGGTTCGTAACTACCCCACCATTCCTCTGCGGGTTTATTTCTTTTTAGTGACAATTCTGTCATCTTTGACTGGGAGATGTTTAGGTCAGTTTTTTCTTTTTTTCTAAAGAGATCAGGGGAGTCTAGATGGTGAAGTAGGTAGAGAGAAGTATTATTGGACAGGTGCTTCGGCCTTTGATGTGCCCTCAGCTGGAGATTCTTGCAGAGTCTGTCTTCTAGGGATTTCTTAGCTGGTCTAATCCTTGTTAACTGCCACCCAGCCAGCCCGGCCAGCCCGGCCAGCCTGGTGCCTCGGGAGGTACCTGGTTGGGATGGAAGATGGGGAGATGTGCCTTTGTGTCATCTGCTCCACCTGCGGATCCTAGATAACACTTCCAACGTTGTTGTGATGCGAACTGCCTTATGTAAATATAGGAATGTAGCTGGAATATAGAAGCAGATAACTTACAGCAATCAGGAGCCTTTTCTGGTGGCCATTTGAACTTCCTTTAAATAGGAATGCTGGGTAATCAGTGCAAAATATGGAACCCTTTGTTAAAATGTTAGCATCATTAAAGTTGTTGGTGAGTGTTTGCCAAGATACAGTTCCATGCGAGACAGTGTATAAACAAATTAGGAAACAGAATTTGGAAGACCCGATCTCCTTATATGTAATACACACTAATTCCACATCAATGATTAAGGCCTGGCCCACGGCTCAGTCTCTGAGAGAAGGTCAGAGGACAAAGGTCAGAAAGTAGTGTTAGTATGGCATGGACTCTGTGCCTAAAGGAAGCAGTGTGAGGGTCAGGAGCCTGCTCTCAAGGGTCAGAGACAAACTTATAAAGGAAGATACAGCCAGCAATCGCAAAAACCTGGTTGTTTTTATAGTTCTATTTTTTCCTTTCTCCCTCCCATTGTCCTGCTCATTAACAATTTGGAGTAAATCCACTAGCCACAAAGAAAAATGCAATTTTAAAACTTTAATATAATCATAAGCTGTAGTCCTTATTGTTTTGCCTTCTGAACTTTTATCTGTGAAGTCATTTTTTATAGCAGAGGCTAAATATTGCCCTCAACTATGGAGTTTAATGAGTGTGAATTTTCATTCAAGCATTAAAATCTCCAAGAGTGTTTTTATACCAATAGTCTCCAGCTCAAGACAATTATAGGCTAAGCAGATCCCAGTTCCTTCCCTCATCCATCTCCCCGTTACCGCTAAGGAGTTTGGAAAGAATCTGCCCGACTATAGGAACATCCAGCAATTAAAAAGTGTCACAGACCCATAAATAAAAAAAAAAATCACCCACCCCCATGGCTGTCATCTTATCACGACACCTGTTTCTGCCGAGCAGGACAGAGACAGGAAGGAAATGCAGACACAAGTTTAGTGTGGAAGAAGCCAAACCAGACCAAGCCAGTGTCACAAAGTCGGCCTCTCTGCCTCAGCAGTGGGGGGGGGGGGGGGGGGGGGGGGGGG